>NC_068302.1:15392245-15992245 GCF_025860055.1 Xyrauchen texanus | reverse complement strand
GCATGAGATTAGCCACACATGTGCATCATTAAATTTGAAGTCTCAGAGAAAAATGTGTTGCAAACTTGTCGATTTTTTTCTCTCAAAGACAATTTGACACAAAGACGGAAGGGCATCTTAATAAGATGCGTCTTTGAAAAGACGTTCAATGTCAGTGTTTTTCCTCTTTTAGAGAATTATATATATACTCTTTTATAGGGCTGTCGAAGCACTCAGGGGTGTAGTCTGCACTCGCGTGCAGAAGAAGAGAAAAGCTGCTGAAATGCGCCGTAACTCTTTAGAGATGAGTGGAACAGCAGTGAGTTTTACTCAGCTCGCTGAAACATCCGCTTCGGCTCTGGAAAAATCTGTCTGAACAGATGCACGCTTCCCTCCTTTTATACCCCTATGTCCGGGGGAGTGGCATGCAAATTCTGTTCGCCAATTCTCATTGGCCTTTTCTCAAAGATAAGAGGTAACTGAGGCTCTCAAGAGAGATCCCTAGTGTCACTACATCTACAAAATGTGGAGTGAGTGACAGAAGGGAAACTTACTCTTATGAATATTCATAGTGTTACTGTTGTTTGACTTATAAAAAGGAAATTCCATGCTGTTTATATGCTTAAGTTGCATCTTTCAGTTAGTTGATTCCTTGCACACGTGATTACTCATCTTCAAAGGATTATTGTGATGTGTGGCCTGACTGGCATCCTCGTCCTCTTTATCAGGGGGATTACAACTTCTGTTTAATCCATATCTTAATTATGCAACACACTTAGAACAACAGTTCTAAAAGCAGTTTTACCCCCTTGTGTGAGGTTAAGGGCTCCCTCACCACCTTTTTTAAAAAAACTGCATTTTAGTCAAAACAATCTTCCGTTATTATTTTGTTTCACACAAATTATATTGCTCCATTGATAATCAATAAGAAAAAAGATCAATAATTTTAAGGAACTACTTTATGGAGTTAAATATCTCAAAAGAGGGATGTTGTTCAATTCCGTTCTTAGAGGGCCCCATTAAGGCCAAATCTCAAAAACATTTCTCATATCAGAGAAAACAGAGGCAAACAAATATTACGATATTGGCTTTAGATACAGTTCTGTAATTTACATGATTTCATCACCTATAGAATATTTGCAGTATGCACGTTACTGTAAACCTTAAATAGAGGTGAAGATTAACAGATTTCGCTCTAACTGTTCCTTAGTGGCACGTTATTATCAGTTCTCTTACGAGAGGTTCTCTCGTATTGCGTAAGCTAGCTTACGCTACGGGAAAGATTCATCTTTTCTGAGATATTGAAGCCAAAAAATTATCCTTAATTTTTGTATCCATTGTCAACGCAGTGCGGCAGCTGCAGACCTTGAGCGGGCTAGCTAGCGAGCTCATAGGTTGCTCTGCGGCAACTGCTGCAGCCTATAGACGAGCTTGGGTGAACTCGCATCCAATGAGAGGTGTCCGCGCGCTCACTGCATCAAAGCCCGCCAAAATGGGCGTGACTTGAGTGCATATAAGCGTAATTCGTAGGCTGGAACCCTGATTTTCATCTCTTCAGCGAAGCTCTTCGCATCGCTGACCTGGAAGCCGCGTCGCCGTTCGAGGGGCATCAAGCAAGCGTCGACAGCGCTAGAAGAAGCCAGCCGTCTCAGCCACCTTCAGCCATCCTGCGAGCTACGCCATCCGACGACGTATCCTTTTATTCAGCAAGCTAGTTCTCACGAGCTATTCACAAAAGAGTACGAGTGTCTTTTTCAAGATGCCTCGCTCCACTTGCGCCTCATGTCGCGCCCTTCTCAGCACAGGAGACCGCCACATCATCTGCACTCTCTGCCTGGGACTGGGGCACGCAGAGCTTGCCCTCACTGAGGGCGGATCACGATTCTCGCGAGGAGCTACCGATGTCGACCCTGCGGGCTCGACTCGAGCGCTCAAAGCAGAAACCGCCACGCCGCCTTACCTTCAGCCGCGCAGGAAGAAGCGCTGCTCACAAAGGCTGCCGGAAACTGTGGTTGAAGTGACTGCCTCGCCGGAGCCTCTCCCTCGAGCATCGCTTTCACCTTCCCGCCCCGGGACGCGCAGTTGCCGCCGGCGGCGCACTGCTGCCATCTCGGATGACGAGCGTAGGATAAGGGCCGCTTTTCCATCATGGCTTCAGACAGCAGGAGTGGTCAGGCTCCCAAGCCTCCTCCTCGGCCCAGGAATCCAGCAGGACCAGCGCCGGGTCGAAGGGAGTTAACACGCCTCCTCACACAGGCTGTCGACCGCCTTGGGCTCGAGTGGTCACCGCCCCCTGAGCAGGCACCCAACAGACTCGACGGCTGCTTTCTTCAAAGCCATCGCTGCTCTACACCCGCGGCCCGGGAAGCTCCCTTCCTGCCGGAATTACACACGGACCTTGCAAAGTGCGTGGAGCGCTCCTTTTCAGCCAGGTCCCGTTCCCACATCTCCACCTCTCTCGGCGTCGGTGGGCGGCGCCACTGAGAGAGGCTACTCCTCCATCCCCGGTCGAGGACTCGGTAGCAGCACACCTTTGTCCGCCCTCCGCGAGATGGCGTTCCAAGCCTGTGCTCCCGTATAAGGCCTGCAGAGCGACTTCCGCCCTATGTTGGCCGCGCCTATTCCGCCGCCGGCCAAGCGCATCTGCTCTGCACTCAATGGCCGTTTACAGATCCTACAAGCAGACCTTCTTCGGAGTGGGATGAGAAAGGCAGGCACCCAGAGGCTGTTACTGATCTACTGGCGCGACAGACCTCGCCCTTTGCACTACCAAAGCTGCAGCCCAAGCTCTAGGGAAGTGCATGGCCTCGCTGACTGTGACCGAGAGACATTTGTGGCTAACACTAGCCGACATGGGAGAAGCAGAGCTCCCACGTTCCTCAACGCACCGCTCTCTCCGACCGGTCTCTTCGGCTCCGCGGTGAGTGGCATTGTTGACCGCTTCTCAGAAGTCCAGAAAGCCACCCAAGCCATGAACCTCTTCCTGCGGCGTCGCGCTAAGCTCCTCTGCAGGCCGCTCACGTGATCAGCCTCCTGCACGAGCCTCTTCACAGCGCCCAGTTCAACAAACTCCAGACTTCTCAGCGTCGACAGGGCGGCCGCCCTCGATCGGCTCAGACAGCCGCCGCAGACCGCCGCCCCGCGGGCCTCGATCTAAGGTAGCGCTGAAACCTGAGCAGCGAAGTCTTCCTAACTGTGTTGAACAAGCGGCGGCTCAGTCCGCGCGGCCGGACCACCGTCAAAGCTTCGCCCCCTGTCAGTCCCCTTCTCTCAGGCTACTGCAGTGGTGAATTTAGCAGCCAACAAGCCGGTGACACTGCCCACTTGCCTGCACTCAAACGCCGTTTTCACGACGACCCAAATAAATCTTGTAAAGAGCAAACATGTCTTATGTGTAGAAAATGTGCCCACAACCCAGTGTTCACCCCTACACACAAGCATCACACATCCCGTGCCCCTATCAGAGCACGCTCTCATAAAGCGGTTACGAACCGCTCGAGCGCTAGAGTCAATAAATGCGCCCACGAATACGTGCGCGCGCCCATTCTCTGCCCGCTCTGTTACACGGCCAGCAAACATTCCTCTGTGTGTAAGTCCCGTGCCCATGACTATGCTTGCGCATCACGTAACAGATGTGACTCTTTCCCCATTCATTCCAATCGGGAAGTCACTCACAAAACAGCCTGTTCATGCTGTCTGCAAGCATTCATGCATAAACACACTAAACGCGCTCACACATTTTGTTCAGCGCTCTGTGTGCGGCAGTCAGAGCGAATTGGCCATTCACCCTCTAGCGTTACGCTTCAAAGCGTGGGAAGCTATTCCAGGGATATCCAAGTGGGTGTTAAGCACAATACAACAGGGCTACAGTTCGATCGCCGCCATCCAACGCATGCTTCGTTCAGAAATAGCAAGCCTTCTGTGCAAAAGGGCCATAGAGAAAGTGCCACCCTCTCTGAGCGAGTCGGGGCTTTACAGCCGTTATTTTCTTGTTCCCAAGAAAGACGGCGGCCTCAGACCCATATTAGATCTCAGGGTTTTGAACAAGGTGCTTGCAAAAAGACCGTTCAAAATGCTTACAATCAGGAAACTCCTCTCGCATGTGCGCCAGGGGGACTGGTTTATTTCTCTCGATCTGAAAGATGCATACTTTCAGATTCAGATAAATCCCCGTCACTGGCCATTCTTGAGATTCGCCCGACGGCCAGGTTTATCAATACACCGTCCTTCCGTTCGGCCTGTCCTTAGCACCCCGTACTTTCACGAAGTGCATGGATGCGGCGCTCGCACCCCTGCGGAGTCAGGGTTTGCGAATTTTGAACTATTTGGACGACTGGCTGATTATGGCACAGTCACATATGGAGCTTCTGTCTCACAGAGCAGTTCTCCTCAGCCATCTGAACAGTTTGGGTCTTGCAGTCAATTGGACCAAGAGCTCACTACAGCCCAGTCAGACAATTTCCTTCCTTGGAATAGAACTAGACTCCGTGGCAATGACGGCTCGCTTATCTACACAGCGCGCGCGAGCCATGTTCAGAGACTAACCGCATCTTTTCAGATGAACAGTCTCACGCCTCTGAAGAAATTCCAGAGAGTGCTAGGTTACATGGCCTCAGCCGCAGCAGTACTTCAGCTGGGTTTACTGCACATGCGTCCGCTTCAGCATTGGCTAAACACCCGCGCGTCTCGCCGGGCTTGGGCCACAGGCCGCCAGCCCATCAAGGTGACTCAGACCTGTATTTCAGCTCTGCAGCCCTGGACAGTGGCCGAATGGTATCAGCGGGGAGTGACAATGGGAGCTGTATCTCGCCGAAAAGTCATTTTGACAGACGTGTCCAACACGGGTTGGGGCGTGGTCTGCGAGGGCTCTCCGGTTTTCGGCCTATGGTCAGTTCAGGAAAAGCTCCTTCACATAAATTGTCTGGAAATGATAGGGGTCGAGTACGCGCTCGTGCGCTTTCTCCTGGTCATTCAGGGTCACCACGTCCTGGTCCGTTCGGACAACAGATCTGTGGTATCCTACCTAAACCGTCAGGGCGGTGTCAGATCCAGGAACCTATTCCATCTGACGAAACGCATACTGAGTTGGTCCCAGTGCCACCTGCGCTCACTGAGGGCGACGCGCGTGCCAGGCCACCTGAGCGGCGGCCGGACAGACTGACCAGAGACAATATTCCCCCAGGGGAATGGTCCCTGCACGCTCAAACAGTCCAGACGTTATGGCACCTATTCGGCAGAGCAGAGATAGACCTCTTTGCGTCCAAAGAGAACTCTCACTGCCCAATATTTTTCTCGAAGCGAGGCGCAGCTGGCCCAGGACTGGCCCAGACGCCCGCTTTACGCCTTCCATCCCGTCTCGCTATTGCCACAGGTAATGCAGAGGATCAGGGAAACGCGTCGCTCGGTGCTCCTCATAGCCCCACGTTGGGAGAATCAGACATGGTTCCCGGAGCTTACGCAGCTGTCACTGACAGCGCCGTGGCCCATCCCAGTGAGAGCAGATCTCCTCTCTCAAGCTCGCGGCACAATCTGGCATCCCCACCCAGAGCGCTGGGCGCTTTATGCGTGGGTGATCAACGACTACCCGTCGCTCTGCCAGAAGGAGTAATAAACACCATCATACACGCTAGAGCCCCTTCCATGAGAAGACTCTATGCGTCAAAATGGTCTGTGTTCTCAAAATGGTGCACCGACAGAGACCTGGAAACGCGGACATGTGGGGTGTCGTCGCTGCTCGTATTTCTACAAGAGCTGCTGGATAAGGGCAGATCCCCATCCACGCTCAAAGTGTATGTGGCGGCCATTGCGGCGTTCGCTGAACCCCTGCACGGCCAGTCATGGGGTAAAAACGAGTTGGTCATCCGCTTCCTCAGGGGAGCTAGAAGGATGAACCCCCCGCGCCCCCCATCGGTTCCTATCTGGGATCTTTCTATAGTTCTCGAAACTATGAAAGCCCCCCCTTTCGAACCACTTCAATCCGTGGATTTGAAATACCTTTCACTCAAAACCGTTTTTCTGACTGCCCTGTCATCAGTCAAGCGTGTGGGAGACCTTCACGCGCTGTCTGTCAGCGCTGCATGTCTTGAGTTTGGACCAAGTGACTCCAAGGTCATTTTAAAGCCTAGACACGGCTATGTTCCCAAGGTGATCGGTACTCCTTTCAGAGCACAGGTCATTTCCCTATCGGCGCTGCCAGCATCCGATAGCTGAACGCGACGCCAATCTCCTTTGCCCGGTCAGAGCACTGAGATTGTATACTGCGCGCTCCGACGCTTTCAGACGCTCTGAGCAGCTTTTCGTTTCGTTCGAGGGCGCACCAAAGGTCTCGCCGCCTCGAAACAGACACTATCTAGATGGATAGTGGACGCTATTGCTGCTGCATACGCGTCAAAAGACCTGCCATGCCCGTTGGGCATTAGGGCTCACTCCACTAGAGGCATGGCATCCTCGTGGGCATGGTCCAGCGGGATTTCCATTCACGACATATGTGTGGTAGCGGGATGGACTTCCCCCTCCACCTTTGTCAGATTTTACAATATGGAAGTGCCCGCTCTGCAGGCAAAACTACTAGCGGTTTAATACGCTACAGCTCCCCTGGTGAGCTGCACTGATGGGACACATTCCACACAGACCGGCACCGTCGTTCCCTTCCCATTATGTGCTTATGTATTACACAATCAATGACCCGCATTCTTGCCGGCCAAATATTATTTCCCCACTCATAAGGGCTTCCCCGGGTCCCCCCTTAATTCCCTGGGGCTCATACAGTGGATGCTTGGCGCGACGGCGTTGACAATGGGTTCCGTGAGCGTAAGCTAGCTTACATAATACGAGAGAACCTCTCGTAAGAGAACGTGATCGGTTACCTAACGTAACCTCGGTTCTCTCTAGATGAGGGAACGAGTATTGCGTAGCCGGCCGTGCTCGCGCTACGAGCGACTTTTCGCTTCAGTCAATGAAAACCAGGGTTCCAGCCTACGAACTACGCTTATATGCACTCAAGTCACGCCCATTTTGGCGGGCTTTGATGCAGTGAGCGCGCGGACGCCTCTCATTGGATGCGAGTTCGCCCAAGCTTGTCTATAGGCTGCAGCAGTTGCCGCAGAGCAACCTATGAGCTCGCTAGCTAGCCCGCTCAAGGTCTGCAGCTGCCGCACTGCGTTGACAATGGATACAAAAATTAAGGATAATTTTTTGGCTTCAGTATCTCAGAAAAGATGAATCTTTCCCGTAGCGTAAGCTAGCTTACGCAATACTCGTTCCCTCATCTAGAGAGAACCGAGGTTACGTTAGGTAACCGATACGTTTTCTTCACCACATTCTTCAGTTATGTAGATTATAACTTGATCCTTTGGTGTGTAATATAAGTGCTAAATATTAACACATTAACACATATCAGTTGTTTTCAGTTTCAGATGCCATTGTAGAAATGTAGCATTCACAGTCAGCCATGATTACTTTAATCAATGAGTGAAAGTGTCAAATAACAGGACAGTTACTGAGATTAAGTGAGCATTATTCAGCTGGTCATGTGATTCTAACATGGCCGCCCCCATGTGTGGACCCTCTCCATGTAGAATAAAACAGGTTTTATAAGGTTACTGATATGACTGGAGTCTTCATCCCATGGGAGTGGTCATGATTTTCTACATATATTGCAAAATTACAATTCATGTCTTTAGGAGTAAAACATTTTAATTAGGAAAAATTACTGAGTGCACTTTTAATAGTTTTTCCCGTTTTAGTCAAACAGTTTTCATTTTATAAGTAGTGTTACAATTACCCCCGACCTCACAACCATAGTAAAATGATATATAGTAGCTACAGTGTTAGCATTTTTTATGCATATTTTAGCCACCAACTTAAAGAGAAGCAGGTATGAGTTTAAATTCAAAAGCAAACAAAATATTGAACTTCCAAAAAATAAAAACCGTATATCTCAAAATAATTTTAGATGAAATATTCTCGCAATTTAACTATAAAGTGTTAATTAAAGACGTGAAGTCTTGTCTTTCATCACAGACACAATCTTGTGAACAAGATCATCCTTGTATGTCAAAACATGCTGAATGCTACTTTATCATCCTTCACAAGGTGGCGTACTGAATCAATTCCCCCCTCACACTGTCCCGGTCCGTCGTACCAAAACAAATCCTCCATCCTTCCGGCTCCCACAACATGTTTGTGTGTGATCAAGTCAAGCGAAAGTGTTCACAAAAAGACCGCACGCTTTTACCAGAAAAACTATCTGGACCAGAGGCAAAATAATAAAGAACGATGTCCCGGTGAGAACCGTACAGGATAAAGCAACCAAAAGAGTCTCCACCGGACAAGCCCAACACTTATTGCGATCAACAGGACGCTCGCGTCAGACCCAACAGACGGACAGCAGCGAGGTTTGCTTGAGCTCACATCCCAAACAGAATACGCACATGTGGGACAGACAGGCATCTATTTGAAGTTCTTGACAAGGTGCGTTAATGAAATGTTGCACTTTTCAATGTATGTGTGTTTTCCTAGCTTTTGTGTTTAATCTTTATACTAGTTAATTAAATTTATTATAAAGCAGGCCAGTCAACCGAGCTGAGCTAACAAATAAACTCAAAAGACAAGCTGTTTACATTTCTGGTCTTTACAAAATACACCATGGTAACCACAGTTTTCGCAAACATACTATAGGCTACCGCAAAATTAACACAGTTGTTACTTACTGAAAAGTTTTCATTAGGAATATTTGGTATTGTGGTATTCACCAACACTGTCAACAAACAGTACATAAAACAAAAATAAATAAGCTGAAGCAATATGAAAGAGACTGTGAGACTTTATACAGCGTGTGAAGGATTTTTCAGTTGGAACAATAACTATATTAACTTATTTTGGCTGCAACCTTTGCCATAATGGCAGTTCAGTGTTTGCTTTCTTGCCATTATTTCTCCATTATCTGGAGATATATATATATATATATATATATATATATATATATATATATATATATATATATATATATATATATATATATATAAGCTTTTAGTATTTGGGACTTTGTATTTCTCATACAGCATTAATGTAAATGACTTATGCTAGCTGGCTTGACAAAGCCAAAATACTAATACAAATAATAATTTTTTTTTTAATCTCTAAATGAAGACCAACATTTCTGACTGACTCCTAGAAATTTCAAGCACATCCACCAAACTCAGCACAGACCTTCAGACTGTTCTGGAGTTATGTGCCATGTCTTTTCTAACTGATCAGACCTAAAGTTTTCACACTGTGGATGAGCAAATATAGTAAAAATCTCATAGACTTGCATTGACAGAATGTTCAAACGTGCCAACAGAATGTACATTTATTCATACAGTGCCATATTTGATTTTGAATGGGAATGACAACGAAGCTGTGAGGGATAGACTTATCTCTTCAATGGCATACATGGTATAATGTGGTAAAAAGCTTCTAATCTAGATCACATCTGATTTTCCACAACTCGTGCTGTCTGGAGTTTTTTTGTCTACTGAATGTTTTTTAGAATGTTGTTTTTTCAATTCTTTGTCCGCAGAACGATCCAAAAATACTTTAAACAACTGTACATCCCGTTGAAGAGGTACGTCTGTCCCTCACATCCTCATTGTCATTCCTGTAAAAAAATCAAAGGTGGCGCTGCTGTGAATAAGGTTTGTTCAAACTGTAAAAAATGTAAATGTAAACAAATGAACATAAGGCCTTCGGCCTGATCGGCTTTAAAGGGTAATGAAACCACCAAAAATAGTTTTTTAGATGTAAAGTTAACGTATATGTAGAGGTTGCACATCATTGAAAACAATAAAAGCACTCATTATGTTTATTGCCAAGGTGAAAGTGGTTATATTTGCATTTTATTGAGGCATTTTGTTCTTTCATTTTAAAAATGAATGTTGAAACAACGTCAAAAAATATGAAGTATATGTGTAAACTCTGATTCTGAGTGTTTCCCATATAATTCATTAGAAGGAATGCTTTTCATCCAATCACAGCACTGCCTTTTGTATGAGTTCGACAGCCTTGCATTACAGCAGAGAATTCAAACTCACTCAAAAATATAACAGCGGTTCCAGGCAGGTGAAAGACTTCAGCAGCAATCGCAGAACTGAAATGAGAGGGGCTTTTACACAAAACACCGTGGTGAGATTGAAATCACTCGTCAGAATGGACCTAGTCCATAACCGCACTAAAGCATGTTTGGCTGTCTGCAGTTCTGCTACTCACGCTCCAAACATGAAGGGAGAGGCTGTTCTGTTTAGATGGCATGCATATCCATCGCATCTTCTCTGTGCTTCTGATCATGGACAGGAGAACACGATGGCTTGTTCAAGAGCAGAAGACAAAATGTGTATCTTTTACATAGTGCGAAAGTTTCCGAGATTTATGCCGACATGGTTTACCTGTGTTGTCATCAAGACAGTGGAGTTGATGTTCTGGATAACTTGGTCAGACAAAGTTAGTAAGCAATTTTTTCACACTGTAAGAATAAATACCTATACATTTATGTAAAGTCTCAAAGCAGTGTTTGGTAATGTCTACCCTTAGTGCTGTTCTCACTTCATTCTCAAAAGTTTGATCAAAATACCCAAATCTTTTTGCAGATTTGCAAACTGTTCTATCATCTGCACTTGTCACACTTTTGCCCCATGATCGATTTAAATGGTAAATGGTCTGCACTTATATAGTGCCTTTTTAACCTTAACGGTATTCAAAGCGCTTTACACTGTAAAACTCATTCACCCATTCTCGCACACATTCACAATGACGGCAGAGCTGCCATGCAAGGCACTAGTCTGCCATTGGGAGCAATTTGGGGTTCAGTGTCTTGCCCAAGGACACTTCGGCATGTGGAGTTGTGTGGGCCGGGAATCTAACCGCCAACCCTGCGATTGGTGGTCAATCCGCTCTAACACCTGAGCCACATCCCGTTCATCCCCACTCATATTGTGATGTTCAGCCATCTCTGTTTTCATTTGTGTGTTTTGGAAGTGAGAGTTGTAGCTCTTGAATCCCTCAGGTCAGCTTTGTTCTTTCTTAAAACATTTGCATACAGTACATTAGGTGGTCGTTAAAGGAAGTGGTATCATGTCTGTGTCAGAGCGGATGATAGAGGTGAATTCAGTTGAATCTTAATTTAATTCAACTCATATACTGGCTCTTTCTCTTTCCACCACTTTTTGCTGTTTTAGGCCTTGTGGTGCTCAGAAAAGTCCACTTTCATGTAGCCTTTACTATACTGGCTGATAAGGTTAAATATTCTGAACCGGTTAGCTGTGTATTCAAGTTTAGGTGATGCAGGTAATAGACTTCACTAGGGAGGCTTCCTGTGTGTCTGCTGAAGCTCATTCATTGCTTTTGTTCTTGAGGCAGAGCATGGAATGTATCTTCCTTCTGCAAAACTGGCTGGACCAGTGTGTCAATGGTGCACACACACACACACAGAATGAAAAATAAAAAGAAACAAACAGACAGGAAATACAGTGGTGTAAAAAAAGCTTTAGGGCAATCAGCTGGCCCTTGCTTCTTGACAGATTAGTTGAAAGATTTGCTGTTGTAAAACTATACTTCATATGCAGGAAAAAGTGTAACAGACTTAGAGCGTCATTCGTCTGTGCAGGCTACCTGTTATTTTTCATTTTGGCAAGGATTTTGAATGTGTAGGCCACACTAATATTCTATTTAAGATTTAAGCAGCTTAGCTGTTTTTTTCTTATTAGGCCTATATTTTGGCTCAGATGACTCAGGACTTTTCTTTGCAAAATTAGCTGGAAACATGGTGACATATGGTGTGTTATGTTGTCCCTATTAGAACCTTTTTGCATTTAAGAATTGATATGTTATTGCAGTGGTTATAAAACATTTCAAGTAGGGCTGCACAATTAATCGAATAAATAATCAAGATTACAATTACAGCTGCCACAATTAACTAATCATGAAAAGTGTCAATTAAAGCAGTCCATGTAGCGTACTCATGTTACATCAAAATGTAATATTTTCTTTTTCTTTTTAACATATGTTTTTGCAGTGGTTATTGCTTGCATCTGTGAATGATTTATAAAAAATTGGAATAACAGCTTTGTTTTTTTATGCTTCTGAGAAGGCCAATGCAAAGTTGACCATTTAGGTAACTTGTCTCGATTTACTGATGAATAAAAGAAATAAAGTAATTCTGGAACACATTTCTCAGCTTGTTTATGTCTTAAAAATAAGGCACGCAGTTGATCCACCCCAAATACGTTTTTTAAATGTAAGTTCTATTAGTCAAAATTAATTTCAATTACAATATCAAGGGAAATAATCGTCATATAGGGATGTTGCGATTACCCGATTTCAACCGCGATTAAAATGGTCACGTTTATTAAACCGTAAGAATTTGGAAACTACGGTTAAAAAAACCTCCTCCTCTTTTTTTTTTTTTTTTTTTTTAATTTATTTTTTTTACTGAAAATGAGTCCTTCAGTTTGGGTCTAACTACTTGCGTGTGTCCTGCCCTCTGCCTGTCTGATCTGTGAGGCTGTTACTATGGTAATGGAGTTCACAAGGTGATTGTCTAAGTAAGGCGGGGCGCGTGCAGAACGTGAACTTTCAGTGCACCTGAAACTCTCAAAATGAAAACAAGGCGGAAACAATGCGATCTCCCGGAGCTGTATCTGCTGAAGAAGCTAATTAAATCAGCTATTTGGGAGTATTTTGGCTATCTAAAAAATGACACCGTAGTTGTTGAAGACGGGTATCCAGTATGCAAAATGTTACTTACCTTTTAGTAAAGTCAAACACTGAATTCAAACTGTAAATCTGAAGAGTTGTGTATTTTAAGTTTAAAAGCTTTATATTGTGAATGCGATGCTTCCAAATAGTTTTTCCTACTTGAATACGATTTCAGTGAGTGTAAATGTGCTGTGAATATCCGGCTGATCGTTAGATTACTGAATAAAGAAAGAAGGTTCTGCTAGCCTGACACCGTTTGATTTTATAAATATGTTTTAAGTTATAGTTGTTTTTGTTTATTTATTTTATTCTATTTTTATTTATTGAAAGGGTATACATACTTTTTTGTTGAAAAGGTACAGTATGTTTTGGTGTCAGAGGGCAGAGAGAGAAAATTACACCAGCTTTAAATCTTGCCTTTTAGATGCTATTTAAATTTGTATTTATTTTACAGAGAAACACAATTACATTGCCTATTTTGTAAATTTTGACATTTAGACTGGTATTGCTATCTACAACAATAGTTGTATAAGAAAATATATTTAAGTCAATATTCAGCTTAAATCTTTGTAAGGGGGGTTAAGATGGGCAAGGAGGAGGCGAGAACCGGCTTGTCAATATAAATGCTATTTAATTAAACTCAAAAACCGAAACACACAAACATACACACACACATGATGGACATTCCCGTAATTCTCTCTCTCCCTCTCTCAAACCATCGCCACCGGCCGCCTTTATCCCTCGTGTGCCTCATCAGTCCGATTGGGGACCGGGTGCGCGATATTCCGACCCGGCCCTGCCCCCCTCCGCTCCACACTCCTCCCGGCATTATCTCAGGTTGGGGTGCCACCGGCATGACGTTCATCCCCCCTATCCCTGGGGCGGGGTGTATCTTGCATCCTGTGTGGTCATCCCCGCCTTCCTCGCCCTGGGAGGAGACAGGAGGGGAAGACAACAACAACAACAACAAAAAAAATAAATAGGCGAGGGAAAAGGCCAACAATGTGCGACAGAGAGAGGAGAGAGAGAAAAAGCTCACTTACCGGTTCTCTGATGTACCGTCGCGTGGTCCTTGAACACTCCTCCACACTCAGGTGGACGACAGCCGCTCCAACCCCGGGCGAACCGGAGTCAAACCTTCGACGCCCAGCGGGCAGAACGCCCCTTCGCTTTTCTGTCAGCAAATGGGGACACTCCTCCGCCCCTGGCAGCGGCCCTACCGCTCCGGGCGGTCGGGGAGTTTCTTCCCTCCTCCCCTCGCGGACGGCGGTCTCCCTCGACGACTCCACGTCTCTAGGGACGGCAGGGCATTCCTCCGGCAGCGGCTCCCTCGTTCCAGGCGGTCGGGGTATCCAGTCCCCACTTGCCCCGCGGACGGCAGCCGTTCCCCGCATCCGGGTGGTCGGGCTACTCAGTCACCCGGCAGATGGCAGCGGCGCTCCCCTGGGTGGACGGCAGTGTCGATGACTCTGCAACGGGCATCCCTTCTCCCTCCCGGGCTTTCGGCACCAATGTAAGGGGGTTAAGATGGGCAAGGAGGAGGCGAGAACCGGCTTGTCAATATAAATGCTATTTACTTAAACTCAAAAACCAAAACACACAAACATACACACACACACGACGGACATGCCCGTAATTCTCTCTCTCTCGAACCATCGTCACCAGCCGCCTTTATCCCTCACGCGCACATCAGGCCGATTGGGGAATGGGCACGTGATATTCCGACCCTGCCCTGCCCCCCCTCTGCTCCACACTCCATAAATCATAATATAATGCAAACTTAAACCAAAAGCACAAACATAAACTAACACACACACGACGGACATGCCCGTAATTTTCTCTCTCTCTCGAACCATCGTCACTGGCCGCCTTTATCCTTCGCGCGATATTCCGACCCGCGCCCCCTCCGCTCCACAATCTTGTTGCGCATTTCTGAGTGCTTGAGAGAAACATGAAAACATGTGTTGTTTTTTAGCCTTAAACAACACAAGGTCTCGTGTGAACATGCCGAGCCATGCTTTTCTCATAACGTGCATGACTTCATGGTTTTCAATGAAAAATGCATTTTGGCTTGTTTCTGACCAAAGCCTATTGTTCTCCTTAAGAAAATGTGGAATTTGAAGTACAAGTAACATGGGCTACTTTTATTTTACTTTTGCGCCCTTTTTTAAGCTTTAAAGTGTCGCAATTAACTGTAATTGTATTGAAAAGACTGACATGGGTACTCATGAATTATTCTGCTATTGTTTTCCACATAAGAAAGTAAGTCAGATAAGTTTGGAATGATCTGAGGATTATTAACAGATGAAAGAATTGATCCTAGTTATTTTAGACGCTTGTGTATTCGTTTTAATGCATAGGGATCTCTAAGCAGTGTATTTGTTTTAATGCATAGGGATCTCTAAGCAGCATATATTTTATTGTTCTGTTGGCATGATGGCACAATTGCCACAGATGCACCTAAAAAGTATTGATATCAATATATTTAGACGATCACTTTCCTTTTTAATGAAAACATGACTCATTGTAATGAACAACGTATGCGTTTGTCACTACACTGAATATATTATGAAAGATGATTATATGATGAACGACAGTACGACAAACACCAGTGAATGTATTCTGTATACGTTTACATGTTGCACGGTAAGTGTTTCATTTCACAGTTATAAATGTGAAAGCACCATGTATTCACTTTATTTGGTACTGTCATGCGTTACTCAGCATTTGTAAAGCAGGAATGTTTCACCATTGGAAAATGCACCAACTATGTAACAAGATACACACTGTTGTGTCGCATCTTGGTTTAAACAATGATAATAATACCTATTACATAAATAGACAAGTCAATTATGGTTATTATCTACCACGCTGTCTCAGACTGCAGTATCCGTGGTGTTTGTGGAGGTGGTTCATTTTCTTCAAATTCGGGATCAGACTCTGGCTCAAACATGTATGTATGGATGAATTCCTCCAGTTGTCATTTTTTTAACCATCCTAAGTTTTCAAAACAACCCCACACTCGTGTAAATGGCAGGGGCGTTTACACTTTTCCACATGCAAAGATGTTACCCAATCACAGCAGTGGGCATTTACACTGAAGTCATTAATCAGAGGCACAAAAACTGGATAGAAAATGACCAATAATTCCTAAATTATTTTGAACGTTGTCTTGCATTCATTTCACGTGTTATTGTAGTTTAACTAAAATTACACAGATCAATCCTTATGGCACTTTATTTCACATGATTTTAAGTTATGTAAGCTGACCTGTCCAATAAGAAGAAAGCCAATTTAGGGTCAGTTATGATCCCCCAAAAACCGAACGCAGGTCCCTCCAAAAATCAAAAGACCTGCCAATGTTCACTCTAGTTTTCACATTCCCGCTTAGCCAGACGGGATTCAGTAGATAATTTTTTTTTGGCTTACTTAGAGTTTGTGTTTGAGTCGGTGTTGTGCTGGATTCCATCTCTAAGATAACGTTGTTGCAGACTGTTTGTTGTTGCTGTTGATATAGCGGAAGAGAAGCACTGAGGAAAGGCTCTTAGGAGCATGCATAAACGTCACATCCTTTGGATTTTCCCATCAATACCGACCCACTCCCTTCACATAAAAATCAGTCTACAGGCTTTAATAGGCAACCTAGGAAGTCCGGGAGGGCTAATTTTTTAAGTTGCATTACAAGCAGTTCACAAAAAGGTGAATATTACATTAAAATTGTTACATACGGCACCTTTGAGTCATATCTTTGTGGTACACTGTAAAAAAAATCCTGTTGTTTTTACAAAAAAAATAAAAATGCCATCTGTGGTTGCCAGAATATTTATGTAAAAAATACAGTAAAATGTAAACAACTTTACAGAACAGCCTGTACATTTTACTGTTTAAAATGGTTGTAATTTACATGACCACGTTGGTCTTCTGAAAATGTAAAAATCTGCTTTTTACTTTATAAGGTATTTGTTAATCACCTACAGAAGGGCACATGATGACATGAAGTTCATCAATAGAGGCTCTTCCAGGAGTAATGACCAATAAACATATAGAGACACTCACACAAACACTAAACACCATCAGGGTAACACATATGAGATTTAAATAATACAGTAAACATTAACTAAATTACATCAAATATAAAACAGAACAACCTAAAGTACGTAACTGATATTAAAAATAAGATTAAACATAACTATTCCCATAAAATATAATGAAATGTAATGGGTCACACAGGGAATTCTGGGAATGCCCGATTACATTTTTTTACTGTAATTTTAACAATAATTTACCATAAAAAGTACAAGTACACTCTTGTTAAACAATGTACATTTTTACCATTAATTGTACAGGAAAATCGTACTTTTTACATCTAAAAGCTACTGTATTGTCTTTTAAAATATCTAAACAAAAATTACTGTATATTTTACAGTTCATATTCGTTAATCAATTAACTTTTTATTTCTGTAGCATTTTTACAGTATTTTTACAATTAAAATTACAGACATTTTTTACCGTGTACCTAAGAACAATCATTTCCCATTGATAACAGCATAACTGACTAGCCAGTGTGTCTGTGAACCTAATTACTCTTTTTCTGCCACTCCTTTTTCAAGAACACGTTTTGAATCCACAGCATGAGTCACTCCTCTGCTTTGATTTTTTTTCCACAACTTCTTGTTCAAATGATATTACTGTTGTTAATTGAATGTCTATTGGACACCTAGAGTGATGTGTCAGAGGATGGTTCTCTTGTTTACTATTCCACTGCTGAAAATCTGATCTCAGATTTGATTTAGTGATTTTTACTGCCCTTTTGTTTTATAATTTTTTATGTTCCTATAGTTATTTGAGGTGCTGTCAGTTTTTCCTGGTTTGGAATTTATTTATAGTCAGGCCAAAATGTTGAAAAGCAGGTACAAGATGATAGGATTATTATTATTGTTTTACACAGCTTGCGAGTTGAGTGTTGAATGAAGTTTAATTGATAGCAATGAAATATTTTTTTACTGGCTGATGTTGCCACTCATCTAAAAAGTCATTGGTTTAAATAGCTGTTGATATGCTTAGTGGCAACAAATTGAATGTTGATAGTAATTTCTTCTGTTAAAGAACGCATGAAATCACATGATGAGTCAACAGAAAGTCTGTTCCGTATAGTAGAGTGAATCTAAATGCATTCAATGGGAGATGTGGAGATACACACACACACACACACACACACACACACACACACACACACACACACACACACACACACACACACACACACACATACGCACACTCACTGGTGGCCAAAAGTTTGGAATAATGTAGAGATTTTGCTCTTATGGAAAGAAATTGTTACTTTTATTCACTAAAGTGGCATTCAGCTGATCATAATGTATAGTCAGGACATAAATAACTTGAAAAATTACTATAAAAAAAAATAAAAGTTCCGCACTTCTTAAACTACTTCAAAGTGTTCTCATCAAAAAATCCTCCTATGCAGCAATGACGGCTTTGTAGATCTTTAGTATTCAAGCTGTCAGTTTGTCCAGATACTCAGGTGACATTTCACCCCACACTTCCTGTAGCACTTGCCATAAATGTGGCTGTCTTGTCGGGCAATTCTCACTCACCTTACATTCTAGCTGATCCCACAAAAGCTCAATGGGGTTAAGATCCATAACACTGTTTTCCAATTATCTGTTGACCAATATCTGTTTATTTGCCCACTCGAACCTTTTCTTTTTGTTTTTCTGTTTTAAAAATTGTCTTTCACTTTGCAAGTCTGCCCATAAGATCTGCACCCCTAAGTCTTCTCTTTACTGTTGTACATGAAACTGGTGTTGAGCAGGTAGAATTCAAACTAGAGACTCTGATGTACTTATCCTCTTGTCTAGTTGTACATCCAGGGCTTCAGACTGCGACTAAAATGGTCCAAATGTGACCAAAAATAATTTATTGCGACTATAATTTAAAATCATTCGGGTTATGTGCATTCATATGCAGTTTAGTCAGATATCATGTTGTGAGTTATTGAATACATCTATAGAGCGTGCACCAGTGTGTCATGCAATGAATTTCACCTGTTCTGTTTCTGACGAGCTCGCTGAACCGCATGCAACAACAAACTCAGCGCGAGAGAGTCATAACCAAATTACTCTTTTGAACTGGATCTTTTTCATGAATCACCCGAAAAGAACTGAGGATTTTAACTTGGGTGCTCGGGTTTGCAGTTTGAATCTGATTCACTTTCTCAGCGAATCAGCATTAAGTGAGTTCACAACTGTAAGTGCAGACATTTCAAAATGAGAGTCCCCTGTGTATTTCAGGCTTCTTTGTAGTGATGCACCGGCGGTGGACTTTCTGGTGCCCCCCTAGGGAGTTGGTGCATTGGTGCCCTTCGCAGACTGCGTAGGTATTGCTTTGAAGTATTTCCACACCGCTGACATCGGCCTTTGCTTGGTAGCGCCGTGATAATGGCTAGATCGATCGAGAGTGAAACCTGAGCAATGGGGGGCAGGGAGGCATATATGTTCGGCTCGTATTTTCAGCCTTTTTTCTCTTTCGGCCAAAACAAAACATTTCATTTTCGGCCGAAGATTTTCGGTGGCCAAAATTTCGTTGCATCCTTACTTCTTTATAATTAAAAGTCCTGTATTATGTATGAGAACAAGCTTATGACAATTAGGGGTGCAAGCATTCATTGATGCTTAAGAAGACAACAAACTACTATATGCATACTATATTTTATGTAATTATCTTTTATCTCTTATATTTGTTTAAATTATGAAAGTGGTGTGAACATTTCTGAGACAAAAGGGAATGTTAACTTTTCTTCTCAACTATATACTGTATACATTTTATTAATCCTCCTATTAATGGGTTATCTGCCATCTAAATCAAGCAATTCTGTGATTTTGGTGACAAAAAAACAGCCATTTTGCTCCTTAATGTTTCAGTTTAATATTTTTTTTCAGTCTGAAGCCCTGACATCTGTCCTTCCACATCTCTTTCTTTCCCTGTTAGAGCCAGTTTTCCTTTGTCTTTGAAGAGTGTAGTGTACACCTTTGTATGAAATATTACGTTTTTGTTTTTTTTTGGCAATTTCAAGCATTGTATAGCCTTCATTACACAAAACAACAATTGACTGATGAGTTTCTAAAGAAAGATGTTTCTTTTTGCCATTTTTTTACCTAATATTGACCTTATGACATGCCTGTCTATTGCATACTGCAACTAAAAAACAAACACAAAGACGATGTTAAATTTCATTTAACGATCCAAATAGTTTTCAACTGTGTTTGATATAATGGCAAGTGAATTTCTAGTACCAAATTAGCAATTTAGCATGATTACTCAAGGATAAGGTGTTGGAGTGATGGCTGCTGGAAATGGGGCATTCTTTTTTGAAAAATTAAATTTTTAAAATAGTGATGGTGCTGTTTTTTTACATCAGTAATGATCTGACTATACTCCCAAACATTCCTTTTGCAAATAGAATGGACTAACAAAGAGCCCTGCAACAGATGGCTTGGTACTCATAGAGACCCTCACTGAACATCGGGTCAGTCTGGGATTAAACGAAGAGACAGAAGTAATTGAGACAGCCTAAATAAATAAAAGAACTGTGGCAAATTCTCCAAGAAGCTTGGAACTGCCAACAACCAAGAAAAACTGTGTCCAGGTATAAGTAGGAGAATTGGTGTTGTTTTGAAGGCAAAAGTGTTCACACCAAATATTGATTTAGCTCCTTTTCTGTTAACTGGACCTTTTATGACATTAATTGATAATGAAAGCTATTTGTCATTATTGTTTTAAGAAATCCTTACTTTGAAAGTTTTTCCACAAGTGCCTGAAACGTACAAAAAACTGTACACACCGATCAGCCACAACATTAAACCCACCTGCCTAATATTGGGTAGGTCCTCGTGCCTCAAACACCGCTAACCCACATCTCCGAATAGCATTCTTCTCACCACAATTGTACAGAGTGGTTATCTGAGTTACTGTTGACTTTGTCAGTTCAAACCAGTCTGGCCATTCTCTGTTGATCTCGCTCATCAACATGGCATTTCTTTCTACAGAACTGCTTTTCAGTGGATATTTTTTGCTTTGGCATCATTCAGAGTAAATTCTATTGTTGTGCGTGAAAATCACAGGAGATCAGCAGTTACAGAAATAATCGAACCAGCCCATCTGGCAACAACAATCATGCCTCTGTCCAAATTACTGGGATAAAACATTTTCCCAATTCTGATGGTTAATGTGAACATTAACTGAGCTCCTGACCCGTATCTGTATGATTGTTTTGTTAAACATTGTTGCAGACCAGGTACACCCCTTCATGGTATTGCTATACCCTGATGGCAGTGCCCTTTTTCAGCAGGATAATGTGCCCTGCCACACTGCATACATTGTTCGGGAATGGTTTGAGGAACATGATGAAGAGTTCAAGGTGTTTCCCTGGCCTCCAAATTCCTCAGATCTCAATCCGATTGAGCTTCTCTGGGATGTGCTGGACCAACAAGTCCGATCCATGGCAGCACAACCTTACAGGACTTGAAGGATCTTCTGCTAATATCTTGGTTCCAGATACCACAGGTCACCTTCAGGGGTCTTGTAGAATCCATGCCTCGGTGGGTTGGCGCTGCTTTGGCGGCACACGGAGGACAAACAGCATATTAGGCAGGTGGTCATAATGTTTTGGTTCATCAGTGTATAGGCCAAACCATCTGTGGCTCTAGTGCTCAAGTCTGGTGCATGTCTGAGATGTCTAAATTAATTATTATAATTTTTTATAAATAATTATGAATCATTCCAAAATAATTGGATTGAATCAGGACCAAATTTGAGATTTTACAATGCATCGCAAACGTTAGATAAAGAATCGTAATCATTGTCAGAAAAAAGTTTACACCCCTAGTTACGAACCACTGAAACAAACTCAAAAACACCTTTGTTGTGGCCCAATTTTTTTCATAAAGCATCACACAAGTTCATTCTTTGATTTTATATGAAGTACACCACGGCCTTAACAGTGCTTCTCAAATTGTTGCCGCAGAGGTATCGTAATGGGGGCACAGAAATCTTTCTTTCATGAGAGAAATAACTTTCACTCATTCAAATTTGCCACGGTGACAATAAACACAAGAACCAATATATCATATCTATTATGGAGCTTTAATTTGCTTTTAGAACTTGACAGTCACAATCACGATTCTTCTCATCCCTCAATTTCAATGACGAAAAAATCATACTGGTTTGAAGTGATGATGGTGAGTAAATTATTGCACATTAAAAATTTTGGGGTGAGCTATTACAATTTACCATTGCTCATGCAAGCATTATCACTTTTCTTTTTATTTTATTCTATTTGTTGATGTTTTACCAAGGAAATCAGTTTTCATTTTATTTTTTCAATTTGTGTTAATTACTATAATACAGTGATGAAAACCATCCTGTCCAGACACAATGATATATTTGTTTAATGTTTTAAAATATTTTATGATTCTAATAATGGGCTTCTTGTTCAAGTTCATGTTGTGTTCTGGTCGTTTTGACCTGAAGAGGATATTCTTTTGCCTGTAAATTTTAGTTAATGTTATCCTATTGGATTAATACTTACCTTGTTCCCGGTCAAAATTGACCAGCCTATAAAAATTATTTATAAATCTCTCATTTTTCTATATTATCACCAAATATTGGATTAGATCTTTTTGCCAAATTTTCTTTCAATTAGCACAGGTATTGAATTTCTTTTGGAACTTATTGTATTTTCTGTACTATTTATCACACTAGTGTGTTTAATGTTTAACCAGGAAGTTTGTTTTGATGTGCTTTTATTTTGTACAAAATGGCACAAAGTCACATTTGTGGTGTTACTGGTCAAAAATTACCGGCCATTGAAAATGAATGGGGGAAATAAAAAATGTTCATGTTCATATGCGCACGTGTGCTTGAAATATAAAGGCTTCAGACCTGTGCATGCGCAAACACACACACACAAGTGCACTAGCACACACATGCACTCAAACACACACACATGCTCACGTACACGCATAACACTTGAGTATTACATGCTTTCTTTTTCACAGAGATTAACTTTATCCTACCCTCAACTGCATCCAACATCCATTCATCCATCCAACATTACCAAACACACACACACACGCACAAACGCACACAAGCTCACGTACAAGCACAAATGTGCATGTGTGCTTGCCAACATAAAGGTGTTGGATCTGTGCACATGCACACACACACATACACACACACATGCGTGAACACTTACATACTCATGTTCACGCACAAATTCTGAGAATTACATGCATGCTTACATGTTTACGTTCATATATGTGCATGTGTGCTTGCAAACAAAGGCCTCGGATCTGTGTGCGTGCACCTACACATGCGCGCGCACGCACACATGCTCAAATATACATGCAAATTCTTTGAGTGTTACATGCTTTCTTACATGTTGTTGTTCACATATGTGCATGTGTCCTTGCAAACATAAAGGTGTCGGATCTGTGCACGTGCACACACACACACACACACACGCACATACACATGCGCGCACACATATGCTCACGTACACGCACAAATTATTTGAGTATTACATGCTTTCTTTTTCACATAGATTAACTTTATCAACCCTGAACTGCATCCAACATCCATTCATTCATCCAAAATGAACACACACAGACCAGAACTGTCTTTGCCACACAGTGAACCCTCTCCAATAGAATCAATAGAATTGTGGTGTTCAGAGATGACCAGCCATTGAAAAATAATGGAGAATATAATAAAAAGTCTTAAACTTTTATTTTGAAATGCTTTCATTTTCTAAAAAGGGGCACAAAGTAACATTTGTGGTGTTCCCTGTCAAATCTGACCATCGTTACAAAGAAAAATGGCATAAGCCCATATACACATTAGCACTGTAATATAAAGAACATTTCATGGAACAGAAATACCAATACTGTTCATATTTCTGTTATATTTTGTAATCAATAACAAACCAAATCAATAAACACCTGGTGTTTCTGTGTCCTCTTGCACATGACTGACAATAGCTTGTTTTTCTGTGCCTTGCAAATGTGTGCTCTGCATTTGAAACACACAATTCTTAATGAAAGAAAATCTTTAAAGATAGTCTATTGGAGACGGGTCACTAAGGGGGGGTGGGGGGGGTGGGAGTAGGATAAAGTTCATCTCTGTGAAAAAGCGCATAATACTCATGTGTGGGTTTGTATGGGTGTGCATGTCCGAGGCCTTTATGTTTGCAGGCACATATGTGAACATGAACATGCTCCTGAACATTAACTTTTTCTCATATTTTTTTATCTCCCCATTAATTTTCAATGTCTGGTCGTTTTTCACTGGGAACTCAAGTGTGACTTTGTGCAATTTCAAAACAAACTTCCTGGTGAAACATTAACGCTCACAAGTGTGATAAATAGTACAGAATGTTTTCATGTTTTATTTAATATTGCCAAAATTATCCACAAATATTATTATTAGTTTTTTTTTTCTTTTTACTCAAAAACAGAGGTGCATAAGCTCAGGTCATTGAGGCCTATGATCAATAAGTTCCAAAAAGAAATGCAATGCCTGTGCTAATTGAAAGAAAACAAGTTGGCAAAAAGATCTAATAATATAGCATTATGAGAAATTTATAAACAATTTTAATAGGCTGGTCCTATTTGACCGGGAACACCAAATTAGTTAAAACAAAATTTGAAACACACAAGGGTTAATACAAAATATTAAAGGTTGAGGTAAAATATGGCCAGACATTTCTTTTATAGTTTTATTTGGTTTATTATTTTTGTAAGATTCGTCCATTTTTGCTGTCTTTGATTTTTTTCTGCCTAGATTCTTACATCTGCATCTCACGCTCTTGGACATTGTGTGAAATAAAGGTTAACTATAATGCAAGGCTGTTCAACATTATTTTAATGTTTTTAGGTCAATGGCTGTGTTGTGTTTGTGTGTAAACATCTCTGTGGAATGTCAGAACTACTGTACTTCCCTAAACACTCTGGGTTTGAATCTGTAGAAATTAAACATTCCAGCTTTGCAAAGGCATTTCCTGTCAACAAGCAGCTGCCAGTCCACAAACTCTGACCAGGATCCTCCTACTTTCCTTCCTTTGGAGTCTTTCTTCCTCGTTTTCTTGCTGATTATCTGTTAGCCGTGCCACTCCTTCCATGTCACTACTTCTGTCCCCCTTGCGCAACCACACAACTAAAATTTTACTAACGAAGCCAGTCGTGCTGGTAAATGCTGGAAAACTGCAGACAAAGCACAATTTAATAACTGTACAGGGAAGCATGGCATACCTATGTGTATTAACACAGGTATATATATGAACGTGATATGAAACACATGTTATTTGTGTCCAAGACTGACATGTGTATTGCATAAGCACATGTGGCTCACTGGATCCTCCTAATGTTTGATGTGTATGTGCCTTTAGTAGCAGAAACGAGCAGGATTTTTACACACAGACCTATACTCAGTCTGCTCTCTTAATTCAGCAAATTGATCCCTCCCTCCTTGGCAATGTCCAATCATCCTGATTTAATGCAGCCATACACACACACACAGACTCTGATTAATGGCATGTCAGTGAAGTGCTCGTTATGCTCTTGAGAACTCTGTATCTGCCAAGGCAAAGTCCACAGCAGTGGAGAGGAAGTGGGTAAGAGAGCAATGTGCTTTTGCTTTGGGTTTGTAGACACACCCCACCACAAGGGGGTTTAAAAAAAAAAGAAATTCTTGCCAAAAATATTCTTAAAATCTTGGGCAAAAAACTTGTTACTGTATAATCCGATAATATTATCTTTGACATGGAAAAAAAAATGCATGTAGAATGATCCAGGTTTAATTGTATAATGTAAACCCTGGAAAATGATGGATTACATATTGAAGCAAGAATGTAATTTAATCACTAATAGAAAAATAGAGCCCAATGTATCCAGAATATTTGTAAATAATGTATATAAAATAAAATGTACAGAACTCATCAGCAATAATGATTTTTTTCTGCCGGTCAGGTTGTCCTAGTCGTTAACATTTTTGGTTGCTCTGCCAACATTTTAACTTGCTCGAACCTCTAACGTTATTTGTGGATTGCACAACTGGCCATAGTGGCTTTTGAAATGCTGATTACAGATGATACTTCTGATAAAACTAAGATATCATTCTAATTTGACAAGGAATCAGTTCTCTGGTCTCTAAAAATTAGTCCTCTAGGGAAGAGCACTTTATATAATCTGCAGCAGTGCTTAATGCATCATATCATTAAACAAGATGAATATCAAAACATAAATCACACTCACTCAAATGATGACATGATTTCCCACCCATCATTTTATTAGCTCATATCCATATATGTGGTTACAGACAAATTATATAGAATGGTGAAATCGCCCACAGAAACTTTTAACTTCTCCATCTCACCTACATTTGTCTCCAGTGCATCTTTACTTGCAGCATACAGGCGACGTGAGCTTCACTGTCTTCACTCTCATTGGTAGTCACTTCCGAATGTCGCTCGTCATTTGCCTTAAGTTGGCATTTTCTCAAGTTGTCTTGATGCTAAATGAAATTCCATTAATTTAATTGGTTGTCTCTGTGTATTTTTTTCTTGCCTTAGGTGGTGTGATGGCTGCCCAGGTGGAGGTTGATGCTGGGCGGTCAAGCGTGGTTGGGGGTAGGCTTCACCTCAGCCCTCTCATTGACTCTAGCAACAAGAGCTTGTTGGAGGGATCCGGTGGACCCCAGGGGCCCCTCATCATTTCCTCAGAATCTAGCAAGCCTGTCCCTGGTCCCAAGCCCAGATTAACCCCAAAACCTTTTGCTGTGGAGAAAATTCCTACTATACGACCCATTCTAGCTCCTAAACCACAGCCAAAACCTAGATCTGAATCCACTCGGCCATCCTCCTACAAGCCAGACCCACCCAGTACATCTAAACCGCAGCCGCCAGGTAAACCATTCACAAATAAAAATCGGCCTGCATCCACTGCCTTTAAAACGAGCCCTAAGCCCAGTACAGGGCAAACAAACAAACCAGTGGCACAGTCCATCAAACCAGCATCTATCATTGCCTCCAAAGCTTCCAACAAATCTACAACATCCCAAACTAAGGATGTACCACGAAGAACAAGTTTTGGAGTCACCCCAGGTAGACCCAGGATTGATGTTCATGCCTCCACTCCAGGTGTGGAATGGCCTTTTGCTTCACGGAATAAACAACTTGGAACTTCAATCACTCGTGCTAAATCAACAGGCTTCCTAGCAGAGGTTGGACTGAATTATGAGGATAGTAAAGCGTATACTGGTGCCAAGGACGACTCTTCTCCTACTGTTTTTCTACCTCAATCTAAAGGTTTAAAACCCAGACCAGTGTCAGCTGTGTTTCTCCCAAATCCCTCTCAGTCTGCGCCTCAGGTGGAAACCCCTTCACCTGCCCCTCGTTGGGCAGAAAGGCGACCACTTTGCTCTGACCTTACCTCAAAGTTTGAGTCAATTGGGCTGTTCTTACACCGGCGACCTGCTAAAGAGGACAGCAAAGAGAACACTCCAGAAACACCAAAGGGTTTTGGTGCTGTGACTCAAAGGGAAAAAGAAAATTGTGCTGAAAAGATAGAAGGGCTGAATAAGCCCCCTGAGCCTGAGAAAATTAGACAAAAGATTGAGTCAAAAAATGAGGACTCTAAACATGAGGATAAAGGAGGAGGCAGTATAAAGAGGTGCTTCAGCCTGCTCTTGGACTCCTCTTCCTCCCCCTTGTCAGTGGCACATGTGGATACTGAAGTGACTGAGCCTCGTTCACCGTTGCTGACTGAAGAAATGCCTACTACACCATCACCGCCCCAGAAGCCACAATATAAGCCACACAACCTAGTACCTTACCGTACTAAAAGGTAAGGAACGACCATGTTCAAAATAAATTTTCAAATGTAACTTTGTAACGCTTACACATAGCACTCTCCATGGACCTTTTTCAAACCAACATCAAGATTTTTGGTTCAAATTTTTATAAAAGTGTATTAGGGCTGCAACTATCTATTATTTTGATAATCGATTGGTGGTGGCGTAGTGGCTAAAGCACAGGGCTGTTAATCAGAAGGTCAGAGGTTCTAACCCCACGGCCACCACCATTGTGTCCTTGAGTAAGACACTTAACTCCAGGTTGCTCCGGGGGGATTGTCCCTGTAATAAGTGCACTGTAAGTCGCTTTGGATAAAAGCGTCTGCCAAATGCATAAATGTAAATGTAATCATTAGATCTTAACTGACTATTCAGCTTGTGCCTAGACTTAAAAGTTTATATTAAACGTGTTTACTCCCAATAAAGTTAGAAAATCATCTTTAAAAATATCTCTAAATGACATTCACTGAATTCCAACAAAAAAATAAAAATGTATTAAGTGTAATTCTGTAAATATTCACTGCAAAAAACCTATTGCAATCAAGAGTTTTTGTCTTGTTTTCTATTGTTTTCCACATATTCTCTAAAAGAAAGTCTAAATATATTATATGTTGCTTCTCAGGTAAATGTATCTTGTTTTAAGTAGGCTCTTTTTAGATATTTTAAAATATTTAAATATTAAATATTGTATTCAACATTCTCCAATAACAATTTTTTCTTCTGCAGTATAGCTCCTAATGTAAATGTATGTTGTTTTAAAGGAGTTTTAGATATTTATATTGGAAAACAAGCCAAAAAAGACTGATCGGAAACTTTGTTGCAGTGTATAATGGGCTAAGACTACACTCTCTCACCTTTATTTCCACTTCGATCCATCTTTTACTCACAAAAACAAACTATCTTCTTTAAGAGCTGCGTATCGCTGATTTACTTCACAATAAGATTCATATGTGACAAAATAGGCTACAGTATATTATGATTCAATACATGTATGTCGCAGTCCATCACGTTAATTAATCTAGCTACAGCAAACGCGCACGAGGGACAGGCATGCAGTTTCAATCTCTCCCCCTTCATGCGACTCATCGATGTATCGCTGACTGCACAGAGAAATGCCATTTGTTTATGAAGCACTTCCTTATTATTTTAACTTTAATAAAGGATGCATTAAAGATATAATGCCAGGTTTGCTTTTTAGATGCTTTGACATGCAGGTTTTGCTTAAATGGAATGCCAGATCCGGCTCTGCTTTATTTCATGATGACAGTGCTTCTGTATTTCCTTATTTAACATTTTTCCATTATAATTCCATTATATTTTGTGATCTACATCACCTGAAGCTCTTTGGAAAGTTTAGAGTGCATCTGAACATGTGCTTTCTTCCTCTCCTCAGTCAGGCGCGAGCTGCACTGCTCCTCTCGCGCACCATCATTAGAGTTTCAAATGATCTCATGTTACGTTAAATGAGAACGACTATTCGTCAACGGAAAATTTTGTTGACAATTTTTTTATGTCGACGTTAGCGATAACAACGCTTCAGCCCTAAAGTGTATATCTCAGGTCCTGTGTATAAATAGTCCTTTGGAATGACAGATGAATGTATTTATTATTATTATAATTTCATATTTAATCTTCTCAAAGCTGTATGCATAGCATTTTGTTAATTCTTTTAAAGATCTGTAGAGTGTTAATTCTGCAAAAAGTGCTATAAATGGTTCCAATGAAAGTGCCAAAGTATATTTAGAATGAGAAAAAAAAACTATACAGAGTCTACAATGTTTATAAAAATGTCCTTTGGGTATGCCAATGTACTGGCCCAAAATTAAGCAGTACAATAATCACATTTTCAAACACTTTCCAACTTTCTGTTTGTACAAGAGACTGTTTCTCAAAACAAAAGCCTCGCCAAGCAAAGGGTCAACTCGCTGTTGTTCCTCAGCTTGCTTAAAGGGATAGTTCACCCAGAAATTACAATTCTCTGAGTTTACTCACCGTCATGTCATCTGAGATGAGTATGACTTTCTTTCTTCAGCAAAACACTTTTGAAGATTTGTTTGAAAAGATCCAGGCTCATTAGGCCCTTAGAATGGGAGAGGATGGTGATTTAGTTATTTGAAGGTCCAAAAAGCACAGATAGTCAGCGTAAAAGTCTTCCATCATGTCTCCAGCGATGACATTCATGTCTTCTAAAGCGAATTGATCACTTTGTGTGTGAACAAAATGATATTTAAGCACTTTTTATCTATAAAAGATCACTTAAAGTCAGGTGTTTACCTTCTTGTGGTTGCTATAATGTGGTTCTCACTCTTGGTGGGACACATGGCGAGATGTGCTTGGATGCCGTGGAGAATAGCGTCAGCCTCCACACGCGCCACCTCTCCGCGGTAACACGCTCAACAAGCCATGTGATAAGATGCACTGATTGACGGTCTCAGACGCGGAGGCAACTGATTTTCATCCTCCTCCACCTGGATTGAGGCGAGTCACTACGAAACCACGAAAATTGGATTTCATTGGGAAATGGACATTCCAAATATGGGAGAAAATTGGAGAAAAAAAAGGGTTTTGCAGAAGAAAGTCATACACATCTCAGGTGGAATGAGGCTGGGTAAATTATCAGAGAATTACAATTTTGGTTGAACTATCGCTTTAAAGCACTCAGCTAGAGGCTCACCAAGCTGAAACAGGGTTGTTATGTCTAGGCTAGCTGCTTTGCTTGAGCTCAATGACCATGCCACGCTATCTTCTGAACCAAATCCGCTAGTATAGGGAAATCAGTTTCCAGCTATATTGGAAATTGCAGGCTTGTAGCAACACAAACCTTCATCAGAAAGGGTTGTTTATATGAGAGTTTCTCACTGTTAATTACAAAATTGTAATGGCTTTCATGTTTAGTCATTGTGCACATACAGTCATTCTGACATGACTTGAAGGCAGCTTATTGTTTTTAGTTCAATTTATTTGTGTACAGATTCGAAGCAGAGCATGACAGCCTTATTTCCAGTGAGTCCAAAGGTTCCGAGGAGGTTGAGGAAGATCTCAGCAAAAAGGTATGGGAATATTAAACACTGCCAGTTATGATTCTGCTGGACTGCTGGAAACTGCATGTGTCTTTAAAAATTGCAGTGAGGCACACCTTGTGTAACAAAGGGTTTCAAATTACAAAAGTGCATCTAAATGTTAGATTCTAATCAACATTTTATAATTTTTTTATTATTTTTTTTTAAATGTCAGCACCGTATACACAATAACATTTGTTATCATACGTCTTTTTCAAGTTGATGGACCACCAGGTGATTGAACTAATTTTAATTGATTATACAAATTCTCCTATAACATTTTTGACTGACGAACCAGTGTAACAGATTAAATAAGATTTATTCATGTTCAGAAGATCTTTATGGTATGAGTTATGTTTTTATGTGTTCCTGCCCTAATACAATTATGCTTATGATGGTCACCACATATGTTTGATAAAGTAACACAATGCATTGTTGAAATTAAATGTAAAATCCTTTTCAAAAGTTACAATAATGTTTTAAACAATAACTACCCTACTGCGGTCAAAGGCCACAATTTGCAGATTCTTTAAAAAAAAAGAAAGAGAAAGATTTTACTTTGAGGGAGAGAGGAAAAACAAATGAGGTTCAAAAAGGCACTGATGTCATTGGATGGGTGCAGTCCAAAGGCGTGTAACCTGAGTTGTAACGTTAGTCATATTGTGATTATGAAACATGCACGCTTCGAAGGGAGGGGGAAAGGTCATTTTGTGAGTAAAGAGGATGCTTTGATTATGGCCCCACCTTGCTTTGAGATTTGACAAAGAGTATAGAGATCCCATTTCACTGCTCTCAATCACACACATCAAACTCATTTGCTTCTGTCTTGATTTTTTTTAATTTACACTCATACTTTTTCCATTTATTAACCCTTTTCCAATACAGTCATATGCACAGAGTTGTCATCTGTCATCTCACATGAACATCTCACACTTCCCACTTTTTTTGTTATCTCTCTGTTTATACCCTTCTCGGTTAAATAACTCTGATAAACAGTTTGCAAGATTTTATAATCTGCTTGTTTATTCAAATTAGACTGTCTATGCTTGATTTGCCCTTCATTTTCATTTTGCACATTTTTTCTTTGTTTGCATTCACACTGGTCTGCTCACTGGAGCAGACAGTGCCCACTATTCCTTTATTCCCTCTCAAGGTCTATGTCTTAATCAACCATGACATATTAACCTCTTCTGTACACAGACGCCCCACTGTAATGATGGCTCATGTCTGTGCAAAGAAAATGTTACCTCTGAATGCCATACCTGTCAGTGAAAGCTATAATTACGCCATACATTTTCAAAGGCTGTTTCTTTAAGGAGCACAATTGTAGACAGAGCACACCTTGTTGATCAATATAAGTATTGGGTTCTTGCCTACTTATGAAACTTTTCAGGAAAGTTTTTATATAGGTTCATCTGTAATCTGATTTGTTAGTGTATGTAAAAATACACTATTTTATCTTTTAGTTCGAAGGACAGGTCAACAAACAGGAGGACTGGAAGACATCATCCGTGGTTGTTAACAACTTGCCCACCCACTCCACTTTTGATGGAGTGCAAACGGTACGAGCTGCTATGTTTGAACATGTGGTGGAGAGGCATAGTGTTCAAGTGATGGAGGATAGTGCCTCTCAAGGCCAAGGAACACAGCAGGAATGTACAGTTAAGCCCAGACGGAACCACTCTTTGGATATTCAGGACAACTCATTTAAACCTCTTGAAGATTTGGATTCTGGTAGTTTGGTCAAAGCAACCTATAGAGGGCAATTTTCTCCTTCCAGTCCTGTACGTGTGGAGCATGTCTTTGACACTGTGGCTTTGTTTGGAGAAAGCCGTGCTGTTAGTGAAGTTTTACCAACTGCACAGCTTGAGGACCGAGCTCTCACTCTTCGTTCACAGCGGTCAGCTCCTCAAGGGGAAGTGAATAGATCTCCTCCAGAAATTAGTAAATTGATAAAGGATGAAGAGAGTACATCTGCTGCCTCTCCGATGGAGCCACACATTCCTTGTTACCTCAGAGTGGGGGCTTTACAGAAATGGACTGTCACAGAGGTTGACCAAGAGAAGGAAGCTGAGAGGGAGCAACTGAGTGAAATGGTGCGAAAGACGGAAGAAGAGATACAAAAGCAGATGGAATTGCACATGTCTGCAGCAGCAGCATTAGAGCAAGAGGAAGAAGAGAGCGAAGCAGAATTGAAGAAACAGATAGAAGCACAAAGAGTGAGGGAGAGGGAACTAGAGGACATTGCAGCACCCAAGCGGCCTAAGATGCTAGACTCCGAAGAGCAAATGAACAAACCTAGAGCCACATACTTTGCTCTGACTGGTCAGATTCTAGAGCCTGTGCACCAAAGTGAGAGATTGGATGCGGATGTGATTTTTGGGCAAGGTGAACAAGGAATCATGGGTGGAGAGGACAGAAGAATAAAGGAGTTGCCATTTGATGAATTCTCTGTTAGAACAGGGCAGTTGAGTCCTCAAGATCCAATAGCTCCATTCAAAAGAAATCCTTCATTAGATGCTGCCATGCAGGGAGATTTGCAAGAAGAACAACATATAAATGACACTGGACAGAGGATAGATCACAGATTGCAAGAAAGGGAACAACAGAAAGCAATCAGGGAGGAGATGGAAATGGAGAGACAAAGACTAGAGGATGAAAAGATTAAAGAATTGGAAAGGCAGCATGAAATAAAGAAACAGCAAAACTTAGAGATCAAGAAACAAAAGGAAATTGAGAGAGAGAAGAGAAAAGAAATGGAGATACTGAAAAAGAGACAGAAGCAGTTGGAAAGACAAGGAGACCAAGAGAGAGAGAGACAGAGAGAGCTGGAGAGACAAAGAGAAATTGAAAGACAGAAGCAAAGAGAAAAGGAACAACAGAAACAAATTGAATTTGAGAGAATTAATGCTGCTGAAAAAGAGCTTAAGCAGCAGATAGCGTTTGAGAGGCAACAACAAAAAGAGTTTGAGCGAGAGAAAGAGAGAATGCTTGACCAGGAGAGGCTTAGGCTTAGGGAATTTGAAAAACAGAAAGAGATGGAGAAAGAAAGAGAGAGACAGCTGGAGTTGGAGAGACAGAGAGAAGTTGAGAGACAAAATCAGAGAGAACTGGAAAGACAAAGAGAAAAGGAGTTAGAAAGACAGAGGAAATTGGAGAGGCAACAAGAGCTGGCGAAACAGAAAGAGCTGGAGAAGGAAAGACATAGACTGTTGGAAAGGCAGAGAGAACTGGACAGGCAAAGGGAGCTTGAGATGCAGCGAGATCTGGAGAGACAACAGGAGATTGAAAGACAGAGGGAGTTGGATAAGCAAAAAGAACTTGAAAGACAGAAACAAAGAGAGCTGGAGATTGAAAGATGGAATCATCAGAAAGCAGAGAAGAGGGAGAACAGGAGAGAGCAGGAGGAACTTGAGAGTATAAAGGAGCTTGAGAGACGTCAACTTCTTGATTTTGAGCTGCACAGACAGCGAGAAAGACAACTCCAGCAAGAGCAAGTGAAACAGAGAGGAAAGGATAAAAAGGAACAGGAGGAGGAGAGACATCAGCAGCCTGAACAACAAAGAGGAGCAGAACAACAGCAAATGGAGGCAGAGCAAGAGAAGAGAACACCTACGTCTCCTCTTCGGCCCAAAGTTTTAGATCTGGACTCTGTTTCTCTGGGTGTTTGGACTGGTCGAGACAGCCAGAAGAATAGTCCCACAGCCCGATGGAAACAGCCCTCACTTCGTATTGATGAGCCTTACAAACCAGCCATCTTAGACATTGACTCGTTCATGAGTCAGACACAGCCCGATACCTTCCCTGTAACAGGCTTTGGAGGTTTAGAGTCAGGAGGTGTTGGCTTGATGCAAGTTTGTCCACATGCCATACAGCAGAATCTTCTCCAGCCCCATCCAGCGCCTCAAGCTCAGTCTCCTCCTCAGTACCAATTCCACCTTCAGTCCCAGACTTTTTTCCAGCCCTCTCCAGGAGAACGAGTGAGAACTGAACTCCCGCCACCTCTGCAACCTCAAACTCTGCACCAAGCCCAGCATCACTCACTGCCTCTTGCTACAAGAAGATCTAAACCACAAACTCACTCATTGATTGAGAGTTCCGATTTGGCCTTTGGGACTCGGCAGCCCAGCTCAGCTTCGCCTCATACTCAAACTGATGTTTGGAGACAGACTCAAGTAGAGTTGTCTGTAGATGAGCCTCTTTGGGTGTCAGCCATGGAGGCATCCAGAAGGCCCATTAACACCAGACCCTCCAACTTTGACCAACAGCTCTTGCAGCAAGAACAAAGAGGAACCATTTTGACTCCAACCTCTACCTCATCTCTCATCTTTACTCCTGTGCAGCATCCCTCTCTTGCGCCGCCTATGGTTCCCATTAAAAATCCAATGCTGGTTGTACCACCAAGTCTTGGACCTTCTGTAGCCCCTATCCTGACCCCAGAAAGATACTGGACCTCATCACCTTTCAGTGGAGAGTCCAGTGGGGGGTTGTTCACTTCTCCTGGAAAACCATTAGCTAAGAAAGAGTCTTCAGTACCCAGTTGTCAAGTAGCTACCTCCTCTGTCACTGATCCTATATGTAGCCCAAACTGGGAGCTGGCATCCCAGGGACAGAGAGAGAACCGTGCACCACACAGGGACAAAGGACAACAGGTGAGGAAAGACTCCCTCTTGCATACATATTTACACTCACACATTCTACCACTGGAGGGTTTGTTGCTTTTGACTGTGGCTCCTACTATCTGATTTTGTAGACACTGCGTTCAAGGAGTATGTGTCGAAGGTCTGCCCCCACAGAAAGTTCTGCTGATGCCCCACTTGTCCACGTGAGAACCCGCAGAAGTCGCAGTGCACACAGAGATAGAGGTGGAGAGAGCTTGGTGAGTAAAAGCATGATCAGACTTACTGGCCATAACAGGCATTTCTTTTGTACTCTCTCTCTCTCTCTCTCTCTCTCTCTGTTTATCAGTTTTAAGGTGCTTTATTGGCATGACAAACATTTTTACATTTGTATTACCAAATCATTTACAGCTGAGCTGCATTCAAATAAAACAGCACATCATATAAGAAAAAAAAGATGCATAATTTACCTTTATTTTAAGGTAAAAATAAATAATGTTTAAAAAGACAAGATGGAGACACAGACTCGGCTCAGTTCACTCACTATTTTTCATTCTGTGGCAGTCTGAAGGGTGCCACTGCTATCACACAGCACTCCTTATGTTAATAAAATAAGAAGGGCAGTTTTTCATTGTTTGTTAAATGAAAATGTTTTATTTTGTGATAAAATATTGTCGGTGTAATTTGCACATTCTGCTATAAAATCCATCTCTGTCTCGATATATGTCTCGATATATTTGTAGAATCTCTTGATTTATACCTCAATATCAAAAATCAGTTGAATCAGTTCAGAGAGTTTATTCAACGATTTTATTTTTTTTTGTCATCACTTACATTTTTCACAGTTTCTGTGTTTTGCTTACTTTAAAATGTTTAGTAGAATACATGTAGGCAAATATTAATATGAATTACTCCAGCAATTGAACATTTTGCATCTAACTTGGCAACAATGGCTGTTTAATTCAAATGTTTAATTGTCATTTCAGTGCAAATCTATATATTAGTATCTATATTGAATATCAACAGAAGACTAAAGAATATAGGGAATTCACAATATATTTTAGCTATATCAAACAGCCCTGGTTTGCACTAGGGGTATAATGATAAAACCAAACTGTACGGTTCACCACACACGATTCAGGATGCATTGGCACCGCAGTTCACCTCAAGTTTAATGATGCATCTGAAGCACAAGATTTTGTTAAGAAAATAAAGTGTAAAATATGCACAGTTACAACCTCCGCTAATGCACCTGAATGGATTTGCAAATGGATATGCTCCACCTGTGTTTCACATTGGACAACTTGATGACATCACTGTTCTGCAGGCATTGTGTGAAGTAGAAAATGGCAAGTGAAAAATTGGAAAGTGAGAAATCGAGCCACTGATAGTGAAGCTCCCTACGTTATTTAGGTCTCTTGTCTGGAAAAATTTTCTTTTTGCAGTCAATTACAACAGCAATGGTCAAAAAACCTTATCAAAACAGGCACTGTTTGCAGACATCACTCAACACGAGTGCCGTATACTGGTAATACATCGGCATATCATCATTTACGCTGAAATCACTGGGAAGAGAGCCGCGTTGACCTTATAAAACCTGGCAAACATGCGTGGAGAAGCCCAGGTAGCGGCAGTGCAGATGTCTGCCAACGAAACTCCTCTAAAAACAGGTCATGAAATTAGATGGCCCTAGTGGAATGACAAGTTAGCCCCCAGGACAATGGTTGCTTGCTGCCTTGTAAGCCAGTATAATAGTTTCCACTGTCCAATTTGACAACATCTGCTTTGACACTGGAGCACCTTTCTTCCCACCACCATAGCAGACAAATAACTGGTCTGACTGTCTAAACTGAGCAGTAGTGTCCACATAACACTTCAAGGCACGAACAGGACACAAAAGTTGAGCACTTGAATCAGACCCTGAAGAAGTCTGAAAAGAGGCCAGTTCAATGTGCTGGTTAATGAACTGCGGAAGAAGGACTTTTGGAAGAAAAGAAGGATTGGGTCGTAGGACCACCCCCGGAGTCATCCGGCAACAAACGCAAGCACAATTCGCTAACAGACAGTGCGTGCAACTCACTGACTCGTTTCGCAGAAGCAATAGCCAACAAAAAGGCAGTCTTCAAGGTTAACCATTTCATGTCAATGCTTTGCAAGGGCTCAAATTGGGATGAGCAAAGGAATGCAAGCACGAGTGGCAAATCCCACACGGGAAAGTGAGGATTCCGAGCAGGCTTAAGACGGCGTGCACCCTTCAGGAAACTGCAGACAAGACTGTGAGATCCAAGAGAAGATCCACCAATTGGAACATGATATGCAGAAATCACAGCGACATACACATTCAATGTGGAAGCCGCTTTGCCCTCCTCCAGTAAATGTTGAAGAAAGCTTAAGATGCTCGGAATGTCACACGTTGCAGGATCGATCCCCTGCTTCTCACACCATGCAGAAAAATGCTTCCAACGGGCAGCATAAATCTGTCGTGTGGAAGAAGCCCTAGCATTGGAGATTGTGTGAATAACCGCAGGATTAGAATGTTCCAGAGAAGGATTTAACCCAATGGCCAGACGCAAAGCTGCAGGCGAGGTGGATCCAGGTGCCAGACGCTGGACTCCAGCTGGGAGAGGAGGTCCTGGCAACAAAGGAAACCATGGTCTGACTGGCCATCGCGGTGCCACGAGTAGCAATCTGTTCTTGCAAATGGAAATTCCTGTGTAATGCCTCCCTTAACAGAGGGATAGGTGGGAACGCATATAGTAGGCAGTTCGGCCATTCGTGAGACAGTGCATCCTGGCCCAAGGGGCTGGACACTTCTGTCCTTGCGAACCATAGACGACAGTGAGTAATCGTCTCCAAAGCAAAAAGATCCACCTTTGCTCTTCCAAATCGTAGCCAGATCTCCTGCACAACATCTGGATGAAGTCTCCATTCTCCTGGATGTACTCGATTTCCTGGAAAGAGCATCCGATGCCTGGTTGCATGCTCCTGAAATATGAGCTGCCCTCAGTGAAGCGAGTCGCGGCTGGCACCATGTCACGATCTCGTAGAGACCTGTGGGATTTCGTACCACCCTGGTGGTTTATATGGAACACTGTTGAGGTATTGTCGGACCGAATGAGAACATGGCGGCCTGCCAGGTCTGGCATGAAATATTTTAAAGTCATGAACACTGCACATAGTTCCAGCAGGTTGATATGTACTGTGGCCTGGGTCTGTATCCAGCACCCGCAAATACCCCTCTGGTTCCATGTTGCCTCCCCACCCTGTGAGGGAAGCATCGGTCGTGACCAACTCCCGTCGAGAGGGAACAGCACCCAGGGGCACTCCTGTCTTCAACAAATCTACCTGCCTCCACCACCTCAACGCCCGTAAGCAACGGTGAGAAATTACAATCAGTCAATGGCGATGTTTGGTGGGATCTAGTTGCAAACTGTTGTTCCACAACTGAAGTGGTCTGAGGTGGAGTAAACCCACTGTAGCAGCAGTTAACATCCCTATTAGTCATAGGACTACCTTACCAGTAGGCTGGAATTCATGGTTATTCCTATGAACTTAGTGGTCTGTGTTGGACTCAGACAGCTCTTTTTCTTGTTCACAGAAAAACTCAACTTCTGCACATGTCTCAAAAGCAGTCTGGAGTCTTACTGTGTTTTTACTACAAATACCATAGTTAAACTAGGCTTACTTTAAAACAATGATTTTTATTCAGGGACATTTTTTTTGTAGTGTTTGTTACCAAATAAAATATTCTTACTAGTAATATTTTTTTTTCCCCAGTACATTGCAAATACCGAACTATACCGAAACCATGATAGAAAACTGAACCGTGATAAATTTGAACTGTTACACCCCTAGTTTGCACATGGACCAGCATTCATCTTACATAAGAGTCAAGATTTATTCACCTTGTTCTCATGGAAATTTAACAAAAACAAAGGATGGAGATATTTCTTCTTGGGTTCTGATGATGTCACTACCAGCTTTTAGTGGCCAGATGTTGGAGGAGTTCCCTTACAATGTGAAAAACAGCCGTCATATGACCCTTTCAGGCATGCAGAGCTTGGCTAATGATGTTGAAATAGACTTGTTAAAGATAGAATATATAGAAATAGTTAAATAGGCTGAGGGTTTTAAACTAAATGTTTGTTTAACTGTTGGCTATGGAGGCTAAAGCAAGCTTGTGTTTTTATGTGTGTATTTGAGTGGGTGGTGTAGGAATGCAGTCTAATGGCAGAAGGAGTGCCTCAATGTTACTGTGTAATGGCAGAGCTATTCTAACACTTTCTCCCAAAATTGTAACAAGAAGCAGTGAATAAAACTGTGTAACTCTTAAGGAAAAACAGACATGATCATGTAGCAAATGTGTGGTGTAGGATAATATGAGAACATGTGTGGGTGGAACTAGTTGTCACTGTATATATTTCAGCATATTGTAAGATGGTTTATAATAGCTTTGTTGATTTTGTTGATGGATTCATCTGCTTTTTTATACATTTCTGGGTGATGTAAAGATTATATGTACAGGATGCAATGAGAGGAAAGTGTTTCCACTGAGACACTTTACTTATTCCTTAAGGCAATCTTCTTTGTGAAGTCCCCCTGTGTGTATAAATGCAGTGCCATCTGCTGTATGAATGGAGTTATTACACATTTGACTGGGAAATACAGGTTTAACTGTAGTTATATATTCTGGCAGCTGAGAATACCGTTTCCTTTGACAAACATAAACATAAAACAGTTGTTATCTCACAGCATAAGTGTTTTTTTTTTTGAACAAATTAGAGTAGGTAGAAAACCTACTCTAATTTGTGTATCATTTTATTATGTTGAATACATTCTCATTTGTTATGTGTTTCCATATTTTAGTGCTAGAGATTATTGTTGTGAACCTGTTGTGTGTGTGTCAGCATGTGGTCTCAAAGAGGAAGCTGTCTCTTGCCTTTTGACACTCTCTCTCTCGCTCTCTCTCTCTCTCTCTCTATGTCTCTCTCTCTCTCTCTCTCTCTCTCTCTCTCTTCTCTCAATATTGGTCATCATATAGGAAGAGTAATTTTTTCATTACTGTATGCTCTCGGGCACAGGAACACAGATACAAAGAGAGAGAAAGGGCGAGAAAAAAAAGCAGAATGAGCTGAGTATTAAGAACATTCCAATACTTTTTTTAAAGTGAAGAGTTTTTACATGAAAGGCATTCTGTTGAACAGACCAGGTTTTGTTTCATAGAAAGATGGCTTATCACCTTTGTCCTTCCTGCTGTTGGTGGCCGTGGGTAAGCATACTTTATTTATTACTGTCGAGGTAGTAATGCTAACACTTCACAAACTACACCATGTAATACTAACTGCCAGGATGCATAGACAGATGCAAACAGATGGAGGTCTTTTGAAGATTAGACTTCTGATTGAGCCAACTAACCTAGTCTGTTACACTTACAAGTGGTCAGCCAGGTTTGAGACAACATACATTGCTTTTGTTACAGGCCAAGTGAAAATAAAAAAGTCTGATTTTATATGCAGCTTCATGCTTTGCAGATTGTCTTGATGGCATAGGTGTATTGCAGTCTTTTAACAAAGGGGTTTGTGAAGTGGTTTCTTCCTCTGTGTGAAGCGGGTATTGTTCTGTTCAGTTTTATTGTCTTCACATGACCAAGGTGAGGGCTGTGCAGATGCTTCCTGTTGTCAGACCAATTAAATAGACTTTGTTTTTACTGTTTTCTTTTAATTTCCTGGAAATTATTCTGATCATTCATTCTTTATCGGGTTGTGTCTGACTCAACTGTGCAGGAGGACAGATGGCTCCAAAGATTAACAACAAATCTAGTACATTTTTGTTTTCATCTTCTCTATCTTCCTTGAATGAATCAGACATGGATTTGGATTGGGTTTGTACAGTTTGAAAATCAAACTTATGATTTGTTAAATGTACTACTATTGTGGCAGAAATACACCTTCTGGCTGCAAAAAAGCATCTTTCTCTATTGACAACCAATCTAGCGGTGGCCATGTATTCTGAAACATTACACTGGTTAGCCACAACATTATGACCACTCACAGGTGAAGAGAATAATGTATATCATCTCCTAACAAGGCCACATGTCAAGGTCTGGGTAGATTAGATGGTAAGCGAACAATCAGTTCTCGTGGTCAACATGTTGAATGCAGGAGAAATTGGCAGGAGTAAAGACCTGGGTGAATTTGACAAGGGCCAAATTGTTATGGCCAGACAACTGGGTCAGATCATGTCTGAAATGGCAAGGCTTGTGGGGTGATCCTGGTCAGCAGTAGTGACTACCTACTAACTGTGGTCCGGAGACGGACAAACTACAAACCGGCAACAGGGAGTTGGGCACCCAAGGCTCATCGATGTGCGAGGGCAACAAAGGCTGTCCCATCTGGTTCGAACCGACAGAAGGTCTACTGTGGCACAAATCACAGAAATTGTCATGATGATACGGGAGCAATGTATCACAACACAGTGCATCTCACCCTACTGCGCATGGGGCTGTGTAGTCGCAGACCGGTCAGAATGGCCATGATGACCCCTGTCCACCATCTAAAGCGCCTACAATGGGCACGCGAGCATCGAAACTTAACCTTGGAGCAGTGGAAGAAGGTCACCTGGTCCAATGAGCCATGTTTTATTTTACATCACGTGGATAGCCGTGTACGTGTGCACCGTTTACCTGAGGAAGTGATGGCACTGTGGGAAGATGACAAGCTGGTAGAGGGAGTGTGATGCTCTGGGCAATATTCTGCTGGGAAACCCTGGGTCTGGCCATTCATGTGGATTTTAACATGCTAACTACCTAAACATTGTTGCAGACCAGATACACTCCCTCATGGCAATGGTGTTCCCTGATGGCATTGGCCTCTTTCACAGGATAATATGCCCTGCCACACTGCTTACCTTGTTTGGGAATGGTTTGAGGAACATGATGAAGAGTTAAAGGTGTTGTCCTGGCCTCCAAATTCCTCAGATCTCAGTCTGATTGAGCATATGTGGGATGTGCTGGTCCAAGAAGTCCATTTCATTGCATCTCCACCTCGCAACTTAAATGACTTGAAGGATCTGCTGCTAATGTCTTGGTACCAGATACCACAGGACACCTTCAGGGGTCTTGTAGAGTCCATGCCTCAGCGGTTCAGCGCCACTTTGGTGGCACGCTGGGGACCAATAGCATATTAGGCAGGTGGTCTTAATGTTTTAGCTCATCTGTGTAAATCACATGCACCAGCCGAGCAACTACCGTTGTGATGAATGGGAATGTTAACGGATAACTTTTTCCAGGTATAATAGAGATGCTTGGTTGTCCAGACAATGGAAGATAGGCAGTGTTTGAAACTTGCTTGAATGCAGTCATTACGGTTAATTTGCTGTTCTGTTTGGTGCTGTTAGTGGTGCAGAACTTAAACATTTCACCTTTTAAAATAATTAAATAAATCTTGTGCAAAGAAATCTGTTGCTTTTAAATGTTTAGCTTTCCTTATGCTGTGTCAGAGGACCAAGTTAGCATTATGACTTCATAGATACTTACTATATCTTTGGTCATCATTTTGCTTACCACTATAGATAAATCATGCATACAGCCTGACATATGAAAGGCCAAACGGTTTATTGTAATTGTATTACTACAACTTGTGCCGAAGTCTGTGTGGAGGTGCAAAGTGTTAAGTATTATCAGTCAGTATAACCCTTCCTGTTTGGGGTTTTAAGAGGAACTTCAAACAATATAGCTTCTTGTTCTGTTTAACTTTTGAATTGCTTTTTGGTTTCTTGATACAACCAAATGAATAGGATGTAACAGGTCTAGTAATCCCTTCCACTGTATTTCATATCAATTTTGAGAGTATGATGTTGCAATATGAATATTGGAACAGGCTAACCCCACATCAAACAAATCTACAATATTTGATGGAACTGAAATGGTGTCATGTAATTTTAGGTTTGATATACCTCCACAGACCCACACAAAGCACAGATGACACACGAGTGTCATAACAGGACCATATTTATTTGAAACCCTACTACAGCTGGAAAAATGAGTATTTTATATATATAAAATTAGTATTTGACTTCTAAGCTTTACTTCTGTAAATGCATTTACAGAATTCATTGTTTTTATTGTTCATTAATCAAGTATTGATGTGTGAGAATTTCCTGAAGACTTTAAAGCCAGCAACAGAGCTCATTAACATTAGCTCTACACAACTGGAACAGTATTTATAGCTTCCTCTGTGGAGATTTCCTGTTATGGTCATTATGGATTTGGACTCTTTAACTTTCTGCTGTTTATTCTAGTAAAAATGGTCTTCTATGGACTCCACCTTAATAGACTGATATTATGACCACATAATTTCAACAATGGTGACCGTAAGGAGTTGCATTTGTTAGATATCTTTCTCATTTTATGTTCTGTGCTTTACCACTAGTTTTGGTCGGCCTCTCTGTTTAGCCAGTCTTACACTACAAGACCGAAGCTTGTCAGCCTTTCATGTTTTAAATCTGCCTACCAGTCTTCAGGTGTGCAGCACTTTCCAGACTAGTGAGGGAGTAGCAATGAGCAACTGCAAATGATACACCAAACAGGTAAAGCATATGGAAGCAGGAGACAAAATAAAAAATGTAATTAAATCAAACTTCTGCCCAGTCTCCGCATCCATATGCTTTGGCCTTTTTTATTTTTTTTCTACATTCTGTGCAACTCAGATAAAAAATTACCGCAACCACCTCCATGTTGTATATTTATGTTCAGAATCATCGGTCATGCTGCCATGTGCATGAGTTTGTGTAAGGACAGAATTTAGGGGGTTGTCTTATAGTCAAGGATATATTTGTATATATGTTCTATTCTGTGATTTGTTGTATACAGTGTGCACCAACAGGAAAGAAAAAAACCCTTCCGCCTTGAATTGAGCTTTTTCTTTTTGTTGCAAATCTGATTGATCATGCAAGGATTGTTCTAGTGATTAATTTGAAAATAGGCTTGTAGTTCCATTATATTTTCAAAACTATAACACCATGAGAGATGAATTCTGTCTTATCAAAAAATATACTTGCCGTGTAAACTGAGTGATGTCAGATTCCAGTTCTCTGGCTGGCTTTACCATCAGGCAGATTGCAATGACATGACTCAAAACCAGCCTTATGACATTATGACTCACTAGAATACCAGGCTGATATGATGTGACTTCATAAAAGATCGTAATTTTACCACTCAGCACCATGGCTAATGCATGCTCTTAATTGACATCTGTAAGCTTTTTTGCAATTCTTTGTCTCTAATCTGATATTTTGTGATGAGATATGTGTTTGTGATGTTTGTCACAAAGGAAGAAAAGTAGTTTTCATTTATAACTGTTCCCCTGTCAGTGGTTCTTAGCTGGTTTTACATCAAGTTTTTATATTGGACATAAAATATTAAAAATGGTTTTGTTTTTTTGGTTTAAAAAATAAACATGTAATTAAACATTGATATGTCTTTTTATATTATTATTATTATTATTGTTTTTTATCCCCTTTTCTCACAATTTTGAATTTCTACTACTTGGTAGGTCCTCGTGATGGCGCGGTTACTCACCTCAATCTGGGTGCCTCTGCTTCTGAGACCGGCAATTCGTGCATCTTTCACATGACTTGTTGTGCATGACATGAGACTCCGCATGTGGAGGCTCATGCTACTCTCCGCGATCCACGTACAACTTACCACGTGCCCCAGTGAGAGCGAGAACCACTAATCGCAACCACGTGTAGGTTACCCCATGTGACTCTACCCTCCCTAGCAACCGCGCAAATTGGGTTGCTTAGGAGACCTGTCTGGAGTCACTCAGCACACCCCTGAATTCGAACTTGCAACTCCAGGGGTGGTAGTCGGCGGCAATACTTGCTGAACTACCCAGGTCCCCTATTTTTTCTATTATTAATAATGTAACGTTGGTTTGAAAATAATTAAAGTAATATTCCAAGTTCAATACAAGCTCAATTGACAGCATTTGTGGCATAATTTAGATTAACACAAACATTTATTTTGACACATCCATCCTTTTCTAAAAAAAAGAAAAATCAAGGTTAGTGAGGAACTTACAATGGATGTGAATGGGGCCAATTTTTGGAGGGTGTAAATGCAGAAATGTGACCCTTATAATTTTATAAAAGTGCTTACAATGAATTCTTCTGCTAAAACTCTTATTATTTGAGCTGTAGACTTATTTAAATTGTCATTTTGACAGTCTTTTTGGGTTTGTTGCCAACAAAGTTGTAAAATTGGCTATAACTTTGCATAGTAAAGGTTAGTAAGCAATTATTTTCACATTAAAATCATGTTAAAATGCATATTGTTTATGTCTTGTGGCTATACTTTTGAAACTGAGTATTTTAATGTTTATGAATTTGCCCCATTATCTTCTCATGGTTTTTGAGAATGAGGGCATGCCATGCAACCTGCCCATGTTGTCTATCTTCTACCAAGTGACAACATTTTCTCCAAAATGTAGTTGTTTGATTGGATGCACAGCCTTAGATGTTAACCAGCTGTTAATCAGCTTATCTATTTATTATATTAATTCCATTTTATGATTTGCATTTAGCATTATTTTTCCCTGCTTTACATGACCCTATCAGATCAGACCTTTGACACATTTTTGATTATGACCACCAGTTGGGAAACACTGTTTTAGGGTATTCGTAATGTATGGGAACAGAAAATTATGTTAGTTTGCCTTCTTTTTTTTTTTTTCTACATAAACAGCAGTGTAACACACTCTCAGTCCACTAGGGGATGCTGATATACACCTAAGAAAGTTCCTCCTTTCCCCCCATTTGAAGTAATATTTACTTGAGCATTATCAAAATGTATCCTAATATATTCACGATTAGAATGTAGTATTAAGTACATTTATTGTTGCACTTAATGGTGAGTGGATATGGGGGGGATATCCAGGCCAGGAAACCATAGCAGGGTTTGGTTGATCTTTTGTGATGTTTGCATGACAGAGGTGCCCATTTGCAAAACAAACTTATTCATGGTAGAATGTGCTGTGACAGCCCCTTACAAACCCTTAGGAAGATATGCGAAGTTTGAGCTTTATTCATCTTTTGCTTTACTGATGCCTACAGTATTTTAAGCATTTTGATTTACTATTTCTAATGTGCCATATAAATAAACTTGCCTTGAGTGATTTACTCTGTATAACATGCAGGTATCCAGACCCACATATGACATTTTCCATTCACCTATTCTTTCTTTTGTATCCTGTCATCAAGCCAATCTTCTGCTCTCAGCAAAATGAGCTGCTGACAATATTGCATAACCAATGCACCTCTCTCCATCTGTCTCTCTCTCTCTCTCTGTAAACTGGAGTAATGCATATATGTTTCTCTCTCATTTCACTGGCTTCCCTCACCCCTCCTCCTCTCTCTCTGCTCTCATTCTCTCCACTGTGCTTTCTCCTTGAGCACAAGTCCTCTAACACAAGGGATCGGTGGCAGGAAAGCTGACGCATTTGTGTTCTACCTGCCAGTACCTGCAGGGACGCATAAAAGGACACAGCTGAACCAGAGAAAGAGACATTTGGACTTCCCAGATGACATTTACAAAACCAACTGGATACTTTTGGCTTGTAACTTCAGTGTTTTAAAGACAATTTCATCCTGGACCTCCTTGTACTGAATGTCCTAGCAATGACGAAATAAGGAAGAACGTGCTTTAGACTCAATAATTCGTTTGACTTTAAGTTTGTTTGTGGACAATGTTTTCTGAATTGAAAGCTGGACGGTGTTGTGGATTTGCATGGCGAGAAGCTTTTTGGGATGTGTAAGAGCTGCAGTTGTGTTGAAGTAGCTCTCGCTGCTTGACAGGTTTGAGACGTGACTGGGAAAGTGTGTGAGTGTGCGTGTGGTTGACAGCTCTGGCTGGTTTTTGTTTGAATGTGTGAATCTGCTAACAGTTCCATTCAAAGAGCCCTCAAAAATGTTTATGTAGAAGTGGTGCACTGCTAATCAAAGACCTTTTGAGCGATGCAACTGTAAATGGCATGCTAGTTCTCTTTTAAATGTGAATGAAATTACTGTTTGTTGACTCAATTTGAGGATGTTCAGATGCTTAGCTATCCACTTAAAATGTAACTATCGGACAACAAGACTAAACTTGACTTTAAAAAGCCTATTGAGTCAGCTTCTGACATCACACCCCTCTATTTTGCATTTCAATTTGTAATTGCATGAGCATGTGGCATCGCAGGGCTGCTGTGGACAATGCTGTGACCTGCATTTACTACTATGATATCTCTGGTCTCGGAAAACTGCAGTGCAGAACAATGAATTAATGGGTTCGCCCCATCTAACTGCTTTATCACTGAGTGCATATGTCTGACTGTTTGTACATTACTATATATCTTTCACTCAATGGGTTTAAGACGTTGCAAATGGACTGCAAACTCAAGTCAAGCATGCTGGAAAGTTGAATTGCAATTGACTGTATGGTGGCGGTTTGCTTTGTACTGTACTGCAGAGAGTGGACCACAAACTTTTCTGCCCTCACTCTGGAAACACAGTGTACCAGAATAGCACTTTAGTCACTCAACAGGGCAAGAGGGTAAGGTCCTCCATACCATAAAGTGGATGGCTTCCTGAAATGGGTTAAGACTGCTCTGCATGGTTTTACCTGACAATGGAGTTTAAAGCGAGATAAACATTTGAAACATTACTTTTTGGTGAATTCTGATTTAAAATTAGGTGTTAAGGCATTAAGCTTGGAGACCTTGGTTTCCTTATTTGAGAGTCTCATTTTGTATGTTACTTTAACCACACCTTGTCTCCAGCTGAACATACCCCATTGAACTCATCTAGACTTAAGGACTTCATAAGGACCCAATTCTCACCTGACCACACACCATTCTTGAGATACAAATGACTTTAGAGACTTTGACATGTCCTCCATTTGACTGTTTTTTGGATGTCACTGGATCCATACTGTGTCTACAGAAGCTTATAGCTTCATAACAATGCAATTCTCACCTTCCATCATGGCGAATTAACGGATCTTAGACACTTCAGCTTCTCTATTTGAATGTCTAATTTTTGTCTTTTGATCTACATCTGGTCTCCAACTAAACAAACACCATTGAAAAAGCTCTTGACATTGAGCTTCCTAACAACGCAATTCTCACCTGACCACATGCCATTTTTAAGACTCAACTGAACTTTGAGACTTTTGGATATCACTGAATCTGCGCTGTGTTCACAATAAAACAAAACCCATTTATTTAGCTCACTTTGACGTTGCCCTCCACAGGGACACATATCTCACCAGACCATAAGCCAAACTTGAGATTACTTGCTCTTCTTAAACTGGGAAGTAATGGAGTACATTGGTGACAAGTTGTCGGTGGCCCACTCTCAGGTATCAGGCTGGGTGGGAAATGTGCGCCGTTCCCTCCAAGGTGCCCTCAACCTGGTCTCCAGTAGTGTGGAAAGAAGAACTGGAGGAGGTGGAGAGGACGCAGGTGGCTTTAAGAGGGCCGCCTCCCTACGTAGCCTGGCCAGTCGTAGTCGAGAATCCTTTCGCAGATTTAGCCTGCGCAGCCAACAGCGAATGTCCATGCGCAGAAGGACCTCCTCACTGGCTTCACCAAGCACTCCCTCCTCTGTAAGAGAAACTATGCTCTTTTATCTACCACTTTAACCAACATCATAATTTCTCAAAAAGCCAGTATTACCTCAGATGCACATCACCACACATACTGATTTCTCATGCTGTGTAATGTAGTTCTCAACCATGGTGTAGGTGGTCACTTTCCATTCCAATTTCCAAAAAAAACTGCTTTAAGTCTACCTATTGTCATTGTAAACTCTGTACTTGAGCTCTAAACTGAGCTTGCCTTTATAGTTTGTAGCACAAGGGATGTGCAAAACTACATATTTTCAAAAATGACAAGTTGGCTAATCTGTCTGTCTTGGTAATATGGGTGCTAAGCACAGCCTTCATTACTGTAACTGACAGATATTCAACAAATAAATAGGTTAAATAATTATAAACTTTTATTGCACAAAAATATTATAGTCCTTAGAAAACAAAAGTAGACTTAGCAGACTATTTGAAGTCCCCCTTTTTGAAGTGCTTTGACGGCTGTAGCGGCAGTGCTTTAAAAGGGTTTAATTTAGAGGCATAACATCTTGGAGAAGGTTTAAGCATACTAACATCTCACAGCTGCTGTAACTGTTAGACTGTCAGTATGCTAAAAAGCCCTCTTAGAGGAATTGGGTTTCTAAATTCATTTCTTTTAAAGGACCACGCAACAATAAATCTAAAGTTGTCGACCTCACTAACAGACTAGTTGGTTTTCTGATGACTGGTCAGCCATCCTGTGTGTGTACTTTGTTTGTGACACTTTTTTTTACAAAAGAAAACCTCCTTTATGTTATACTGTCTAGATCTCTCTCTCTCTCTCTCACATCTAGAGCGCCAGCAATCACAAGCTTTTATACAACCTGATTCTATTTGTATGCGGTGCGTATGCGGTGCGTATACGGTACAGGAGCAGCACGCGCTATAGTGCTTTCACATATGCTGCGTTTGCAGTGCGCTACTGATCCGCAGTTTCTGTGTGCCACAAAATCAAAAATGTGAAAGTAATTTTTATTTGAAATCCAAACGTTAACTTTGACATTGTTTAAGACATTGAAACAGTATGAAAATTATCATCATCATCAACAATAATCATTGTGATTCTTTGTTTTACATGTAGTTCAAGTTGTTGACAGAAGAAAAGCTATCGCGCTATATCTGTTGCTAAGAAGGAGAAGAATGAGACGCATTTGGGTTCACTCTGTCTTTTTTTTTAGGGTAAAAAATTCATATATGATGGCATTTTGCAACTTTTGGGACTATAATCATACTTTTTTGTTTTTCTTGACCCTGTAATTTAGTAACTGTAGAACACATTAACTGAAATGATGCGTATATGATGAAATTATTACAGTTTCTTGTCAATCTATGTCTATTTTAATGTGAACAATGCGCTGCCACTTTAATTCAGTGTGGTGCAGCACAGCAAAAATAGACTCGGTGGGGAAACTATCGCTGCACTGCTGTATACGCAAATGAAACGGATCGACGGACTGCATCCGCGTGCAGTGTAAAAGCTCTAACCTGTTAACATGGGTATGGAAACAAATACGCACCACATACGGACTGCAAACGGAGTATGTGTGAAACGGGCGTCACTCTTTATGTATTTGTATTTGTGTTTGTTGGCAGTCTTTTACAGTGATAGAAGAGAAGCACCTCTAAATAGGGCTGGGAGAAAATTGTATCACGGTATAATGTTTCATATCATTCGGTATCGATAATTATTGATACATTTTAATAACCTTTTTTAAACAAACACCAGTTGAAAAAAAACATATCTTCTTTCTTATATCTTATATGAAGATTAAATACACAAGTGTTAAAGAAACTATTGAATTTAATAAATAAAATGTTACAAATATTGTTTGGAGGATTTCTCATACGGCATTGTTGCCGAGGACCTCTCCATCATGGACTGCTTGTGGGTTGTATGTTGAGGTGAGGTAGATGTTGGTTGTGGCGGACGACATGCTGCATATTCCAAAGGGTGGAAGCGGTTAAAGTGATGACATAATTAGTTGCTTGTGTTTCCGTACTTGGCCGGGATGTTTTTTTTTTTCCAAAGCTTACACACAATGGTGTTCTGATGTTGGCTTACACACAACGGTGTTCTGATGTTTGTCAGACGTAAAGAAACCAAAAAACTGCCACACTGTCGAGCTGACATGTCTTTTTTTTGTATTCATAATGTCCTCATCGCCAGCAGGCACGGCACTCATTTTCGCATGTGTTCTTGTGATCGGACTTCAAATGGCGATAGCACAACCGAACCCCACAGCAACGCAATGCAACTTGTTATTGGTGGTTTGATTGTCACTCGTAGCATGCTCCTTTATCAAGCCATATGATAGGCTGATTATGATCCAGGGATGGTGCATGCTTGAGGGTTGTTCATGCAACCAAACTTCATGTCTATTTACATTTAAATGCATTTAAATTAAACTATCAAGCGTTTTATATATAAAAAAATATATATATTGTTATCGATAAACGTGTACCGTCTGTAAATACCGACACCGTTTTATCGCCCAGCCCTACCTCTATCAGACCAGATGCACTGTGAGCTCAGAAGGGCATTCTGCTAAAGTTAAGTCAGCACAATACACATGAAGTTTGGGACCTTTAGCATGGGTACTGTTTCATGCACAGTGAAGCCTTGTACAGTATATGAGGATAGTTTAATTTAGCATGACCCTTCCTGGCAGGGTCATAAACTAACTAGGTTTAGAGGCAAAATCGTCACCAAAAGTGACAAGAATGTGGTGAATTCCTCTTTTCTTTGTTGTTTTAAATGCATTATATTTTGTTAGACTATTCCAGGGCTATTCAACTTCATCAACAATTGGGCCAGATGGAAAAAAATCTTCAGTGTACGCAGGACAAGCAAGAATGTTTTGTTATCGAAAAGCTTCTATTTACATGTATATAATACAGGTAACTTGTGACAAAAAAGAAATAAGATCAACTAAATGTTTAAATGTGCTTTCAAAATTGGTCCATAACAGAGAGAGAAAATAAGACTGATATAAAATGTTTGTTATAGATGCAATCATTTAAAAGTTTGATTTTTCAAATCGAATTTCTTGACCATCTTAACGAATATAACATTTCTGTTTCTCTGAAGTAATGCGAGATCATTGTCCATTATTTTAGGTCTTTAGTCGTCTCTTCTGTCAAAAGGACCAATCATGATTATTTGTAGCGCAACCTTTAAAAGTGTCTAAAAAAACCTGGTGCTCCTGCTCCTTGATGTTGAATTGATTTTACAAGTAACAGCCATAATTCCTCAGACTGACAATGTATTTAAATTAGTGCTGTCAGTCGATACAATTTTTTAATGTAATAAAGTCTAAGTGGGAGTTTGACTAATTTAAAAGAACTAGTCCCCCATAGGTTTAATTTTCATTGCAAAGGGCATTACATATATTATAATCTCACTCTCCACAATATTAATCTGCCAGTAGACTGTGGCTATGACATGTTCGATTTTCACGTCAGGGCATCAATGCCAGCGTCAAGCGCCACATTGCACATGAAAGCGCTTGCAGATAAAAACGTCTCATTCTGCTTTTTGATGATAGTTAAGATGGTATGCTTCTATGGTAATTAAAATGCACTTTACTTAGGCTGAAAAATACTTGATTTCAATCACAAGTCCCATCTAGGCTTGTTTTCTACATCAATTAGCATGAAGAGGTCCTTTCTCCATTCTATCACTGACACAGAAATGCTGTTTGTGTGTGTGTTGTAAAGGCAAATCAAGTAATTTGTTTTGTATAGTGCTTTTCACAACATCATTTCAAAGCAGCTTTATAGAAAAAAACTAATATATATATATATATACATATATGTATACAGTACTGTGTCTTCAAAAATAATGCCATAAATAGTTTTCATTTATCACTTAATGTCATACAAAGTCCTGTTAACATAAAAAATCTAAATCAATATTCGGTGTGACCACCTTTGCCTTTAAAATAGCACCAGTTATCCTAGGAACACCTGGACACAGTTCTTCTTAGTTGTTGGCAGATAAGATGTTTCAAGATTCTTGAAGAATTTGCCACAGTTCTTCTGTCTATTTCGGCTGTCTCAATTGCTTCTGTCTCTTTGTGTTGATGTTCTGTGGGGGGGGCTTTGTAGGGGCTATGACTTCTGTTGCAGGGCTCCCTGTTCTTCTATTCTAATTTTTTCTATTTATAAATAACCATCTTAAGACAAATGCTTTTGTGAAACATGTATATATATATATATATCTATATATATATATGTATATAAAATTGTTTTGTGAAGTGTGCGTCAGTGTAACGACTCCGGGCTGACACTTTACAAAGGTTTCACCCTTCCAACCAGTGTTAATGCTGGCTTATGCTTTATTAATGGTAAATTAGTTAATTGCTATTAAGAAAAATGTACTCATTAAAACGTTTTTATTAATCATGTGTTAATTCTGACAACTCTCATTTAAATTGATTAAACTTCGACTTTAATTGGAGACATGATGCATGATTTTATATTGTTAGAATAAAGTTCTTAATTAAAGGTATAAGTACCCTTGAAAATCAATTCTAGAGTGCACATATTGCCCCTAAAAAGTCAATTTCGGAGACTTTTACATTCTGTTCTCAGCAAACAGTTTCGTGTGAATAAAGAACATGAGCATCAAAGTTCATTGTTATTGTTTAGGTATGTGTAAGCCAAGGGCAAGGGGAGTTGTCCTAACAAAACAGTGAGTAATCTCAAAAGCAAGGAGCCATTGTTTGCCAAAGACGGTGAGTGTGAAAGCAGGGAATTCTGGTGGGCAGGTTTTCAACAAGATGATATACCCTCTAATAGTTGAATTTCAGTCAAGTCACATCTCATTATACTGATTCACTCAGCCCTGTCTGTCAAGAGCTTTTCCTCAATCACAGTGTGTGCACGCGTGTGTGTGTGTGCACACACTGTGATTGAGGAAAAGTGTGTGCACGCGTGTGTGTGTGTGTGCGCGTGTGTGTGAAAGAAAGAACTGTACTGTAAATCTGTCCATAGTTTTTGTGTCACAGGGATCGGTCAAAAACAGGTATCTAATCATTGTAATTGAATTAACTTACCATAATGGGAGTTTTCCTGTGTCCTTCGCCCATTAGCACCCTGTGGCACACACAGGCAGAGTGCTCCATTTCCCCTTTAGCTGTACTATATAATAGTACACATGAATGAGCTTAGATATGAATGCTTTGCCTGGTATAGGGCTATATGAACTTTGTAAGAATGCCTCAAGGTTTACAGTCTCAGACCTGTGTGTGTTTGAAGGTAACTATGTACAATAGCAGCACTTTAAACATAATTACAGAGGCTGTACTCAGTGAATATGAATATGATGATTGTTTTCTGATTAAATCCAAACAAAACATAACCCTGTAGTTCATGGCTAATAATAGAATAATATATCTTAAGTGTATTAGGTTAACCTACATGCTGAAAGATGCTCTTTCTACAGCATTGCAGTCTAGACCTTATGTCACCTACAAGTCATGTCTCAACTATCGTATTTGTGTTCATGACTGCTTCCACAATGTTGTAATTACCAGTGGAAAACTCTGGGTTTGCTCTTAGCCCCGGTTTTCGGGTTGGAGTGGGGTCAATTGAAGAATCATTATTGTATTGGGAGATATACATTGTAATTCTCAATGTTGACTACAATTTTGGTTGCACACATGTTGTTTACTGCTGACAAAGAATAGCAAAAAGATTGCCTGAAAAAATGCTCAATGAGCCATTTTATGAGACCACATGCTTGTGCTGCACTTTACATGTGTAAATCATCAATAAATACCGGTATGCACCCTTTGCTTTCCATTTTGGAAAACCTGCACCAAAAACGCTTCCTATCATTGTCAGGAAGTGAGAAGGACAAAAAGAAATATGAAATTGCACATTTTATTCAAACTAAAATATTTATATGATAAGATTCATTATGTTTCATTATGTCATAATTACAATTGACCCTTCACTAAGCTCCACTCCCCTTGGTTACCGTTGCTTGCTCTGACAAGCTTTGCAGAACTTCCCTTACACAATAGTATATCATATTGAGCATATTGACTTGACTATATTGATTGTATTGTATATTTCTGTCACAGCACCGTTTTTGTTTGTGTCACATAAATATGGTGTCTACTTTGATGAAAGTCTATTCTGCCAGAGGATTCTGAGCTTTGCCTCTGTTTTTCTATGTAGGAGGCTGTGATATGTATGTATTCATTTAGAGAGGCCAAGTTGTGGGTGTCTCACAGGAGTTGACATACTTTCAACTCAGCTTTTTCAGCTTTAAAGGATTAGTTCTCTCCAAAATGAAAATTCTGTCATTTACTCACCCTCATGTTGTTTCAACCAAAATGTCTTCCTTGGAACACGAAAGGAGATGGCAGGCAGAGATCTTAGTCTCAGAAATGTTGGTTGACCACTCCCTTTAAACAAATTTTACATGGCCCCTTCATAACATAAGACAATCATCTCAGAATATTTGATGTTCTTTTAAGTAAATGTAGCCACACCTATGGAAGAATGTATTTGTAAGGATGCCAGAATATGAACATCTGGGAATACATGCCTATAAAAACATACATGCATTGTTAGAATTAAAGAAAGGCTCAATAATTGCTTGTGTAGACACCAAGTAGGGATTTCTGTTTCAGTAGTCTAAACTGAGACAACATCTTTTACACCCTGTCATGGGATAAACATCAGTGGGCTGGTGTTAAAATGATGACTACCTTTTCTCATCTTTTTTCCCCTATCCGTTCATTGTTTCTTTGCTTCCCCTGATGCAGTCTTCCTGTTCACGTTGCAAGTTTTTTGAGTTTTGCTCGTTCTCTCTCTCTCTCTCTCCCTCTCTCTCTTTGAGTATATGAGAGTTTTAGATTAGAGTGTTCTTATCCAGTTTAAATGAATATATTGTTCCATTAAGAGTAGGGCTGGGCGATATGCAAAAAATATTTTTGCGATAATTGGCTTAAAGATTGTGGCATCCGATTACATCGTCAATCCCCCTGCTAGAGTCGGTGAATTTTCGCTTTAAAAATGTACTTAATTTATTGAAATATGAAAAACATAAAAGGCATTTCTAATTTCAAATAGCACTTTAAACTATATGAAAAAGCAATAAAATTAAATAAAGTGATAAAAAAATCTTATTTAACCATCTTCCCAAATCCAAACATTTACCGTCTCCAATGGCTCCTATTGCCATCATGCAAGCATCCATTAACACCGATGGAGAATTACTAATGGTGTACAAATTAAGAACTAAAGACAATTCTAAATGTAAAGACAATAATAATCCAAATAAATATCCAAAATAAAAAGAATTAAACTCACAGCACCTTTCGAGATAATCAAAGAAAATTTTCAGCATTCTCATAGACAACATTTTTCTTTCAATTAGTTTTCAGATGATTGAAACGGAGAAAAAAAGAGTGCAAACGCTTTACAAGAGCTTGTTCCACGAGACAGGGTCGTGTTGCACGCCTCTGAACAAACAGCGTATCAGACACAAGCATTGATGGCTTTTGTTTGTTCTTAAAAATATAATAAAGTGTGTTTCTTCAAGCGTTTTTCTTTGTGACTAACAACATTTCTTGTCATGTGTCACTCCGAGACGGGTCGCCCACCTGTTGTGGGTAGATGAGCAAAATTACCCGCTCATGAAATACATTTGGACGAGGAACTTGCAAACTGGATTCAACCTTGTCACATTTGGAAGGTGGCAGGTGCTAGTTTCACACCTTTGCCACTGTTTAATATATTTGGTGACTTCCCAGATCCATGGTTTTGCCATTTCCCGAAATTGTCGAGCATCATCAGTTCACAATCGGCATTGGGATCTTTGTCCTATCTGATTATATTGTCCTATCGCCCAGCCCTAATCAAGATCCTACACCCCCTTATATTGTCAATGTGGCCCTGTAAGTGATTACAAATAATGTAAGTCTTAAACACCACTCCCTCCGAGTGAGTGTGCTTGTGTTTATTTATGTGTGGTTGGCAGGCACAGAATATCAGTTTCTTTCCAAGATTGTGCAATCAGGGAGTACAGGTGTGTCTTCATTCTAAATGGATTACTGTTAATATTAAGCATCATTTATGAGACTTGGAAGAGCTGACTATTGCAAATAAACCTGACTTTCCTGTATTAAGGAAAAAAACATGTATAACCAAACCACACTTCTTTAATAGTCTTTGAGGTAAGATGAATTTGCACTGAAATGCATGGTAAAAGCTGCTGTTTGTGACATTCCTCATGGCTTTTCTGGTCATGTGATAATCATAAACAGTGTAATACCAGCCTGTGCTTTGGTTTTGGATTAGTTATTCAGAACATTGTTTTTTTTTTTTTTTACTTGACACAGGATAAGGAGAAACTTTTTCCATAATATACCTCTTTTGTCTTGTTACTTGACAAAATTGTCAGTATAAAAATAGTGAGATAAATCTGACGAAATGTCTCTTGGCGACCCTCAAGGGTAAAAAAAATTATCAATAAAGTAAATTACAAGAAAGCCTTTTGCACATACTATATATATATATATATATATATATATATATATATATATATATATATATATTACCACCTGTAGGGCCCTATGGTTTCTGTGATTCACAAAACATGGACGAAATAACTGAATCCAGTCATACAATTATTTTGATAATAAAGTTAAATTAAATGACCCCTCTGTGTTTTTGCTTAAATATTACACCTGTCTGGCACATAAAATGTCCTGCAAATGTTCTGAAAAAATGTGCCTTGAAGAGAGTGGAAACCCTGATGTATACAATACTATAAAAGTCTTGGGCACATAAGATGCTTCACAAAAGCATTTGTCTTAAGATGGTTATTTATATCTTCAGCTTTAGTGTGTCAATAGGAAATATATCTATTAGATTCTCAAACATAATTTTTGCAAATAGAAAAGTTTAGAATAGAAGAACAGGGAGCCCAGCAACAGAAGTCATGGCCCCCACAAAGCCATGTCATTATTTTTGAAGACATCCTCACTATGGACATTGTTGGGTTTGGGTAAGGGTTATTCTGTATTTTATAAATTACCTTTATTTTGGAAAAAAGTAGAAGTCTTTGGTATGTTTTCAATTATATAGCTAGATAAACGTGTGTTTGTTTGTGGTGTATGTAACTACAGTTTGGGGATGAATGTTTCCAGAAATGAGCTAAATCTTACAAAACCTCCCTTTGTGGACATTTGGAGATGTCCTCATTGAGAAAAGTTTACATAAATATATATAATTTTTATTTTACCTACAAATGCTTAAGGTTTTCTCTTAAGGTTTGTAGGTTAGTCTGTATAAATTATAATTATATATTCTATTGTTAGAAAGTATCTAGATAGATATAAAGAAGTAAACATAAGCACATTCTGTTGTTACTCTTCCTGTCAGGAAAGGCAGAGCTGATGAATGACATCCTGTACTGTTTTCTCTAATGCAAACAACCTCACATGCTCCATATCTCTCTATCTCTCTCTCTACACACACACACACACACACACACACTCACTCAGTCTTAAAGCTCAGGTTGATGCTCATCATCTTAAACTCAGTCAAACACATTGGGACAGTCTGATAAACTCATCACAATCGGTTCTTTTTGCGATCAGGGAGCCGGTGACTCTTTGTTTGTGTGTGTGTTAGATACACTGTACCCTCTGTAGTCTCCTCATTAAAAGAGACACGGTTGAATGGACACCAGTTCAACCAGTATATTTCTATGAGGTCATCACAATACTTTAATGGGATCTTGTTCTCTTTCTCTCCAAAAACATCTTACTTCGATTTTCAAAATTTGTGTCACTGCACCTGTTAGATTAAGCCTCACATAACAGTGACAACTTTTATCCAAAGCGACTTAGTGCATTCAAGGTATACATTGTATCAGTTTTTAAAGGCCGGTTCCTTTGTTGGATCATACAGTAGCATGATATTCAGGGCTGATTTTGTATTTTCATCTAAAAAACTAAACAGTCATATTAGCTAAACATTCAACAACACGCATTTGTGAGACCGATAAGACATCACTCAATTCTTACCCTCAATCTTACCCTAAAACTAAGTAGTAGACACTTTATATTAGGTGTATTTAACTACTGTGTACTAACATTAAAATACATTCAATACAATGTATTTATAGTGTAGCTACATGTTGTTCTGCAAAATTCTCACAAGATTCACATTTGCTGCCACTGAGGTTGAGGTGTATGTTTAGTTATGGTTTAGGGTAAGGGTTTTGGATAGGTGAGTAATAACTCACATATGCGAGTAAGTTTTTGAAGCCTGAAAAGGAAATCATATACCCTTATTTTATTATATGACCAATTTTTTTTATAAATGAAGCACACATGAGTTTGTTTCGTAATTAATCGTCATATTCGTGAAACACCTAAAACAGGCAATTAATCGTCATAATCGCAGTTATTTGTTTGACAATTAATTGTCAGCCAAATTTCACAATCGTGACTCCTAATTTTCATTATTAGATTCCTAACTTGTGAATTGTTTTGTTAAAATGAAAAAAAAAAATAATAATAATTCAAACAGTGACAACAGCTTGTATCATTATTAAAAATGCAATTTCATGACATCATATAAATTGATAGAATGTAAAATGTTTACATTTTTTAAAAAGCTAAAATGTGATTCAAATCATAAAGCAAAATAAATAAAAAAATATATACTATATTGCGTGAATATATATGAAGAGGCCCCCTCTCTCAGCTTGCTTAATATATTGTTTAAATGTCGTCAAAAGTCTGGCGAGTAAAAACTACAATTTACTAGCCAATGACGATTATTTCTCCAACATGATCGTAGAGGTTGTAAATACAGATGTAATTAAATGCAGGTACTTTAAATTTAAGTACATTGTAACAACGTGTAGGCACATAACATTGTAACAAATGCTTAAGTACATAGTAGTTAAAGACACCTAATATAATGTGGGCCCAAAGTTAGATGATGTCAAGACTGTAAGGTGTGCCGTGGAAAATGATCAAATTCCACAAAATAAATAAATGCATGAAAAAAATGACATTATTTCTGTGATTCAAACTTCTCACCTTTTGGAGATATTCGCCGTTTTCAAACCATAATCGGTCACTTTTGTGATTGTGAAATAATTCATGTGCAAAAGTGAGTGATAATAATACGCATTAAGAGTCATCACATGACTCGCGTCAGCGCTGCAGAATACATTGAAGTCTATGAAGTGACGTCACACCATAGTGTTTTTCACACACACATTTTTACTTCAATAATATCTTTGAGATACTAAGCAACAAGAAATATTTAAAAACTGTCCAAATTTGTGGAGACATTGAATGTTTCATAATTAATTTTGATTAAATATGACCTTATCGTTTACGAATATCAGAGACCCCAGTTATTGAACTAATTTAAATTCACCAAGAAAACACTTAGACCTAAACATAAACGAGTCCTTTTATTACTTTCTGCTATCAAAGCAACTGCAAGGTTTTTTTCTCTCTTCCAAATACATGTTTTCAATGTTTATTCTGCACACCTCCTGCTTTTTTATGTGGCAAAATCACCCGTCTGTGACACTTTCAGCAACTCTTGTCATGTGGAGGGCAATGCGGCGCTTGACGCTGGCGTAGAACGGAGTGTTCAGCAACTCAACTCATGTGAAATTCCCTTTACAATGATGAAAGAACATTATTTAAACTCAAATGTTCTATTATTGCGGTCTTTTCTGATAAAAGCTATGCTTTTATATAGGCTACTGTAGGAAAACGATGCTGTAGATCTGCTTTGTGTTTATAATTCTTAATATAATAATGAAGTCAGTAAATTTGTAGTCATGCAAGTTTTAATAAAGGAGAAGGTAAGGACGTTATTGAAACTCAATATTATTAGACTATTATTGTTGTCTTTTTGGATGAAAAATAATCCTCAGACTGAAGGAAGACTATATATCTGCTTTGTTCTTTTAATGCTTAAACATTATAAAGTCTCTTGGTAGATTTCAGTCATGAACACCTCAAAATGATTCACTGACTCATTCATAGCACATAATACTCTCATTTGTCGCCACCTAGTGACATTTCTAGAAGGGGTCACTGAACTAATCAGTTAAGAAAATTTAACAAATTTGTGATACAGAAGCAAGCCTCACCAACATACTGTTTATTTTGCAGCTAATTCTGCACAACCGTAAACTTGAATCACTAAAGAGCTGGAATTGGTGCTTTTAACTTATTCTATCCCCAGAACAAATGTTTGTGAACCAGTGATTGCCTTACCCTTTATTGCCCCTCATGAGTTGGCATCTCTGTAATTTCTTATGGAATTGCAAGAACAAATATACAAATTAGAAAACAAGCAATTTTTTTGTTTTTTTCATTACCCATTTTGTGCTCTTGCCACCTGTGACCTCACACAGCGTAGCCTTTTTTTTTTGCATAGCCGAATTTCAAATATTACAAGTAAACACGCTACTAAGACGGACAGAAAACATTACAAATATTAATTATGGTTTGCAAAGCGGTGAGTTTGTAGTTGAAATGCGGTGAGTGTTAATGTCTCTGCTGTACTCTTCTCAATAACATACACTGATCAGCCACAACATTAAAACCACATTTCTTAGAATGGTTTTCGGCTCCCCTGGACAGATTTTGTCTCTTTTTACTCTCTGATTGTCCAGCCCTGAGTGCTGTAATGTCAAACCCAAAGGGAGTGGCAGAGTTTTTATGAATAGGCTGTTATGCGGCTGTTTGAGCTCCACCTGGTGGTTGATCACAGTGCTGCAGTATGATTAAACTGCCTCAATTGATTTTTAAGCATCACATTAGTTTTAAATCTGTCCCTCCCTTTGTTCATCCACAGGAGCTGGTAAAGAAGTGTGCTAGTGGACATGAGGAGAATAAAGACACAGACAATTTGGTGCAAGAGACAGATAGCCAGTATGGCACATGGGAGACAGGACTTCGCACAGATGACAGGTAAACACGCATAAACACACACCCCTATCAAAACATAATATAACCAGATTAATATTTTAATCTGAAAAAGTCAGATACTCTCTGACCTGATTATTGCAGCACAAGGCCTTTTAATCTTAAACAAATGTTTCAGGTTCAACCCTTTTGTCGTTCCGAACGACAAAAGAGATTTTTTTAATTCATTTTCAATGAAAAATGACTTTTTGATATTCGTAAAAATCATATTTTTAAGTTTTCTTAAATGATGCATGAATCGCATAGATTACTTTTGGGTGCCTGCTTAAGTTTTAAAGTGAGCCACTGTTAATTGACATTATATTGAAAAGAGATATCTCCTTTTGTGTTCTGCAGAAGAAAGAATGTCTTATAAGTATGAGGGTGAGTAAATTATGACATCGTTTACATTTTTGGCTGAACTATTCCTTTAAAGGGGTCATGACATGCCCTTTTTTATTATTTTAATATGTTCCTTAAGATTCACATATACTATTAGTACTTTTTTTATTTATATTTTTTATAAATATTTATCTAACAAACTTTTTCCACCCTCATTCTGGCCCTCTGTCAGAACACTCGGTTTTGATGCTGCTTCTAATTTAAGACTTGACAGTAAACATACACTCTTTGGCTCGCTGCTCTTACCTGCTTAAAGGTAAATCAGTGGTTGATGTGTTGTTGTGGAGGCGGTCCGACGCAATTGTCTACCACAGAGTGACATCACAATGTGGAGGAAGTAGAGAATGGGTTGTTTTGGCAGCTTGGTGCACCGATCAGGACATTTGAGGCCGATGTCGATCTCTGTTTTTTTTTATCTCTGATCGACTGATACCGATACAGATTTATTAAAAAGTGCCCTTTGTCACACTTTTGCAAGTTATATACTGCAGTTATATGTTCATTCCCTACACAGTAAAATTACGGTAACACTTTACAAAAAGGTTTACATGAGAGCATCACACACAGCAGAGATACGTTCAAAAATAAGAAAAATATATCTATTACAAGCTCTAAAACTGCTCCAGTTTAGAAATCATTAACATCTATGATTTGTTTACTGTCTTTGGCGTTTTGCTTTAACACAAATTACTAATTATTAAGCAAATGCGTGAAGACGTGGTGCCGTTATGGTTCAAATGTAATTGCTGTGATTAGTGGTAGTGTGACCAACATTAACCTGATTTAAATTGGGATCCTCACAGAATAGCACTGAGATGAGTGACTGAGGAGATAATGAGAGCACCTGGAGAGTGTATATGTTTGATTGACACCACGAGTGATCATATTGAAGGGAGTGAAGCTGAAAGTGCTCATGATTGTTCAACACAATGTCTGATTGTCACGACTCACTTTACATCACATATACTCAGATATGTATAGGCATGTTTATTTGCTGTTTAATTACTTTTATACCCGTTTACAGTCTCTTTGTCCTCTTTGTGCTCACTGTGCAGCGAGTCAAAATTACTACCATAATGACTCTAGAAAATGGGCAACTTAATATTAATTCACATGTAATTCTTACAGTAACAGTGTATGTGTGATTCCTTGCGTGCTGCAAAAAAAGATTGGCCGATCTCAGACTTAAGACGAAGATCGGATGATTTACTGTAGATTGGTGAAAATTGTATTCCTCATATCATGACCCCTTAAAGCAGGGGTGCCCAATACGTCGATCGCAATCTACCAGTTGATCGCATAGGCAATGCTGGTAGATCGCACGAAATGTAAATGTGCTTTCATAAAATTGTAATAAAAAAATATATATAATGTCTTTCCTTATTTTAGTTTCTGTCTGACTTGCACTTGACAAGTACATTTTGACCAGGCGAGATTGTTGTTTATTCAGTTGCCATGACAACTAGTTTCGGGCCTTCCAAGCGCTTCTGAGAACAGAGCGTGAAATTGCGAAGCTAGCAGTGTTTGAGACTAGCTACCAGTAGCTAATGTCCTGATTATGCAATCTGAACGATATCAACATTGAACATTATTACATATATATATATATATAAACTGTGTTTTTTTTAGTTGGTAGATCTTATTGAGTTGGCCATTTAAAAGTAGATCATCATGCAAAAAAGTGTGGGCACCCCTGCCTTAAAGTCATTAAAGGCCATAAATTGTTTAAAAAATGCTGTGCAACTCACATTTCTAAGTAAAATGAAAGCAGTTCACCTTCATGTTACTTCTCAAAGTTAATTGCAATTACATTACAACTGATTCGAACTGTTCTAGCCCTAATATGTATAACCTTAGCAAGAAATTATATGCTTAAACTAGGATCTAAAAGTGCAGTGAAACAGTTATACAGTATATTGCTATACCATTCTTTATGTCTAAACCCACACATATGTACATGAACAAATCCAAAACTGTGCTCTGCTACTATTTGCAACTCAACACCAAGATCAATAGCATCTATTGAGTCTGTAAAAGAGCTCTGTCTCCTGCTATAATGACCTCATGGATCTAGACACAGAGATGCATCTTCATTTTAGAATAGACTTGGGTTCTCAGAGACTAATGCAAGAGAGATTCAGATGCAATGAGAGTGGAGCTGATATGAATGGATTATTCATGAACTGAGGATGATTTTTTAACTGTATTTTGTTGCTTATACATATGTACTCTCAAATGACCTTTGTATGGGTTGGGGTAGGCTTTAAGTAAGCAGTGAATGCACAATAAATTGTCCCCAAATTGTTTTTGGGCACTGCAACCAAACTTGTGTATAAGTGGTAAAACAAAATATCAAACCAAGTGTCATTTTATTTCGAATTAAGAATTACAAGTACACTTTTCAAGCAAACATTTCTCAAAAACCATTTTGTTAGGTTTTAAATTATACAATATAAAACAAAAGATACAATGTTCAAAATTAAGATTAAGTATTTGGCCACTGTCTGGTCGTCCGACTTGTAAGATTTCGGGGCTAGTTAAGTTTAGTTCTTTCTCCATATATATTCTCACTTTTACAGTGCTAATCGTATTTTCTTCACAAATTGAGAATAAACACCATATAATTGTTAAACGACCCTTTATTATTACTCCCCCTCAGCCTCACTCCAGCCACACCTCCATCAGAGGGCAACCTCACCCCATCTCCACGGAAACCCACTCCACTTCACACATCAAAACAACCCCTTCTGATTGACGCACCCGATGGCTCGACAGCCTGTCCTCACGAGCAGATGGACCTAGCCCCTTTCCCAGAGGTTAGTCCTGACCAAGCCCTCAAACCTTAAAACAATATCTGCTTTCTGTAGTTTATCTAATCGATTTATAATCCATAAAAAGGTGACAGGTTGGGTGGATTGTAAAGATTAAACAGATACCCTAATTATAAGGTAAACACTTAAGCTATTTGATGGATGAGTCTCTTTCTTTCTGTGTAGATGCCCACTACACTATTAGACTCTAGTGCACTACGGTACCGGGTTCAGTTAAGCAAGAAGTCCCGCAGAGCCCAGCCCTCTCGAGCCGCCCGTCACAGTGCCCTCTTATCACAAGTACCTGAGGAAAGTGGAGTAGGAACTGATAAGTGGCACTACAGGGACTCAACAGGTACTTACACACATCTTAGCAGCTAACAGCCTGTGTTTATAGATTGCTACAAGGAATTCTTGCCCTATTAGGTTAACCAAAGATAATTGTCTCTCAACTGTAGTTCAAGTCAATACAATGTAATCCTCAACACTCATTTATTTCTCTTGTTCTCTACCTCCCTCTATCTCCAGTGGAGAAGGCTGATTCTTTTAAGCAAGAGGAGGAATCGGACTCTGAGGAGCAGGCCAAGGGAATCGAGGACCGTACCTCCTCTATATCCTCTCAGCCTCAGAGAGTGGCTCTCTTTCCTGGCATGGACCCTTCTGTCTTGAAGGTGAGTGAGCTTTTCAGAGCAGTAATTGCAATAGTACTAACTAGAGGTTGACAGATTTGTTAATTTTGCACCATTAACAGCTAATGGAACTATAGGATATGTGAGACTGATGATCGGCTGTTGATGAATTATACTACTAATCATATTGGTTATATGACATTGTTGCACAGCTATTTGTGTAATTTATTCTGATCGGCCAATAACAATTTTCAGCTGTCAAATATTTCTGAATAATGACCATTGACCATCAAGAATGGGAATCCTAAGGAATTTAACGATTCCGGTTCCAATTCCTCTTAACGACTCCGGTTCCTTAACACTTGCAGTGACAATTCTTTTAGTACATTTGAGAAAAATGTAGGCATTTAATGACCTTTGCAGTCTGTTTCAAATGATGATATCATTTCAAGTTTCTACAGAGCTGACATAACAAATCAGAAATTAGCGTTGCACCTGATATGGAATTCCTGGGCCGAGATAACTGATAATTCAAAGCCCATTGTGGCTGATACGATAACCAGTTTTTAATTAATTTATTTTTGTATACATTTTTAATAATTTAACCTGGAACTGCTATCTAATGCATTAAATATATGTCTTTTAAAAGCTTGGAAGTTGGACCTGCTGCTATTTATGGTAACAGAAAGATGGTTTAATGCATTAAACCAAGATGAGGCTATAAACTGCATGTGATGAACATTAAACAACAAAACATATAATGCAAACCCTAATCTCATAGTTTAATATTTATGCAAGCAGCCAGTCTATGAGTGCAGTGGTTTGTGTGTGTTATTGATGTGTGCATATGCACGTCTTATTCATAGATGCTTGTTACAATGCTCATCTGTGACAGTTCTGCTGTATTACTTATTAAATATGAACACAACAATCATAATGGGAATAGGTAACATCATACAGATCGAAGAGTCATGTGTCATAACATTACAAATTTCTCAACTCGTATATTACAACAAGCACATTCGTATTCGTTTCACTCACAAACTAGTGTTTTTAGCCATCTCCAGTCACTCTGTGAGAATTATTTCAATATAAATGTGTTAGGTTGTGTTTGGACATGTTTTAATCACAGTGCCCTGCTGTGTAAGTAACTGTTATTTCCCACATTCTGCTTATGTTTCATGTAATATGTAATATGTGAAAATGATTGCCCCCAAGGCACATGATGTACATACAGGTTTTTGCTGCATTTTCATTTATTGCCTCATGAACAGAATATGGAAATGGCATGTCGTTACTTAGTGTATATTTCATTCATGCATTTATTCTTTTTTTAAAATCCACTTACAGTATTACAACAAAACTTGTTTATCTTTTACTACACATTGTCATATAAACAAGCATTTAGTAACACATTTCCAGAGACATTTGTGTCATGTATTCTGATGTTGTGCTTCAGGTATGTGAGACTTCAACAGATTTATTTCATTTAGAGTTGCACATTCATAACTTGTGCATCAGTATAAGAATAATAAAGAAAGATTTTTTTGATTCACTAAAAAGAACCGGCTCATAAGAGTCAATTCTTTGGGAATCAGACTATACAGGAAGTGTCGTATGCTTCGTGCTGCAGATTCAAAAGAAACGGCTCATTAGTCTATGCTGGAAGCACTGTTTGTTTCGCTATGTATAAATGAAAAAGATCCAGCTCATAAGAGTCATTAGTTTGAGAATCAAAATACGCTGGTAGGGTTTTACACCATAGATTCTGTAGAGGGATGCGCTGATGCTGAATTGCGCTGCATGAAACACTATCAGAGTATTTTAGAGCAGTGTTCGGTCCGCATCGGCAGAAAGTTTTATTAATAGGATCCAGTAACGGAACATTGTCCATACTGTAGCAGTGCTTTGTAATTTCCACTCTATAATGGGGTCTTAACACCCTGTCAGGGTTTATGACAAAATATAGGGTTTATTTTGCAATAATGACTGGGAGTAGATTATCCCACTTTTTACGTGACTTAACTACCAAATAAGTGATTTAATAGGACATCAAATCATAATTTACATGGAGGAGAAAGAAATCTCAAGAGTCTCTAAAAACAGCAGAATCACAGCTTCTGTTTGCCAAATAGACCATTTGTTTACTCATTATCCTGCTTATTAAACAACTACTTACCAAATAAATAAGGAAATGGACATAAAATATTGATTTGAGTTCAAATGATTTTAAAAGATCACAGAGTGATACGAGAAGTAGGAAAGATGACCCGGATGACTTTTGAAATATAACTTTTTCCCCTGATGTGCAGTCGTTAATCAGAAATATCAGAGAGCTGGATATGACGATTGATGCAGGAAGTATTCCAGAGAGCCATGTAATAATTTGTAAAATTGACTGGCTGACTGTTCATTATACCTTCCATATTTATACCTTACATATTTTCTTTGTAGGGTTTAACTGTAATATATAAGGCAAACAGAATATCAATCATCTACAACATGTTTTTGATCTGCCCGGAGCACAGACATAAAAAAAAAAATCTATTTCCGTCTATATAGTGTAAATGGATGGGGGGTTTTTTCTTCGTTTTTGGTGCAATAAACCACATTTGGACTCTTGAGTCTATGTCTGGGCTGACCCATCATATGCATGTACTGTAGGGCTTTGGAAATTGTATAACACATTCAATATCCATCCATCCATCCATCCATCGTCAACCGCTTATCCTGTGTACAGGGTCGCGGGGGGCTGGAGCCTATCCCAGCTAACATTCAATATATTTTTTTTAAATTGTCCAATTAATCTGAAATCATCTTTTTTTTCCCCCACCTTTGTTATCAGCTTGGTGTAAATCAATTATTGGTCAACCTTTAGTTTCAAAAGTCTTAAAACTATGATTTCCCATCATTTTTCATAGTTTCAGATCTTACAGACTGAAAAATGTTTACTTTTCAAAGTGAATTATTTTTCTAAAGTAGTTTGATGTGTGATCTGAGTATTACATGTTGTTTCAGGCCCAGCTAAGGAAAAGAGGAGAGTCAGACAATCAGACAGACAGCCCCTCACCCTCTCAGTCCTCACTTGCACCCAAATCTCCATTCTTGCCTCGAGCTGCTCGTGTGCTGCCCCCTGCTGGTGGCAAGGAGAATCAGTGAGTGCCTTAACTTCAGTAGAGCTCAAATTGCTGCCTTGTCCAGTGTGTATTTTTTGGTTGTGCATGTTGTGACTTTATGACTGTTTTTTTTTTTTTTGCATCTGAATTCCTTTCTTTACCTCCTCTCTCAGAGAAGAGTCCTCACCTCAGTGGCTGCAAGAACTAAAGACTAAGAAACGTTTTAGTCAGTATGAAACTGATAGTAAAGCCTGAGCAAGCAGGTAAATCTCAGTCTCGCGTGTCTGTATGAAAGCTAATTTATAATTAGGGGTTGTTACAATACCAACATTTCATTTGTCAATCTAATTACTAGAGATGTTTCACACCTCTCCATATCAAGTTCCATATCACAGCAAAAAGTCATATGATATTGACAAAAATATTGTTCTGACAGTTTGCATGTTTTATTACCTTTTATTGTGTTGTTACGAATTTGATTTTAAAGGGCTTATTAAAGCTACTAAAGTTATCCAGCCAAGAGCAGTTAGCAGTATTCTCTTTTTCTTGTCATTATCGTTGATTGACTAATATTAATGATATAGTTGGCCGCAGGTCTTTTTGGCTGCATTTATACTGCAAGCCATAATGCACTGATTGCACCTGTTGACTTTCACTTAAAACATAACATTATTGGAATGCACTGTTTACGTTAAAGGAAAAGTTCACCCTAAAATTTAAATTCTATTTACTAATCCTCTTGTCGTTCCAAACCAATATGACTTTCTTCTGCAGAAATGCACTGATTTTCATACAATAGCCACTGACAGTCTCACTTTAAAACATAAAAAATTTTGAATCAGTACTCACTACTTCCAATATTGTAGAAAGACTTCTATTGTTACAGCTTGTACATTTTACTATATATCGAAGAACTGGTGCTATTGACATCTCTAATTATGTTTCTCACTTGTATAATGATACTGCTTATCAAATACTTTTATAACAACTACTGCCCCCCCCCCCCTCCACCATTTCAGGATGCCTTATAACTGCAGTATCTGTAGCACGTGACAGAAGCCTTAACCTTTGACCTGGAGTTGACGGGAATCTGCTGCTGATGACTGAGCATCATTGTTTTAGTTTTTTTGTTTCTTTGTCGATCTTACTCCTCTGGCCTGAGTTGTGTACATGTGCATGGTGCCTTTCTATAAGATTTCTGGCTAACAAAAAGGGCAAAGCAGAGATCTCTGTGTGGAAGTGTGTTTGTGTGTATGTGTTGGATTATTAAATCTTAAGCCCTTTTTCATACGAGAGAATTATTTTGCATAGAGCCACTTTAACCTCTAGTGAGCAAGAGATCAGAATTTTGGTGGAAGTGACGGTTGTAATGTGGACAACACACACACACGGCAATGTTGTCTAAATCAGTAATCTTGTCTTGTTTTCCAGTAAAAATATCTAAACATCATATAAACAAGTTACATTTCTCATGAGAAGCAAAATTGTATAGGAAGTTGCGACTTGATTTCAGATAATATATCTTGAATTAAGTGCATGTTTCTTTCCCAATTTGATTTTTTTTTTTAGTGAGACTATGCTTAAAAAAAAAAAATCAAACACAGTTTTTCTCAAGTGAGTGTATCTTTTCTTAAAGATGTTTAGATATTTTTACTGGAAAACAAGACAAAAAAAAAAAAAATAGATAAGGAAATAATTTTCTTTGCAGTTCACCTACCGTAACCTGAAGTGCTTCATATAACTTTTTTATGTGCCGGTCATTGTTTGGTTCAGTTGATACTTATAGGCATCAGTTGCACTGCATTTTCATAGTCATCATGATTTATTTCTCGACTGTTATAGTCAACAAATCTTGCTGTAAAACTGTATAGAAAGTGTATTTAGTTATGAAAATCATTAATGCAATCACAAAAAGTTATATTTGTATTAATGCTGGTTTGAAAGAGTCTTTGTCAGTGGAACATTTTTAAAAATCAACATGAGCGATCCACACAAGTCTTGGACGCAGATTGTTCTTCATTTAAGAAGAACCGAAGTAATTGGATGTCTGTTTCACAATTTGTTTAGCTTTTGGTATTCCATTAATAACTTCATGATTAAAAAAATTTCCAGCACATGTACAATCAATCATTTCCTTTAGTTCACTTCATATTCTTATTTTTCATCCCAAGACTTTTCTTGCTTTAATTATGGGCCAAAAATGAATGGTGAAAAATTGCACAATCAAAATGATTCTGTCATTTTGTACTGACCAATTCTCCTCTTCCCTACAATGCTTGTAATAATGAATGAACAATGAATACAAAGGGAAAATGTTTCATTTGTGTCCCTCACACTTAGTCAAACACACAGTGTATCTTGAAGCTTGTTCTGTTATTGTTTACTAGTTCAGGGGAATTTTGAAAATGTCAAAGTACTATAAGCACTGTTCAAATGACACTGCACATTTGTTGTCGCCATATTAAAAAATGCAGGCCCATGGTGCCACTTCCACCTAAAGTTCCTTCAACAAGCACTTTTCACCTGTTAACAAACAGCTGTGCTGTCCAATAGTCAGTTTTTTTTAATGCACGAGTCCTCACCTGTGATGTCAATGTTGTGATGTTGGTATGTGAGTAATGTGTCCTATGGTTGTTTTGTTTTTTTCTAATATCAGCTTCTTTTCTGTCTGCCTAAAAATGTTATAGTCTGTTTAAGGGTAATTTGTCCATTTTATTTTAAATTTGACTGTAAAGATGTTTATTGCACTGTGTTGTAAACCAGTGTCCAAGACTGTAAATTCATAATAAAATTTACTATAAATTGACAATTCTTTCCCTTTTTTGTTATTTTGAGCAAAAAGTAAACATTTTAGAATGTAAAGCTGATGTGATTTCTGCTACACTAGCACCACCGAATGGCATTGCAAATAAAAACAATTTTTTAAAAACCGCTTTCTGAATTTGCTCCTTGTCCGCAGTTGTTCAAACTGTCAGACTGTACCACCCCCAACTTACGCCATTGCTTGAGTAACGTTCTTGGGGCTGGTCACTCAAAACATATCTTCCTGAGGTCGACTGCTAATGTCAGTAAAGTTTTTCTTTTTTCTTTTTTTTTTTTTGCACCAAAATGTAATTATTCAGGAATATATTATAATTTTCCACCCTGTCTTTGACCCTCTGTCTGAAACGCTTGGTTTTGACCTCAGAGTCTCCTTTACACTTCAACGTAAATGTCCACTGTTCTGATTGGCTAACATCATGCAGCCCCTCAAACACAGCCACATTTGAAACTCAATCGGAAGAAAATGAACAAAGCTTGAGTCATTTTGTGACTGGTTCAGAAGCAATCCATGCTGATATGAGCCGAAAGCAGAAGTGTAATGGACCAGGATTTGGTTGCAACATCTGTGCGGAAAGTCTCACTGAAGTTGAGACGTAAAGTTCACACTAAGGGCTTAGTAACTATGTCGGTGCTTAATTTGGTTGCACCTAAGGTAGGTCGTAAACTCTGTAAAATAACGCCTAGTCCCATAATATGACGTTTACTTGTATTGATCCAAAAAACAGCCTTCAAATTTGTAAACGGAAGTGATAAAAGCCATGTAGTTCAGTTTGATTTTGTTGACTCCCATAAATGTTAGCTGTAATAAATTATTATATCCCCATTGAAATATGCTACGTAATGAAACAAGATTTCCTTAATGGTATATTTAGCCTATGTAAATAACAATATTTAATTACTGTATCTACAATTAATAAGGGGCAATAAATAAATACTATTACAACAGGCTGGAAATAATAGACATTTATTCTTTTTTAATATCTTATTTCGTATATGTTAAAACTTGACATGGGGCGGCATACACAGGAAAGGTCACATTAGATGCTGAAGAATTACTTTTTTTTTTACAATGTTTTCTCCTGTAAATGTAAATGAGTGTAATGCAACATCATCATATAGGCTAGGAAAGGACTAAAGCTTGTCAACAAAACATGAGGTTCATTAAATGAGCCTGCTTTTTTATTTCATCTGTTACTCCTGGTCAGAGGCTTCTGTAAATATTTAGTTTATGTTCTACTAAGTTTAATGGTGCAACACTCACATATTTAGTAGTGCGTAAATTGTGACTTCGTGCCCATTTACGCAACATCTAAGCTTAGTTTAAACTTATTTAACCGGCCCCAGAAGAACGGAAGCTTTTTTTAACATTTGCACTTGTACTGCTCTTAAAATGCGCCACACATAGTCAGAAATGCATCAAAACGATCAAAGACATCCATCTAGTCAATGTTTACATAGGGCTGGGAAGGATACTTTTAAAAATATTCCACTACAGTTTGCAGAATACATGCTGTAAAATGATATTTGTAACAGATTTAGTTAGCCTACTCAAGATTAGTCACATAATCTAAATACTTTGGTTTACTTCTTCTGCATTGGCAGATTTGTTTGACTTGTTTTGTCTATACATAATTAAATAAAGAAAATACACTTCACTGTAAAAATACATTCTCTGAAAAAACAAAGCCTAAATATCTTATGCAGTTTTGCTACCTGTGTAAATTTATCTTGTTTTAAGGATTTTTAGATATTCATCAGTGAAACAATATTTAAATTATCATTTAGAATAAAATTTTTGCATTACATATTTGCTGTAATTCCAAAGGTCTTAATAGAGAAAAAAAGGTTATACTCTAACATAGATTTTCTTTATCCAATTCATTATAAAAATCTAATTGTGCATCATAATAGGGTATGTTAAGGCAAAACAAAGCATTTTAGCTTAGCATAAAGCTACATTTTTATATGACAATTTATACAAGATTAACTATTTTTGCTCCAAACTTCAAAACTCCACCGAGAGTACACAAGGATATCTTTTCTGATCGTATGTGGATTCTGTTCATAAAATGAGACAAAAAATATATATAGTTTGTTGCTTTTATACAATGTTAAAGGCTACATTGGTTAGCATTTCTTGTAAAAAAAATACCTTAACCACATAAAAAACAATGACAAGGTATGTAATTGTGTATTTATTGGAACTATGTTTCATCTGTCAAAGCGTTTCTAACAGTTTTTTTGTTAAGCTGTAGAAACACGATAAAGCCACTCTATTAAAGCTCCCAAGGGAAGTTCCTCAATGACGCCATATCCACCTTTAACTCACAACAGTGTGAAAGTGCTCGTATGAATGAAACTAATCATAAGAACGTTTTTCACCACTCTTCAAAAGCTCTTTGTATTACATAATTTATATACGGCAAAGAAATACAAGAAAAGATAATCTCCTCGTAATCAAAATACTTTTTCAAAGTAACTGTATTCTAATAACCAACTATTTCAATTGTAACTAGTGGAATACAGTTACATATATGTATTATTTTAAATAAAAAAATGTATAGCTTTACATGTATAAAAACAGTTTAACAGCATGACACAATGGGGGTCACATTTTAAGAGTTTTAACTTGACATCGATGCATGATCACTTTCAAAGAAGTTTGACTATTACATGTTTATGTAGAAAGACATTTAGGAAGTTTCCTGCATAAGTCCACTTTGGTGTAGATAAAGCTCTCATGACAGATGAGGCCCATCTCTCCTCTTCACATGTCTGACTGAGTGCCAATGGGCAGGGCCAAGGGTGCAACTTGGTAAAAGTGGGCGTTGATGACTTCCTGTAGAGTCAGTCTTTTGTTGATGTATTTGTTCTTGTGATGTCACAAAATCGACAAATTCCAAATGAGCCATTATTTTGCAATTTGGTTTAAATAAATGCTCTTTTCTATTGAGGATGTTTTGAGTTCTGAAACTTACTGTTTTTTTTATTTTTTTATAGTAGAATGACCTCTTACTGTAAACACTATGTCAAAAGATCAAGGCAGATTTTATTCCTTAGTTCCTCATGGCCCCTTTAACAATCTCAAAATAAAAATGAAGTACACTAGGCAGCTACTGTATCTATATATTTTCAGGATCAATTAAGTGTTGTAGAGGTGTATATAGGCCTATATAACTGAGTGATAAGCTAGTGATTTGATGGTGCAATATCATATATTACGCCCTGCACAGTATAATAATCATACTGTACAACAATAATTGCATACTATGTTGTTAGTATATCTTTGTGGTTGTGATTTGTTTTATATTACTTTAAAATCTTTCAAGTCACTAGTGTTTGTTGCTGTTACAAAGAATGAGGTCACAAACTTGTGTTGTGACGGAAACCAGTCTAACTTGTTTTCAGACTGGTGAAAAAATAAACAATAAGCTTTGCTGAACATGTACATAAAAATGTTGCATCACATATGATATTCTTGATCCCCTTTGACAAAGTACTGTCCCTATAGCGATAAAGTGTCTAGTGTAGTGATGCTTATGTGTGGGTATCCGGCTCAGATAATTTGGATCGTCATGATCGACCATGGGTTTAAATAAATAAAAAAATTACAAATACAAGCTGAGAAACATTTAGAGTCACTCATAACGCAAAATCAGATATTTATTTATCTGCAGTAGCAAATTGAATACCTGACACAATTGTAAGGGGTGTAAAAGCTTAGCATTCAAAAGTGAAGATTAGGGAAAGAAAGGGACATGTCAGAATCTGGGAATGCTGGCCGTTTAGATAGAGGGGAGGAAGGCCCCTCTTTGGTGCCATTGCATGTCACGAATGCGTCTCACCGACTGGATCTGAGGCAGCACGGCCCCAAACTCAGAACACTCCTTATACTCTCCTTTCTCAAACAAGTACTGGTAGCCTCTGTATCCAGGGTACTGATAGCCAACCCAGCTATTATGTAGATAAGAAATAAATCAAAACAGTTACTAAACAGGAGGACAATGACTGCTTTAAAGATAAGAGGGATAGAATAAGAAATTATCCTAAATGTGAGTTAAATGTATCAAAATTAGATTAAAAGTGTGGATGTCAGTGATTCTGAAGGATTTACTCACGTGCCACTCTGCACACAAACTGAGGAGACTTTCTCATGGTATCCATGTGCGTGGAAGCTTGGAACATCATCGTCTATTATCTCAATCTTCTTCCCAGCGAAGCTTGGGTTCTCGTACAGCACAATCTTGTGTTCCTGGCTGTCCTGCAAAGTGTAGAACAATATACTGAAGAATCCCCATTTGGGACAACTAAAATACTGTATACAGTTGGTTACAAAAGTCTGTCACCTTTGTTTTAATTATTATTTAAACCTGGAAATAAATAGTTTTTTTTCCCCAGATTTTAAAAACATTTAAAGAAAGAAAACTTATGACAAAGAAATATTTAACATGTTGCACTTTTTCTAGTTCACTAATCAAACATGCAAATTTGTGACATTGGCCATGCTAAATAATTTGTACAAAAGGTCAGATATCATTGCATCCAATGAAGCACACAAGATGCTCTTTGGAACATTCTACAACCAAGCTGGAATAACATGGATTCCCAGGTTTAACTTGTGGAATCAATGCTTGTGTGCATGTCGCACTTACCAAATACATAGAAATTCTAAAATTCCTGTTATATATATATATATATATATATATATATATATATATATATATATATATATTCAATTCAACTTTGCACTCATATTTTTACACTGATAATAGACTTAAATTATGATTTTTGCAGGTTGTTCAGTTTGCTTAATTAAAATGAACTGAAAGAACATGATTCTAGAACATTTTGACATAACTTCATTTAATTGTATTCTATCCAATTTGAAAAATTTAAGTTTACTTAATCAATTTGAGTTGGGATTACGTAAATTATTTTTGTAGCATTGATGAAACTGGACAGGGGATTTCCATTTCCCAGCATGCTTTTTACGGGACTGGATGGGTTGATCAAATGTTGAAAATAAGTCTTATTTTATGCATTTTTGAGCAAGATTAGAATAGGAGGACATTTGTTAAATCTTAATTTTCTGTTATATTAGTATTTAAAAAGAGTTTTGGGCACTACCATTGATAGATTGGTGCTTGTGCTTAGGTTGAGGATGGATTTTCATGTTCAAGGGATGTTTGATTTGCGTTCTGCTTACCTCAGTTGCAAATTCACTATCCTTACACTTGCTCACCTGGCATATACTAATGATTAATACAATAAATTAAGTTGGACCAACATAAGAAAATTAATTAACTAATAAAGTTGTTAAACTACTATAGTACATTGATTTGACCTAATTTAACTTAATTATGTTGGCTCAATGAAAATGACTTAAGATGAATGAACAAAATTAAATTACTTGTAAAAACTTTCGCAAATTCAATTGCATTGACTGCATTTTTTAGTGTATCATTTGTAAAATAATGCAACAAAATATATATGGCCTGAGACTTTTAGATCCCACTGTATATACAGTTCAAAGACATTTTAAAACACTGTAGTAAGTTGTTAGTTACTGTACCACTTTGATGGGGCGGAAGGCGAATATGCAGTCACTGCGTCTGCTGTTGGTCCAGGCATCCCAGCGAGGATACTCACCCTTCTCAAATACAAACTGTTCCCCCTTACAGTCGGGCAGCTCATATCCCACCCACCTACACAAAAAACTTCACGTGTCAGTGACGTCTTTTGACGTTTGGACTCATTTCATCATCCTTTTCTATCTTACTGTAATTCCCTTTCTATCTCTCTCACATACATTTATATTAGCCCTCATGTTCTATTTTGTGTCTGAAACCCTTTTTATAAGCTTAAAAAAATAATTACCATAGACGTATCTGGTTGAAACTTATGACTTAATAAATCTCAACCCAGTCTCATGAAATTGCGTAGGCCTACTTATTTTACGAGTTGGCTATTTCGCATGATTTCATACCAGTTATTGTTGGTATAAATTATAAATTAGTATAATTACCTGCAAATGCCCAGATGTCTAATGCGTAAGCATGAGTTTGAGGCGTTAAGGATATGCTTATTAATATTATGTCCTTACCCAAACCCCTTATCTAAACCTAACCGATCAGTAGAGTGTATAAACATGATATGAAGCTGTGTATGACAGAAGCAAGTCATTGTCACAATTAGATGGAAACAATATCCAGAGAAGTCATTGGCTGTAGTGAAAGTCATAGGATATCATACAAATTAGCCAAATTTAGAAAAGTTGAATGAATCCTTACGATTTTGTCGTGTTGGACTATAAGCAACTTTATAAAATGACTTGTGTTTAAGGTTTCAGAGACTCCAGGCATGATCAGTGTCGAGTAAGTTACTCAAAATAAATAACTCACTAATAATCACTTCTCTAAAATTGTATCATATTACTTAACTTATTACTCAATCTAAAGAGTTATCACACAACTTACTTTTAAGTTACTTTCTAAATCACTTTTCCAAGAGTGTTTGGTTTCCCGCTCAAATTTAAAATATCTATAGTTCCTCCTCATTCATTGCCGCACAGACTTCAGCTTTCACAGAAACGTTAACAGATATGAATTAATACTTTAAATATATTACACAGTAGGCCTACACATCAGGGTTTCTGTTAACCGGTAATTACACGTTTTTACCGTAAACATATCCTAATGCCTACCAATTCAAACATTATCGGACACAAAGTCTGGTGAAAATATTAGCAACCCCTTTTATTTATGCCACAAGTGTACAGTGTGACACCATGCATTGATAACAGCGCTTCGCTGCCACAGAGGTTTCATCTTTTCCGAAGCTTGCAGAGTACTAAGCCACGACTATCCAGTGTTGCCAACTATTTTCAATGGAAAGTAGCTAAAGCCTGCTCGAAAAGTAGCTAAATGTCGCCAGATGACGTCATGCGTCATTAGCATATTAATGACGTCATCGCGTCGTATTTGCATTCTGCCTAATTTGTCGGTATTGTAGCCTACTTCAGTTTATAATAACGGTTATCTCCCCTAAACCGTGCTCATACTGTTTTTATATAAGTATATAGCCGAATGTCCAGTAAAACGGTTCTCAATTACATATTTTCTGTTAGACAACGGAACGGAACGGAACTTAGCTAACGTTACATGTTTATGAGTTTGAAGAAGGTTTATTGTTGTGTTTGGATAAGTAAAATGTATAGAGTCTGTAAATATACGATCTGAAGTCGGAGAGTTCAGAAACCGAACCGGAATGAACTAAAACTCTGATTAGTAGTGAATATAAGCGCATGCCAAGAAAAAACGGTCAAATTAAATGTTTTGAATTAAAACAAAGGAGAAGGCAGCTGCTATGTGATCACTGATTGGTTCCTGCTAACACAGCGTGCACATGCGCAGCTCATTCATGTCTATGTCCGCTGGCGTGCAGTCAACGGAATGTGCTGCTCCTCTCAGCCGCTCACTGAACAGAGCAGACGCAGCGGGAAGTAAGACCTCACGCTTGCAGTACTGGCGATATTTGGAATTTGGAAAGTTGCTAAGGTTTGTCCAAAAAGTCGCTAGATTTGCCGCTAGTCGCTTTTTTGAAAAAATGTCGCTAAAGGGGTCTGAAAAGTCATTAAAAATAGCGACAAAGTCGCTAAGTTGGCAACAATGCGACTATCTCGCACACTAACATAAGCAGACCGCGTTATTCCTGTCATGCGCACTTGCAGTGAAGCTTCTCAATTCAGAATCGCATTAAAACCTTGCGCTGCCATCTTCTGGAGAGAAGCGTATGTGCATCTCAAGTTTTACAGAAACACTTGACTTTTGACTTCACTTTGGCAGTAAAACTCTTTTGTGGTACGAAACATCGGAAAGAAATTGTTGTAAAAATAAAGAGCCATGGAAATTAGCCAAGGTGAGAAATGATGTGACATGACCTAAAGTTTTGTTATTTTTAAAAATGTTCATAAGCAGTTTTGTTTAGTTTTGACACATTGTTGATTTTTTTTTTTTTTATAATTGGGCTAATTCCATGACGGGCGTTTTTATTTTATTTTTTTGTTTTTTTTAATGAAAAACCAGTTATAATGAACAAACGTTAATTTTCATTTGTTTTGAATGTGTCATAAATTAGCTTGTCCATCGTGTTTACTGCGCAAAATAAACACTGAAATGAGATGACAGAATTTTTTTCAATTTGTCCAGCAAACTTTTTCATTCCCAGACACATTGGCCGGGACCAAAATGTCTTAGCGGAAACTCTGGTGCATATTACTTTAGCACAAGTAAGGTACTCAAAGTAATTAATTTAATTGAAAGTCAGTAACTGTAATCTGATTATAAGAATTTAACATGTAATGTGTTACATTACTTTTTGACTAAAAATAATTAGATTACAGTACTAATTACTTTGTAATCAGATACATCCAACACTGGGAATAATTCTTATATTTTTTATATTTTATTTAGTTTTTTATTTTATCTTTCAATGATGTGTTTTTGCAGAAGTCAAATTGACCCCAAACAGATCACCGTTATGGAAAGTGCATGCCATCTTTTGTGATACAAAAGACAAATAAAGCATAATATCTGGCTCATGGGTGTTGATTAGGCCAGAGGAACAACTAACACAAATTTAACAGAAAAGTATGAATATTTCGAAAACACTTGGACACATACAGCATTGGGATCTCTGGAATCCCAAACATAAATATTCTATTCTATTCTATTCTATTCTGTTCTATTCTATTCTATTGTATTCTATTCCTCTTCAACACACACAGACAAACACACTCACGGTCCACACAGCACCAGTATTGAGCCCACTTTCTCCATGCTCGCCTCCTGGAGGTTGTTACAGGGCCCAGTCAGCTCATGACAGCGGCCTTGAAAGTTTTCCTGTTCATAGATCACCAACTGTGGGATAAAACAGGAGATGGAGAGAGTAGAAAAGAGGATAAGCAGGAATAACAGAAAAGTAACACACACTATCACTAAAATGTGCTTGTACCTTGAAGGCACTGGTAGCTGGTTGCTTTTGCTTGGTTGCAGGGTTCTGGTGATCAGTTGCCATATTGAACCAGAATGGGTGTGATGAGCTTTGTACAGATTGAAAATATTAATGTCAATTAAATGGTACAGTGTAAATAAAGGACATAGCAAATGCATTGAATAGTCTACATCAGGGGCCAGCAACCTATTTGACACAGAGTGCCATTTTTTTATTTTCCTGGTCAATGGCTGTGCAGAGGATTTCACACCTGCAAAATCCTAAAACTATATTTCCAGTTTTGTTTTTGTCTTTTGGATAGACTCGTGATGCACAAATGGCTTGCAGATGCTGCACGAGTCTGTTGGGTATACTGCAGTCTCGTAACATTTTAACTTTTTGTTTAGCATCCCATTCAGCTCATGAAAACATGCTGAATTGATCATGATGAATTATTACAATAAGATGTATATTGGGATGCAGCTGCGGAATAGTCTACTCCTCTCTCACCATTGCTGGAATGCCAGTGATTACCCCATTGGCACGCGTGCCATAGGTTGCCGACCCCTGGTCTACATACATAAGATTGATGTTACATAAAGATATACACATAGCAGAAAAAACAATAACAATAGCAAAGCATGCATAAAGAGATAATATATGTTATGTAAGAGATATATCATGAATATGATATATGTTTGTCTTACCAGATCCGGGGTGTGCCAGTCACTGTGTGGTGGCATCAGGGGCTCAATATATATTGCCAGCTCAGAGGCGGAACTGTGCCAAAACATTTCTATGTCCAGAACACATTCATAGTCACATCCTAATAGGCTGGCTGGCTGGCACTGGGAGGGGTGAAGAAAGAGCGTATACACACACACACACACACACACTCGCGCACACACCCCATTATCATCATCATCCTCACATCCCTTTTCTTTTGATGCCCCACAAAGTTATTTCATTAGTTGTCAGTTTCGTACAGCCATGCTTTGTTCCATATCCCATGATTCAGCACAACCTGTGCCAAGAGTCCAGGACCTACAACAAGTATGACACACTGTGGTACTAAAAGAGAGAAAGCATCTATTCAGAAATATTGCAGAACAAATGTGTTTATAATATCCTGTGAGGATTCAATTTTAGATGTTATGTTGTACTTGGTTTGTGTAATAAAAAGTTGATTATTTATATATATATATATATATATATATATATATATATATATATATATATATATATATATATATATATAAAACCTATAGAAAACATCCTGGTTAGTCACTGCATGTGTCTGTCACAAAATCAGCTGCATAAGACTCTTCTTGTTTCATGCAATATTACATGAGTTTTTTAAACAATTGTTTATCGTTTGAGGAACACACTCACCAGGAGTGTCAACTTACTTTTCAGATGTGCGTTATACTACATTGATCAAAATATCTTATGAATTGATTGATATGAACATTGATGTTTCTATAACTGTTCTATTTCTATAACAATTCAACCTCTCAAGCCAAAAAAAAAATTATAAAAATTTTTGGAAAACCCATTACTCAGATATAATGACTGCATTTACCCCTTGTGCGACCTTAGGGACTTTTTTTTATTTTTCATTTTAGATTTTTCAATCATTTTGGCTGTGTAAATGCCAACAGCATACATTTTACCAAAGGTGTGTATTTTGGGGGAAATTTTTTATATTTAAACCTCAGTTCCTTCAATACATCTATAAAACACTGTCACTGTGTACACAGAATAGTTACACTCAGGACCTTAAGGACAAAATTGTTCCCATTGAAACCCATTTAAACTGCAATATTTTATCCCGGTGCTATTAAAGCATCATGAATTCTATGACAATATGCTTTCCTTCCGGAGTCTTGGCTTAATGTTTAATGTTTAGTATATGGTGCAAATGCATACTTTTTTTCACATTTTCTGATTTCTGTATTATAAAGCACTGCAGGCCAATTGAATAAATTATGCAGCTAAAATTGTGTGGGTGTATTGTTATGGATGTCAGAGGGTGTTTTGTATGCGTGTATTGAAAAATGTGTGTGTATGTAAAAAAACAACAGTGTCATTATGTAAACGAACTGGAATTTAAAAGGTTAAAATCCTGAAGATGAATTCATATTTGGTAGTTATGATCAGGACTGATGTTGGCCAGTGAAAGTGGAAAATAATACTAGTATATAATATTTTTATGGCAGTTTTGTGACGCAGACATGTCCTCCAAGGAGTTTTTTTTATCTGACACTGCACAAAAAATAATAATGCAAAAAAATCAATATTGTTGCTAATCATTGACATATCCCAGACTGTGATATTCCAAAAAGAAAGGGAAAAATAGCATTTTGTATATAGAAAATAATGAAAATTTTGGTGGTTTTTATTAATAAAAAATGCATTATATAAACAAACTGTCAAACTGAATACTTCATAGTTATGATCAGGACTGATGTCGGTTAAAAAATGGACTGATTGAAAGTGGAAAATAATGATTTATTAATATATAATATTATTATGGCAGTTTTTTTTTACGCTGACATTTTTGTCCTCGAAAGACCTTTGAGTAACTTTTTTTTATTTACGCTCAATGGTTAACAAAAATGTCTGAAACAAAATAAAGTTTAGACCCTTAATGAGAAAGATTTACATTACTGTAATAAGTGAAATTTTATATTTTATTTTTTGCGCTTCCATAAACCGTATTTTTATAATTATTTCACATCTATAAGTTTATTATCACAGGATATTTCTTAGTTTTTTTTTTACAAGACATTGATGTATTTATGATAACTATATTAATACAAATGACAAAATATCACATTGATATTCTGTGTGACAGTGGTGAAATATCAGTATTCAATATGCATGTACACATACATATTATACATTCAATTTCTTACTCAAGGTGGCGCTGATGTTTCAGTGATTGACCTGATTTACATTTGACATTGCTTTTTGACGAAGAAGCAACATAGAATAAACTAAAGCAAGTGTAACACATGAACCGTATGATATGACTATTGTTATTTTGGTGTTACTGAAATTATGCAAGTTGTGCCTCTATTTAGACTCAAAACGTTTCTGAGAAAATACATGTGTACCTTGTGTGTAGTTTATGTGTAGATTATGTGTTATGTGTAACTCAATATGTGTTTGACAGCCAGTTGCGTCTCATGAAATTTCAGTGTGGAAAATAAAACATCAAAATATCAGAATGCATTCTATTCTATTATTTAATAATTGTCTTGAACATGTTTTGAAAATTGGACACTATCTGGGAATTTTGTAGATCTATTTGTGATAGATATATATATGTGCCAGGTCTCTAAAGTCCCGAGTAGGCTATGTACAGTGTCAGGGAGTAATGCAATACATGTAACAGGATTAAATATTTAATATACAAAATATAAGTAACCATATTCCACTACAGTTACAATTTAAAATATAGTTGCAAGCAGCAACCAAGGTGCTTGGGCCCATTTCCTCCTGGCGGCTTTAGTAAAACAATGCATCAAAAAATGTTAAGCGATTTGTATAAATGAAAGACTGTTGTAAGGGCCACACTACCTGTTGCCAGTTGGTGGTACTACGTATATACCACAGTATATACATCAATGTGATCAGCCCTCAAGTCAAAATATACGGGTACATTTTTATGTAAATCACACGATGCACGCAGAAGATATGAAAAATTGCTTCCAATTTTTTTGTTAATTTATCGCATCACCATGGAGACACCGTTTGAGACATAAAAAATCTGTTCACAATTCAGCATCTTCAATATTTTGGCATGAAGTTTGGTGGCATTCAGATGAATTCCCTATGAGGAGTATTTCAAACTCCAGAGCATGCCATTTTCAAACAATCCAAAATGGCCGACTTCCTGTTGGGCAGAGCTAATGTCTTTTACATGAAAGTTGTCTGGCTTGATGAGATCTCCATACAGTATGTACAAAGTTTAGTGACTGGTAGCTGAAAAGGGTTGTGCTACAGAGTCCCCTGAACATGGCCATGTTCTATTTGGCACTACGGAGCCCCCTCTACATGCCCATGAATGAACCTTTGCCCAGCCCTAATGGTGACGATTCTGATGTGTGTGCAAAAGATCATAAAACTTCAAGCATGCCAAGTACCTCAAAAACAAATTAATATACATAAAAAGGGAATAATAGTGTTTAATGCATTGCCATGGCAACAGTAGATAAGATATCGGAAATTCCTTCTTAAATTTAAATCTGTACTGTCTTGACATTATTATAAAAAAATGTGAATCAGTTCAGATAAAAATAAGAGTGTTATTCCAAAGTCTGTAAAAAGTTCCACCCTTCTTGCTGGCAGTTGGTGGTCCTATGATCGTGCCCCACAATAGTCATAGCCATGTGATCAGCCCCAAATGTCAAACATAAATCTCAATTTTTATCTAAATCGCACAATGTACACCGAAGATATGAGCACTTCCTCTTTTTCATTTTTCACCATTCATTTATCGCCACGCCATGGTAACAGCGTTTGAAATATCAAAAATCAGTTCGCAATTTAGCATCTTCAATGTCTTGGCATGATGTTGCCCACGTTTGGTGCCTGTCACGTAAATCCCCTAGGAGGAATTCAAATTCCAGACCATGCTTTTTTCAAACAATGCAACATGGCAGACTTCCTGTTCGGCAGAGCTATGAGTATGAGGGTGAAAGTTGTCCAGCTTGATGAGATCTAAATGTGTACATAGTTTGGTGACTGTAGGTGAAAAGGCATGTGCTACAGAGCCTCCCAAAAATCTAAATTTCAAGTGTGTGCAAATTTTCAGGAGTTTTTGAGCATGTTAAGGGACCCAAAAGCCCCTGAAACCTTGAAAAGAATAATGTTAACAGTAATCCTTAGGAAAACAATAGGGCCTCCACACTTACAGTGCTTGGGCTCTAATAATTGGTAATTAGAATACAGTTACATTCAAAAATTATTTTGATTAGGCCTACTAAGGAGATTACTTTGCATTGTATAATCATTTGTTTCATTTAATATTTAGTCCTTTCAGGTGGAAACATTTATATATATAAATGATGTGATCCAAAGTGCATTTGAACAGCGGTGAAACACTTTCTTACGATGTGTTACATTCATACGAGCAGACAGAGAAGTAAGTTTGAAGTTTGGAGCAGAAGAAATAGAAATGTACCTTGTGTAAATTGTCAGCTTTATGCTAAGCTAAAATGCTATTTCTAGCCATTTTACATGCACATGTTACCAGACACGATCATATTTTTTTTATCAAGAAAATTCCTTTTAGATCATAATTTCTTTTTTTCTAGTAAGACCTTTGATATAAGGGCACAAATCATATTCTTGATAATAATTTTTGCATTGTTGTCCTGTAAAAATATTTAAAAATCATTAAAACAAGATCAATTTGATTGATCTTGTTTTAGAAACAACACTGCATAAGATATTTAGGTTTCTCAGTGAATGCATTTTTAACATGTGTATTTTGTCTTACTGTACTGGTTAGCTAAAACAAGTAAAAAAATCTACCAGTGCTGAAGAAGTAATCCAAAGTATTTCGAATACATTACTGACCTTGAGTAATCTAATGGAATATGTTACAAATTACATTTTGCAGCATGTATTCTGTAATCTGTAGTGGAATACATTTCAAAAGTACCCCTCCCAACCCTGGCTATGTTTGCTATGTAATACACTAATGGGTTAATGCTAATCCTTAAAATATGTTAAGAAAATAATTATTTTTTAAATTGATAATAAATAAATAAATAGGCTTAAACAAACCACTCTAACTTGAATCCAATTTAAAGTCCAAGTTATCCAAGTGGATATACCGCCATCTAGTGCCGATGAGTACCTTTCACTAGCTGCACATTTGTACACTCGCATAAACTCGATATTGATTCAAACGTGTAATAAACCACAAATATCGGCCATACATGTATCTGCAGCCTTGGCATCCAATAGGACAAACCAGTAAGGTCGCGGGAGTGGGGGAGGATTCTTGTGTTTATTTTCGTCCCGCCACAGATGGTTTGAGTGGCAGTACTCAATGAAGAGACACGCAGAAACAGTTGGGGAGGAAGCCACAGACTTTCCAACATCAAAGAGCGCTGTTTTCAGAGTGATTTATTTTAAAATACTTCTTTCCACAGAGAGTTGAAAGTGTAAGTTCGAAGTTCGCGTGTTATTCTCAGTTTTAACGTTAATGTCGCGTCGCTTGGGTCAGTCTTAGGGGACGTTCACACCGAACTAGCCGCTCTGTTCTGTCTTGAGACACCTGTGCTCGTTTTAGCAAAGTACGTGTTCCGTGTAAACGGCCCCTTTGGTCTACATAGTCGTCAAATGCCTATGTACATTTGGAAAGGATTATAGCTGATGCGAACAACTTAAAAAACGAGTACAGCTATTGCTGCTTAAACACTGGGAAAACGATTTGAGGGGGAAACGTCACATGCCTCATAAGCTCTCATAATGTTCATGCATATGGGTATTTGTGCTGTGCTGGTCTTTAGCGTCAGACCAGGCGACTTTTTCCCTAACTTCAAATATGACTATATGGATGAGGACTTGGCTACCTTCGACTATTACAAAGGAACGGATGAATTTGATGAGAGGAACAGGACGGAGGAGTGCGACGAGTGTGCGCCGGAGCTGTGTCCGCTCACGCAGGGCTGCAGAGCGGGGCTTGTGAAAGACCGCTGCGGCTGCTGCTCTGAATGCGCAAATCTAGAGGGACAAACCTGTGATCTCGGACAGAGAAGCGTCTACTATGGACTGTGTGGAGACGGTTTGGAGTGCAAGGTTGACAGGTCGGATGGAGTCGAAGAAGAGGAGAAAGATCCTCAGTGTGTATGTGCGTCTCAGAAAGCTCTGTGTGGGTCAGATGGAGAGACTTACAGGAATCTCTGCAAGTTCAAAGAAGAGGCTTTCCTAAAACCTGGACTTAATGTGAGTGATGGGCCGTGCAAGACAGGTATGAAAAAAACACCCAATACACAAATGAGTTTCAAAAAGCTTTCTTTCTTTCTTTCTTTCTTTCGTCTGTCTGTCTTTAATTCTTTTCTGTCTGTCTTTCAGTCTTTTTTTATGTGTTTCTTTCTTTCTTTCTTTTCTGTTTGTCTTTCTATAAGCAGCATGAGCTCATTATACAATTAGTCTTCATCAGCTAAGAGACTTCTTTCCAGTTGGAAAGAAAGAAAGAAAGCAAGTGATATCTGAGGAATGTTTTCCCTCTGGCTGTCTGCACTTGGGAATTTCGGATCTGGGCCCTATAATTTTTCCAGTGGTTTAAAAAACTCTTAAAGTCAGACTGACAAAGGAAGTGGATTCTGAATATGACCTTGGCCTCTTTCCCTCTGTTTGTTTCTGTCTGTCTCTGGTTAAGTCCCCATCATCAAGGTGCCTCCTCATAATCTGGTTAACGTCACAGGCAGCAGTATAGCATTTCTCTGCGAGGTTTTTGCATTTCCCATGGCACTAGTGGAATGGAGGAAAGATGGAAAAGAGGTCATCTTACCTGGCGATGATCCCCACATATCTGTTCAGGTAAAGTACTACCAAAAGTGAAAGCTTTGTTTTGAATGGAAACTCCGTGATTCATGTCTAATGATCTACAGGTTTCCAAGAGTTAGGACGTGGTGGACATCCTGGGTTATATGTCTTAATGAACATGTCAAGGACTATAAATGTTATACAATATATTGATCTTTGCCTGTCTTAACAGATAGGAAAAATGTTGTCTTTTGGGATCCACCTTTGCCTTTCCATTTTTACTGTTTTTCCTGTAGTCACGAGGTGGCCCTCAGAAGTATGAGCTCTCCAGCTGGCTGCAGATTGAAGAGGCAAGTCAGATGGATTCTGGCACATACAGGTGCATCGCAAGAAATGAGCTCGGCCACGTCTCAGCCACTGCAATTTTAGGGGTGCTGCCACCAGGTAAAAGATATTAGTATGTGCAGTAAAATATCACAATAATTATTGTGCTTATTCATTTTTTACAGTTAAAATGCTTCTTTTTAGACATTTATTTTACCAATACAAATGACATTATCAGCATAAAAAAAATTAGTGAAAATTCAAATGCATTTCAGAATTTCTTAGTGCAGGTATTTGGTATCACCCTTTTGGATTTAATGACAACATGAACACTGGTAATTTATCCCAGAATGATCTGAGAATGTTCCAACAAGGATACTGTGTGCTACAAAATAAGCAAGGAAATCTGACCTGACGGAGTTAACATGATCAAAATCACAAATTACTTCTTTTTTTTTTTATTATTATTTTCAAAATCCTAATACTTTCTGTTTTCAACCTGCTCTCAGAATCACGTTACTATACCTACATTATTGTAAAATTAGTTTTACATGGCTTATATGCATCACACAAGTTTCCAAGTGAAATTAACACTATAGAGGCGCTACAGCAACAATGACTTTTATTCCTTTACAAACAAACCACAATTAAAACAGCAGATTATTGTTTTATCAAAACACTTACTATAGCGCATGACTTGAAAGGTGATACATTTTAACATTTGTATTACCTACAGTAACCAACTACATTTACAAAGTTGTTCAAGCAAAATTAAATTGCAGGGTAGCTCAACTAATAGAGTGTTGCACTTGCAATCCAAAGTCCTTGCGACATCTAAACCGAAAAGGTAGAAGCACCTTAACATGACGTGGTTGCTTCATCAATTGTGTTTTCATCTCACATTTGTTTTTTATGAATGGTTAGGTTTAGGTGTAAGTTTTAATGTTGAGAGGTAAGTAGGTTTTGTTGATTTAAAATTCAATAAAGCATTAACAACTCGCTTTTAGCGCCACTCAGTGGACATTTCACCTTGGAACTGCTGCAATATGTGTGAGGATCCAAATAATATAATTGTGCAAAAATGTCAACAGTAATGCAATTTTCATTAGCTCAGGATGGTTTATTTCCAGGTTTACTGTAAATACATTTTTGAATCACACACACACACTACACTTCTGATGACTCAGCCTTTACAAACCCCATTTTATGTATAATCTGTCTTTCTTTCTGTCTTAGATGAGATGGTTGCCTATTTGGAACAAAACATGAATGCAATGATGAGCTATGAACAATTACAGGACTATGACAGTGATTATTACTAAACTTCAGATCCAAAAATAGCCCCAAGACAAACAACATTTTTTTTTTACTGATTGAGACTTTGCAATTTAACACTTGGCAAACTCAGTCAACAACTGCATACAAGCCATGGCAGTGGTGGGGATGAGGCCTGAGTGAATTCTGTGAAAATCACAGAATGAGACGAATGGAGTAGGGAGTTGGGCATGAATGTCTCTTTTGTTTCATCCCCCTGTGGCCAGTTGGATAATAAAACACTCAAAGTGAGAAAGACATGAAGACTGAAGAGAAAACTTTGAGAGTGTTCCAAGTCTTCTGAAAAGCATTATGCTTTGTGCACAATCCTATCAGCACTGTTTGGTACTTTCTGTTGTCTCTTTTGTGTTGGGGTTTTGTCCAAGTGGCAACTCAGATTAATTTCAAAATACTTCTTTATTCTATTTGAAGAGGAATGTGTATCAGCCTCTGAGTTTATGTATGTTTCCACATGTGGCATCCATCTTTTACCAGGTTTCCCTTTGAATGTGTGTGTGTCGGATTTGGGTTAGCCAGTTGAGCCCACAGCTGGCTTTAATATATCTTTATGATCTCCTGTCTTTGGACATAAATGCAGGCTATTCTGTACATGTGCTCACAAGTTGCACTGAGAGGTCTTCTTTTGATGAAAATACAACAAACACCATCAAGCTGCTTATTGATATATAAAGCTCTCTAATTTGAACTCGTCTCAGAGGAGACCTGTATTTAGCGGGGAGGCTGAGAATAATAATTCAATTCTCTCTTCAGGCCTGCCCTCTCATGATGTTCTTAGGTGTCTTTAACTCAGTAACAGCTATGTAATTTTAGGTTAGGTTTTGATACCTCGTTATTTGAAGTGTGTAAAAGATTAAAATTCTGACATACAATGTGGCTCTTGCAATGTTGATTCCAACATAAAAACCTCTAATTAGAGAACTGTTGAAACTTGTAATGATGCTTTTACATTCATGTACTTTACTGTAATTTTACTGTAAAAGTGAATAAAATAAATCTGTAAAGACTGATGTAGAGTCATTTTCTTTTAAAAACAGTGTATGTGTAGGCTAATAAACCAAATGAAAAACCAAAGTGTAACTCCCTTTTAACTGAATATCTTGATAGCAGTCTCCTTGGAGATCATGATTTCAAGCTCGATTAAACCACTAGAGTCTGATGGATTAGGTTTATGTTGACTTTATATCTTTTTTGGAGCTTTTGAATTTCTGGTCATCATTCACTTGCACTGTATGGACCTACAGAGCTGAGATATTCTTCTATAAAATCTCTGTTTGTGGTTAGCAGAAGAAGGAAGGTCATACATATCTCATATGGCATGATGGGGAGTAACTGATGAGAGAATTTTCATTTTTGGCTGAACTACACCCTATAGTATACCCCTAGCACCCCCTGTGGTCTGAGAGTCCATTTTCTTGACTTCCATACAGCAGTCAACTGTTAAAGCAATTACCCCGGAGTCAGGACTAAATCATTCCAAACTGTGAGCACCCTGGGACACGATGGTTTCCTCTCTACATAAACAACCAAACACTCTGCAAACGCAGGAGAGCCAGAGCCTGAAACAGACCTCTACCGATGTATCAAATATTACTAGAAATGTTGAATATTTTGGGGACATACTCTACAATTTCAGACTATTCCTTTGTTAAAATCATGGATTCTAGGACAAAACTTAGTACTTCACCAAAATGCGGCTAAGCCATTGAGAATTTTTATGGGGCATCCCATTACAGTGCCCGGGACAGTTACAGGTGGCTAAGTATTTTAACTCTTGATGCCTTTTATTTTTGTAGACTGTTCCCATCTAGACAGTCCACATGTAATTGTTTCCAGTGAAAGTCCAGAGCCAGAAGCGAGGGGCTTCCCATCTTTGCCCAAGCATCCGCTAATATCCTGTATCAAGAAAAGGCATTACTGGCACAGGATTGAGACCAAAAACAGACTGAGGTAAAGGCCTGACTTATTGTAGACTGAAAGACGTGTGTTCATATACAAATTAAAAAAGACAGCAGTGTTGAGAAATGCAGTGGTATAGCAAAAAATTAAAATTATATATATATATATATATATAGTATGAAGGCATGCAGAAGAATTCATATAGGTGTCTGGCCTTAATTCTTGCTGAATGAAAGATAATAGTTTCTGATTAAAAAAACAAACACAAAAGTATTGTCATTAATTGTTCCATTTTGGTCTCCATCAAATAGCAAATCACCACAGGCACTCATGTTTCCCTGTAGAATTCGCTGCATAGCTAAATCTAAACCACGATAGACACTTAGAAATACCTCTTTGCTCTCCAAATGCATTTAAATAAAGGAAAGCAGTTCCAGACTCTGTTTACTTGAACAAGTCATTTCCATGCTTTTGTTTCCCTTCCAATCTTGAGGAAAATGAGATCCATCTGACAAAGATCATAAATCTTATGGCTGAATTTATTGTAATATATAAAATGAAATGAGAGGACAACACTAACAGTTCATGTTCATGACTTAGGAAGAGTGATAAACAAAAATATAGCTGCAAGCAGCAATGATGGGCCAAAGCACCATGGGTCCATTTCCACCCGGTGGCTTTTGGAAAAAAGTGCAAGGTGGGCACATGCATTTGGCATTTGACATTATTCTAAACAATTTTAAAGCAAGTTGGACAAACATAAGAGGACTATTTTAAAGTCTGCTGTAAAACCCACACTTCCTGCTGCCAGGTGGTGGTGCTATGACCATGACCCAAAATAGTCACATCCAAGTGATTAGCCCCCAAGTATAAACATACATCTCAATTTTGATCTAAATCACCCTTTGCACAAAGAAGATATGAATACTTCCTGTTTCCCATTTTCGCCATTCATTTAATGCCTCGCCACGGTAAGACTGTTTGATATATCATAACTCTGTTCACAATTTAACATCTTCAATGTCTTGGCATAATGTTGTCTTAATGTGGTGACAGTCTCATGAATCCCCTAGGAGGAGTATTTTAATGTTCAATCCGAAATGGCTGTATGGAATTAGAGATGAGCAAGTTCTGTGCATAACCGATCACCGGTGATCACGGACAGGTGCATGCCGGTTAGAAATCTGTGATATCTTGACCACGTATGTCAAAATACTCCCGCAAGAGTGAATATACATATATATTTCATTAATCCAGACATAAACAATGATAATTTTGCCAAACAAAGACAACACAAGCGCTAAAAACACATACAATAACAGTTCATCGGTGCCACTGAGTTATACCGTGACTGCACAGTCATACAATCATGACGTCAAAATCCACTCTGGCGTATGTGTTTTACAACATCCAGTACATACTGGATCTAATCCAGTACATCACTACAGGATGCAGCGAGGACCTCTTGGAGCTTGGCTGTTCTCTGACCAATGGAGCTTGGATGGCGTATGTGTTTTACAACATCCAGTACATACTGGATCTAATCCAGTACATCACAGGATGCAGCAAGGACCTCTTGGAGCTTGGCTGTTCTCTGACCAATGGAGCTTGGATGTCCCCTGTTGGACTTTTCTGGTATTGTGTCTGAGCACTTTGCCACTCAACATAACATTTGGAACAGAACTATGATTTTCTAGTATTTTTACATTTCAGTTGATATTTTTATCATTTTTTTCTTTTTAAAAAAATGAAAAGTTTGTGCTGTACATTTTCAATCCAAAAAACTTAGACTTCTATAGCTTTTTTTCACTTTAAAAACTGTTTTCACTTGCACAATAAATTGCAATGGCAGCAGTATTTAAAATATAAAATATCCCTTTATAATTTTACATCAGCAGTGTCTTGAGATTATTCTAATTTTGTTTTACGCAATTCATGTAAACACAAGAGGGCTATTTCAAAGTCTGTTAAAAGTGCCATATTAATAATTAATTTATTAATTTATTGCTTCACCTTGACAACAAACTGATATAAAAATATCAGTTTGCAATTTAGCATCTACAGTGTCTTGGCATGATGTTATTCAAATTTGGTGCCAGTCACATGAATCCCCTAGGAGTATTTAAAAGTTCCGTCTGCAATTTTCATAAAATCCAAATTGTCCGACTTCCTGTTGGGCGGAGCTAATGACTGTGGAATGAATGTTGTTCTGCTTTATGAGAACTATATATGTACCAATTTTGGTGACTGTAGGTTAAAATGGGAGTGCTACAGAGCCCCTTTTACATGACAATTTGCAAGGGGGTGCTACAGAGCCCCCCACCCCCTGCAACTTTGCCCAGCCCTAATGGCCGACGACTCTGATGTATGAAAAATGTCAAGTGTTTTCATGCATGTTAAATACCCCAAAAGTACCAAAAACCATGAAAAATAAGAAAAATAATAATCCTTAGAAGAACAATAGGTCCTCCGCACTTTCAGTGCTTGGGCCCTAATAAAGAAAATTCCTTAGAAAAGCAATAGGGCCTTGCACTTGCAGTGCTTGGACCCTAATAAGGAACAGAGAAGACTGCAAAAAAAAAATAAAAAAATAAAATTTCAGATGAATTCATGAACAAAATGTACTGAGTTGTAGAGGTCTGCAACCCAACTCGGGCCAGATTGGGGTCCGTTTTTCCAAGTAGAAATTCGGGTTCGGATTTGTAATGAAAAAATCCGAGGGTGATTAGAGGGTGATTAAAAAATTAGAGGGTGATCTTTTTCTGAGAGCGCATGACTTGTTCACATTCATAATAAACAGGCTTACCAATCACACCAACGTGATTTTGCACATGTCGGTTTTCCCATTGTTTTCCCTTGTAATCACATGTTGGATACATTTACACCATGCCTCGCTTTTTCTTCAGCGTCTCGTGCAGGACCGGCACATTTGAAACACCCATGTCAAGTTGAAAATAACTTCAACACCTGCGCTCTGTTTCATCATTTGAGCTGTGTCTAGATTGTTTTTAGCACAGTTGTCACAAAGATTCAACAATCTGAACAAGTTCAGGCTGCATAGAAGATTTTTTGCACCAAGTGAAGTTTCAGCAAATAAACTGTAAGGCAATGCTTTTTCCCCTTCTGCTTTAGTGTACTAAGGGGCTGCTCTGCCTTTTTAAAACTGTGTATATTTACATTTTCAGAATTGTTACGAATGTTGCCTAGATGCTTACATAAAATACAGCCTTTTGCAACAGTACTTGCTAGGAGATGAAAGCAATTTTCGGTACGGGTCTGTTTCAGGTTTCATTTTAAGGCCCGTGCAGACCTCTACTGAGTTGCCATTTTCAGAAGTCATTAGAGATTAAGGCTTGCATCTTAGAGTTGAGATAGTTGACTCATCAGACATAATTCCAGTAGCCTAATGACTGAATCATCTAAAATATCTAATCCATGGGCCTCTATTTCTCTGCCTCTGTCTGTCTCACTCATATACATATGTATAGTAAGCACACAGTATACATAACTGCTATGGCTGCCTTTGACTCACTATCTATAACCTAGTTTCCATCCACTTTTCTTTGTTATCGACATAGTGAAAATGCATAAAAAATTTTTATGTGCGTTTCCATCAACTATATCGGTAAACTTTTGATCAGCAACTCTTTTTGTTGTAAAAAACCCTTGGCTGGAAATGTATTTTATGTAAAAATTGCTATTTATATTTCAAACAAATGTTGTTTTAAAGGTTTCTGAAGTACCAAATTAGCACATTACAATGATTTCATAAGCCTTAGGTAACGTTAGTTAACATTGTTTTCTTATAGTAGGCTTCAACTAGGATGTCTGAAAATGGGGCTTTGCCATCACAGGTAAAAAACTGAAATTTGAAACATAAATGTAACCCCTTTAAAATTAACAGGGTATTGAAGATAAAATTAAATGGGTGGGAATAATGTAGTAGCGTTCTTGCCTTCTAGAGGGTGATCTTTTTCTGAGCGCGCATGACTTGTTCACATTCAGTTGTTGCCCGGTGAGAGGTAGTCGTGGGAAGATGTAATCAGCAGGCAATCGGTCAGGCTGTGAATGGACAGGAGATGGCAGAGGGAAGTGATGGATCAGGAAGTGAGCTAGGAGGAATGGAATAAGGTGGCGGGAATGATGAAGGGTGGATTAAATGTGCAGAAGATTAACGGTAAACAAAAGCGTAAAAAACAAAGGCAGCGAAATGCAAGTTCTCTTTCGGAAGAAACTGATAATGAGCAAAATGTAGTAGCAACAGGAGAATGAAATGATGAATACAAAATAGTCATTAAACTGCTTCAAGAAGGCACCTCATTTGGTGAGTGGAACCCACTTCAGCTAACTAAAGCATTAAACAAACTGATGGGTGAGGTTGACTGCAAGAATTCTGCATAATGAATCAGTATTGATTCTTTGCAAAGACAGTAATCAACAAGGAAAGGCTATCAAATTAAACAAGATCAAAGGAAGATGGTATGAGGAGTAATTTCGGGGTATGCCGATAGATCAGATTAAAGAAAATATAATGGGAGGGAAAGTGGTAGTAGCAAGATGCCTGAAAACCACTCATAATGGCGAGAGAATTGACAGCCTGTCAATTATGTTGAAATTCGATGAGGAAAGAATATATGAGCTATGAGGTCAGGCCTTATATTCCCCCACCATTAAGATACTTTAAATGCCAGAAGTATGGCCACGCAGCAACAGTGTAAAGGCAAACAAATATGTGGAAGATGTAGTGGCAAACATCAGGGTTGGGAGGGGTACTTTTGAAATGTATTCCACTACAGATTACAGAATATATGCTGTAAAATGTCATTTGGAACATATTCCGTTAGATTACTCAAGGTCAGTAACACATTCTAAATACATTGGATTATTTCTTCAGCACTGGTACATTTTTTCACTCGTTTTGACAATAAAAACTCTGCCAGTACAGTAAGACATAATACGCATGTTAAAAAATAAATTCTCTAAGAAACCTAAATATCTTATGCAGTGTTGTTTCTAATAAAAGAATCATTTTACAGGACAATAATAAAATAAATATTATCAAGAATAACATTTTTGCCCTAATATCAAATGTCTTACTACTAAAAAAGGAATTAAGATCCAACGTGAATTTTCATGATAAAAAATATGATCGTGACTGGTAACGTGCATTTAAAACGGCTAGAAATAGCATTTTAGCTTAGTGTAAAACTGACAATTTACACAAGGTTTATTTATTTTTCTTCTGCTCCAAACTTGCTTCAAACTTAATTCTCTGTCTGCTCATATGAATGTAACACATCGTAAGAAAGTGTTTCACCGCTGTTTAAATGCACTTTGGATCGCATCATTTATGTTTCAATATTTTCTATCTGAAAGGACTAAATATTAAATGAAACAAATTACAATAATATCAAAAGTAATCTTTTCAGTAATCAAAATACTTTTTTGAAAGTAACTATTCTAATTACCAATTATTTAAATTGTAACTGTAGTGGAATACATTAACATATATTTTGTATTTTAAATACGTAATCCTGTTACATTTTACGCTTCTACGCAATAAGAAAGGCTATTAGTTATAATCTGACCAACATGATGTAGCGTTTGGTCATGCTACACCGATACTTGCTGGAAAAAAATTTGCAACTGGAAAAGCTACTCTGTTTTAAAAGCAGCTGAGCTACTGTCAAACTTCTGAAAAATGTAGTTAAGTTAGTAGCATTGCTACATGTAGTTAGCAACTGCCCAACACTGTACATGACAATCATTACCAGGAAAAGATGACATTTGTTACAGTATGTTAGCGCATATGGAAGACAGCGCACTCCTTGCAGTATTAAAGCTGTTTAATAAAGTTTAGGACACAAGCAAAATTCCAGTGGCATGGAAACAGTCAATCATATTGACAATTTTGAAACCTGGGAAATACCCATCAGACCCCTCAAACTATAGACCTGTAGCATTTACATCACAATTAGGGAAAACTATGGAGCGAATTGTATCAGAGAGAGAGTAACATATTTTCTAGAAAGTAGAGACTATCCAGACCAAATCCAGACCAAATCCAGTCTCAGTGTGTCTAGAGCCCAAATACGTAAGGCAGCGGTCGTGACCATCAGAAGCGGAGAGATAACAACCGCAACCAGGAACTGCACATAACTGGAAATGCATCTTTAAAAAGACGCTTTCCATCAGTGCCCACTCTTTTAGGGAATATGCACTCTTTTAGGGAGAAATATAATCTTTAAGTGCACAACGTGCGCTGTCAAAGCGCCCAGGGGCATTCTCCGCACTTATCTGTACGAGAGGGGGAGAAACCGCTGTGATGCGTCATGAAATCCAACAGCCACAGAGTTCGCTTGCTTTCTACAGAGCCGAATGGATTGGGAGTGGAATACATCAACACCGCTTGTCTCCGAAGAAAAAATCTGAAAGAGTGGTTGTGAGCCAGATCCTTTTATAAGTTTAAAGTAACAATTTAAGTTTAAAGTAACTTAAAAGTGTTTAAAGAGTGTTTATAGTCAGAGAGAAAAGAAACCATTTCTTTTTCGCCATTTTGTTCAGACAAATCTGGTGAGATTTTCCCTTCTGAGTTCATCATTAAAGCATGTAGTGTGCCTAATTAACATGCTGTAACTAATAATAAGATATATAAATATGGATTGATGTAAGAATATTGAACTATGTACATCGTGAGACAGATATGAGAGTAATTTTGCTACAAAAAAACAAACAATTGGAGTTAAGTTAAAATCTTCATTGAAGTGATAAGAGTTTTCTGCCAATTAACATGCATCTGAGACATGGTTATTTGTTACAGTGTTGATCATTACAGCAAAATATTATTAATTGATATAGGAAAATATATAATCTATTGATAAAATGAAATGATGGCTATTTAAGCACTGCAATGACTGCTTAAATCATACATAGGCGATGTGTATTTAGTTATATTTTGTAGATGAGATTTATTTTGAGTTGTTAAATGTGTGTTTTTTTTTATGAGTGTGTATGAATGTTGATTCTGGATCAGGCGAGCCAGCAAGATTCATGTGACATCACAACACGCCACCTAGTGGAATGGAGCGTTTCATCTGGATTACAAGGAGCGCTTTGTGAACAGATAAAAGATCCAAGAGATTCAATCAACAATTTGAATAATTTCAGTGATCACAAGATTTAAAAATACTCAGGTAGTACAGTATTTTTCCCTCATTGGAATGTAAAGGACTGCACATTTTGTTTGTCTTTTCTTTTTTCTAGAAAAAAGAGCTCTTTAAACTTTGGTGTTTTTCTTTCTTTTATCCAAATGCAGGCCTGATTATATGTTTTGTATTCTTCCATTCTGCAGATTAATTTATTTATAATATAATTTATAATAATTAATATATTATTATTAATTTATTAATACAACTTTACACTTTTTGCTGTCTAAAATCCTTTTAGAAAAGATTATTATTCTGAATACACCACACTGTGTAGCATTTATAATGATTAAAATAGTTTTTTAAAAAGTTATTAAAAAAATTGAACAGTATATTTGATAGTATTTTTGATCATTTAAATGTGGCAGGGTGGAGGGTGGGGCCGGGTCGTGATTATACACACCAGGTCCCTTATCAGGCTAATCAAGCCTCAGAAAGGGATAAAGGACGATGGCAGACGGTGGTGCGACGAGAGAGAGATAGTTTACAGACATGTCTGTCATGTGTGTGTTTGTCTTTTGGTTTAAGTTATTCATTAAAATATTATTTATATTGCCAAGCCGGTTCTCGCCTCCTCCTTCCCATTGAACTCCCATTGAGCATCAATTTCTTAAAAAACAGAAATGTCTCAGTGATCACAAACTTTTGAACCGTAGTCTATGCAGCAGATATAGTCAAGTACGACATATTATGCAGTAGACTTTTAAAGGCTCTAGAGGGCAGTGAAAAGACATTTACATTTTTTTTAATACTGGTGCATAAAGGCAAGCATCTATGTTGCCCAAAGACTTTAGGGCTATGGATATTAACAAACCTCTTATGTTGGGTATTAAACTCCAGTTCAAATACTGTTTATAGACACGAATGATAGGCCCTACCTTAAATTGTGCAGCTTGTTGAACAGAGGTGTGATATTTCTTTGCTGTAAAAGAACCAGACTCACAACTTATTGCTTGGGGAATGAAAAATACATGTGAAACAAATCCCATAGACTTTACATTAAAGAAGGGACCCAAACCATATCTAGACACGGGCTCTTTTGACTCTCCAGTAAGCATAATAAGCCTACCATATACCCAGAACACCATAGCAACCTGCTAAGAACAACACAAAATTCTTTAGCACAATACAGTACAACTCATTGGCAAACACCTACAACACCCTAAGAATTGGAGCAACGACCTTTGCACGACCTTTGTAAGAGCCATTCACAATTTTGTATTTCATAAAAAAAAATAAGGGGAAAAACGAAATATTAAAGATGCATTCAGTAAGATTTTGCTCATGTCATCTAAGACTTACACTGACACCCAGTGGCCTGGATGCAGCAACATGTGAATAGTTTTAAATTACAGATGCTTATGTGAAAATTCACAATTCACAGTCAGCCATTATTAATTTAATCCATGAATGAATGTGTCCAATAAAAGGTTGGTATCTGAGATTAAGCGAGAAGTATTCGGCTGGTCATGTGATTCTAACATGGCTGCCCCCCATGTGCTGACCCTCTCCATGTAGAATAAAACAGCTGTTATAAGGCTACTGATATGACTGGAGTCTTCATCCCATGTGTGTGGCTATGATTTTATACATATGTTTCAAAATTACAGCACAGCTTTTTTAAAGAGGAAACAATTGCTGAGTGCACCTTTAAATGATTGAAAGGAGATTTGTTATGGGATTGGTCAGACATCTGTGCTGCATTACTGTATTGCAGGCCAAAAGGCAGAAGCTTATATGAGTGAACAAGAGCTACTGGCTTATGGTCATACAGTCATTAAATGATAACACATTTTTTATGAAAGGCCTTAACTAATTGAGTAGCTGTGACGAGGAGGAGGGTGGGGCTGGGCCGTGAGTCCGCACGGCCGGCCCCCAATCGGGCTAATCAGCAGAGGAGAGGGATAAGGCCGAGCTGGATGCGGTAGTTCGGGAGAGAGAGAGAGCCACACACAGCTGCCATGTGTGTTTATATTTGTGTCTTTTTAAGTTTTCTTCAAACATTGTGTTGATGGTACATCCGGTTCCTGCCTCCTCCTCCCATTTTAAACCTCATTACAGAAGCCTTTACTAATGTTTTTTTGAGCTAAAAGAAGCTGGTTTGTAATGATAACAGTGATGTTACAGTGTGTGTGTGTGGGCATGTTAATGTGGTTCACGAGGACAATTTTTTAGGTTATAAACTGGTAATTACAAGGGTATTATGCTATAAATATGGTTTATGAGGAAATTTCTAGTGTCCATGTTTTAAATAGCTTAAAAACATATTAAACAATGTTTTATTAAACATATAAAAATGCAGATAGTTTTTTGTGAGGTTTAGGGGTTGTGTTAGGTTTAGGGGATAGAATCTATAGTTTGTACAGTATAAAAATCATTATGTCTATGGAAAGTCCTCATAATGATAGGTAGACTAATGTGTGTGTGTGATGGAAACTTGGCACACTATAGACCAGGAAGTTTGCAGTTGACCACAGAGTCAGAAAGTAAAATAAGACTGCAGGTCTTAAAATAGCTCAGAGATGGTCATATTTACATTAAATGAATGATGAATGGTTAGGAAGAATTAACAATTGTTTACAAAAATAACATGAGATATGAAGAGAATCTTCCTCATCCCCTATATGAAATAATATATATATATTTGCATCATTCTTAGTAGATGTATGAAGCCAGTTTCCATCAAGATCACAAAGCGTAACCAGATACAGATATAGGTCATGGACATGTCCCACATGTTTGACAACTAAAAAATGTCTAAATACATTTTGTCCTAATTAAAATATATATTGGTAAAGCTGTACAATAAAGTTCCATTTGTTAAAATTAATGCAATAGGAATCATGAACTAACAAATAGCAATATATTTTTACAGCATTTATTAACCTTTGTTAATGTTAGTTAAAATAAAAATACAACTTTTCATTTAAAAAAATTTATTACTATATGTTAAAATGAACATTAACCAACATTATTAAATGCTTTAAAAGTATTGTTCAAAATTAGTTCATGTTAACTAATGTTGTTAACTAATGTTAGCAAATGAAACCTTTTTGTAAAGTGTTACTGATATATCTAGTGTTATAAATGACACTTAGATTCATGGTTGATATGCAGAGGCATTCGTACTTTTTTAATTGTGGTCAAAATATCTAATTACATTTGAGGGCTATCTGTGAGGTTTTTTACTTATTTCTTTTGGTCATTTGGATAAAACGACATGAGGAAATTCATGATATTGAGTAATCATTGTGGTTTTTGTCAATGCATGCACGCACGCACACACACACACACACACACATACAAACACACACACGAGTGCTTTGCAGGGAAGTGTAAACTCTTTTGGGCTATACAGGAAGTAGATATGGCGGAACTTGTAGATGCTGATTGTGTCACTAGTAAGTACAGCATAAAAACCATGATACAATAGATGCAACAGTCTCTAGGGGCTGGGTTGGACAGAGAAAAGACAAGGAGGACAAAAAATGGAGGAGGACATTAGAAAAAGGGGGATGCTGTACCAACAGCAACAAAGGTTTGGGAAGGTAAGACTGAACATGCTTTACCAGGAGGCTTTTGAATCAGTGATAATTCAAGAAACCGTCTAAAAAAAACAATCATGCCCTCTCTGTACCAATAAAGGATTGACACTTAATATTGTCAGAACACAGAAGGGATGAAATAATGTTCAAATGGTGTGACTACATTGCTATAAAATTAAAATTCATGCTTGTTGTAAAAGAACATTTGTTTTGTTTATACTTGTTTAGTCTCTTTGATTTTAATGTCGTAAAATCTTCTGTACCAAAATACTACAAGACCATTGCCCATGTTGTGCTTCCTGTATAACAACCACAATACCATGTGCGATATTCTGAAAAAAAAATAAGCAGACAGATAGATGAAAGAATATATATAAAACATCCTATATTGAGCAGTTCTGCAAAGCAAACACAGAGTTTATGAGGGATTTTTCACTCGTTTCTCATTATGTGACCTCTGGGATTCTCTATAACTACATATCAGATTGATTATTGGACCAATTCTGTGAATTATCAGTGGGGGAGAATTGAGATCACTTTACAAGGGTGTGTTCATACATGCATGGCTGTTCAATGTGCTTTATTCTATGGCAACTCACTTCCCAATAAAATTAAGAAAATAAACACAGATCAGCCACAACATTAAAACCACCTGCCTAATATAGTGTAGGTTCGTGCCTCCAACACTGCGCCAACCCACATTTCAGAATAGCATTCTGAGATGCTATTGTTCTCACCACAATTGTACAGAGTGATTATCTGAGTTACTGTAGACTTTGTTAGTTCGAACCAGTCTGGTCATTCTATGTTGATCTCTCTCATCAACAAGGCATTTCTTTCTACAGAACTGCCCCTCACTGGATGTTTTTTGTTTTTGCCACCTTTCGGAGTAAATTCTAGAGACTGCTGTGTGTGCGATTATCTAATCAACCAATCGTGTAGCAGCACCTGGGATTTTCATGCAAACAGTCTCTAGAATTTAGAACGAATGGTGCCAAAAACATCCAATGAGGGCAGTTCTGTGGATGGAAATGTCTTGTTGATGAGAGAGGTCAACAGAGAATGGCAAGACTGGTTTGAACTGACAAAGTCTTCAGTAACTCAGATAACCACGCTTTGTATAACTGTGGTTTTAATGTTGTGGCTGATCGGTGAATGTCATTGAAAGATGATATCTTCTTTATACACTTGTGCATAGCTTGTTGAGTTCGATCTCTAAATTTCAATTAGCAGCATTCACTTGGCTTAATTTGAACCACGTTTGTTGGCACATACTCAAGCAATTACAAATGAGATAAATTCATGCATCATATTAGGCTCATTGGCAGTGTCATAAAAAACATCCTCAACTATATGATTTTGTTTTATGCATTCATATTCTCATCTAAAACCATTTCCACCTTATTTTTGAATGATGCCACTGATAATGTTGTTGGTTCGGCCATATGGGTATGCAGGAAGAATTAGACCATTGGCATAATTCAAAGGAGTTATGGGCTGCTGGAGTCCATTTAAATGAGCTAATGTTAGCAATAGGATTAGGTCTGTCTCTTTAGCAAACAACAAGGAGTGTGTCGCATTTGTAATTGATTATTTTCTGTTTGAGGCTATGAATTTCACTGAAATGTTAGCTAATGTCTCTGTCCCAGTGCTTGGCAATTGAACCAATGTTAAAGCTGCAGTAAGATTTAATTATCTTGTTAAATTATCTACATCTGTTTTTTACTGGTATGTGTGCACATTTTACCATAGGGCTTGAAGGGAGAAATTTGAGCTGTTTACCATCTTTCAATTTAAAAATCTTAGAAAGTCTTTAAAAGATTTGTACCACATGACTTGCCATTGTCTTCAGTACTGTGGGAAAGAGACACTGAGGGTATTTTTGCCTTTCATCACTTCCCATTTTAGGGTAAAAGACAATGCTAAATATACTTCCAAACTAGTTGCATTCTTTTAATCACTGACACAATGAAAATTGTTTTCAGTTTGAACTATACAGCATTTACACTATAGCATCAATATACATTTATTGGCAATTCACATTTCATATCTTTTTCATTTTCAACCTTTGTAACATAATGTGGGTTTCAAAGTGAAAATTCTTTTACAAAACAATATGATTGAAATGTTGAACAAATTAACATGAATTATTTTGTATTTGGTATGTTCCCCTTTTATTTAAATGAAGGCATGCACTCAAACTGGCGTGGGCTCCCGAAGTTCGTGCAAGACATGATGATAATTTTATCCCAGCATGATTTGAGAATGTTCCAAAGAGCATCTTGTGCACTTCAATGGAAGCAAAAGAAAAAGAAAAAGAAAAAAGTTGTCATGGTCAATGTCACAAATGTGTTTATTTGGTTAGTGGCCTAAACATAGAGCATAATCTTAAATATGACATATCATGATGTTTCTTTATTAATTGTTTTTAACCTTGTTTTTCAAGTATAAATTACATTTTTAATTCTAGATTTTCAATGTGGTCTGAGACTTTTGGACTCCACTTAGTTCTGCAAATGCTTTCAGATATTAATCCTTTTTGGTTTTTGCTTCAGAAATGGCGCAAGGTCTGGTCCGTGCTGTACCGAGAAAACTCCTGTTCTATCTCTCGTCTTGAGTTCTTTGAGTTTAAAGATGGAACTGGCAACACACTGGAGAAACCCAACCGTAAACAAGACAACAAAAAGGTGAAAAATAACATAATAAATATGGGTGTTCAGAGTTTCTCTTTACAGCAAACAGAACAACGTAACACTATATCGTATCTTTAGTATGATGTTATTCTTTGATTTGTCACTCATGGTGTGCCAACAATTAAACTCCGTGGGGGGTCATACACACGATTCATGCGTAGGCAGACATGCACAAACAATATGTAGGAAGTGCCATTTAATCTGTTCCCAGTAGAGCTATGAATTACGACTTGTTTGAATGTATGCAAGAAGAAAACAACCCAGAAAAAGAAGACAAGCAAACAACTAACAGAAAAAAAGAAGAAAAAATAGAAAAGAATGAGAAAACATTGTCACACAAAATGCCACCTTCAATAATTTATGCGTGTGGATAAGGATCAGTTCTGGGAAAACACGTTGCACGTCATGCATCAAACCACTCAATCAAACTGCAAATCTGGATCAGCTTGGTGCATTTGTACGAAACAGATCTACCAGATAAAATATTTAAGCAGTTTATTACAGACACATTGAGCCTGTTTACATGCACACCAAAATGCTGATTACTCCCAAAAATCTGCTTATTTTAAAAACAGACAAAACAAGAAAACCGCTTTTACATGAGATTTGAAATAATTGTGTTATTCTCTGCATTTTGACATCAAACCATGAAGAGGCATTTGCACAACACTTGAGCACATTGAATTAGCCGATAAGAACGCTGGTAAATGTGATATCGGGTTAATGAGCAAAAATGTATTCATTTATTCTTAAGCAGTTAATGACCATTTAAATGACCACACACATTGTCGGCTTAATAAGCATAACTGTTGTAGGAACGTGCATTTAAATGCAGTCATTGAGTATGTAGGTTGTCCAAAAAGTTAGAATTTTAGGAATTATTTTATTTAATCATTTATCATTCTTTTTTTTTTTTTTACATTTTCATGCTCTTTTCCATAAAACAACACTTCATAATGATCATGTCTGTCAAGCTTAAAAAAAAAGAGCAACGGATTGAAATGTAGCCTTTATTCACTGAAAATCTTCCCCTCTGATATAGCTCTTAAATCATATGTGGTGCCTATAACAATTAAATGTAATTGGTTCTCACGTGTCTCATGACCAAATGTCATTGGCCAAATGTCAAACCTGATGCAACATGTCTAAAGGTGCCATTATTGATTTTAGAGCTGCCGCAGAGGGCAAGATCATCAGTGAATAACAACTTACATTTTGTCTGTTCCTCACACAAAGTTATTAGAATGACAGAATTAAAATTTTGGATTGAACTACTTCCTTTGAAGCATTTGTTGGCCATTTGTTCACAAAGATTTCAATATACATAAAATATACAAATAATAATACTAATAAAACATAATTATTTAGTTTTTGTTGTTGTTGTTACAGGTGATAAAGTTGAGTGATTGCATTCGTGTGTCAGAGGCTGATGTCGAAGGCTGTCCACGGGACTGCGGACCATTTTTGGTGGAGACGACTGAAAAGACATTTGTCTTTGCTGTTGAGACAGCTGAACTAGAGGACTGGATGCAAAAACTCTGTGAAATCGCTTTTCCGGTATTTAACAGTGACTTTAAATGTATTTTTTAAAGGTGAAGTGTGTAATTTTTCTTTGTTAAAATAATTTCTACTATCATAATATAGCATGCAGAGACCAATGTAAGTAATCAATGTGTAAACAATGTGTCTATGTTCTACCAAGGTCAGAAATCACCTAGGGCTCTTGGCAAAAATGGCAACGCAAATGACAAATATTTTGGGGCAATATATTTAATAATATTCTTTTAATGAGTTTACTGCCTCTGCAGACACTGTAGAGATCAAATACTGTATATATAGGTGCTGTCTCAGAGAGTATTGTTGAAAGGGTTGCCAATGTGAAGTGGTTTTTGATTTTTTTGGGTAGCAGCCATAATTGCTCATATTGTGAATTTATTTAATTGGTTCACCTGAAGTATTTGACAAATTTGCCCCTGAAAATCATTCCTAGGTGGCAAATATTACTCCTTAATAACCAAATTAAAGTTCTGACATTTGTGTGACACTTTCAAAACATTGCTCTGTTTGTTTGAGCATCCTGACCAGCTTGACAAGCCAACATTGACGCAACCATGGACTATCTGTTTGTTGACAAACAAATTATTGACAGGGAAAGCTGTTTGCGATTTAGTTTGGTAATGCTTGTGGTCTGGAAATTACACATTTCACCTTTAATACTAATTGTGCTCATCTCCTCACAACATTCACATTACTACAAAACAAAGGTCCCTGTTCTTTTTACTATAAATATGAAAGCCTGAATCTGTCCTTTTATGGAACATTGTGGCCTAACAACTCATCAGACACTTGACTGCAACAGTGTTGAGAGGCCGCGTCAAAGTTTCCAGTCTTTTTCATAATTACGGCACGGTTGAGTTTGTGTACTCATATTGCATGCCAGTTGGTGATCATGAGCCTACATGTTTATCTCTGTCCTCAGCCAAGACTATAGAAATTGTCTGTGTTGACAGCTTATGCTGAAATTTCGGCAGACATGTGGTATAAGATTCAAATTGTCATGGCTTGACAGGGTTTCTTGTCACATCAGCAGAAGGTAAATACCCTTTGAGGCTGATCAGCAAACCTTGCTAGTGTGACTCACTCTTAGCTTCCTTATACTGATCTAGTTAATGCTAGTGCAGAGAAAAGCTTCTATTTCCTATGAATTTTGGTGGACACGTTTATTTTATCTTATAAAGAAACATTCATGTGGGGAAGTTGTTTTTATATTTTTATCTGATGGTACCATGCATTTATTTTTGTTGTAGGTGTCTGTAATAATTAAAATAAAGGAAGTAAACAACAAGCAACCTGGACTAAATAAATGCTAGAAGTATACAACATCTCTTTGGGCAGTTGCAACTTGCTGAATTTCTAACCATAAGTCAAAGTTAATGCATTGCAACATTACATGAGGAAGAAGTATACTCAGTGATAAGGGCCAGGAGGTTGCATTGCTATGTCCTAGGCGGTTGCTAGGTGTTTACTTACAGGCAAAATAACATCTCTATCATATTCTGGATCATAGATATTGCTCTGGCAATCGTACTTTCATTCTCATCTAGCATAAACAGTACACCTCTCCTTAATAAGCCACACAATTTGAGGTTCAATTATTCAAATTATTCTTGTCCATAGAACAAATGGTGAGAGATGAAATTTGCATTTACATTTAGTCATTTAGAATGCTTTTATCCAAAGTGACTTACAAATGAGTAACTTAGCAAGCAATTTGTCATAAAAAGTTCAACAACATTTGCAGTGTTGTGCTGCCAGGTTTTTAAGGTGGCTGGAGTAGTATAGAAGCTAGCGTGGAAGTAAGAGGCAAAGAAATAGTTGTATTTTTTTTTTGGACAGTAAGTGCAAGTTAAATAGTAAGTGCAATTTGTGAGGATTGGTTAAGTGCTCGTGGAACAGATGTCTTTTTAGCTGGTTTTTGAATAATGAGGTGGTACCGTGGGAAGGTTGGAAGCTCATTCCACCACAGCGGAACAGAGAAAGTGAACGATCTTGATATAGACTTTGAGCCTCTTTGTGATGGGACCACTAGGCGCCACTCGTTCATAGACCGCAGAGAGCAAGTTGAAGCATAGATTTGTAGAAGTGAACTGAAATAAGTGGGTGCAATGCCATTGGTTGTCCTTAATGCCAGATATAGGGGTGTAGATTCAGGAGGAATTGGGAATTGGCAATGTTCAAGCCAAATCAACACTGTTGCATACGTCAGCACTATATAGCACTTTATAGTTCCAACAGCTGAAAAACTGTGAATGCTTTTGAGTAGTAAACAACTTGGTGTTCCTTTTGAGATGATACTACACTTTGAGAATTCATACATTTAATCAGTGATTCCCAACCAGGGGTGCATACCCCAGGGGGTATGTATTGTAAGCAGGTTCAAGGGGCTATGTGAAAAATAACTGGATTTTGCTTTGTTTAACCTATAAATCAAAATGTATTATTTAAATTAAAAATAAGAGGGATCAGGGCTGGGTAAAATTGTGTTCGATGTTAGATAGATTTTCCCATTAATCATGTTTGCTATTTGAATGCTCTCAATACTGATTATTAAAATCCCAAGACCAGTCTTTTAATTTTCAAAGTGTGACTTGTTCCGTTTACAGTAATGCGTGTTCAAAGATGAGATCAACACAATCCATCTGGCATTGATAACACCCTTTCTGTTCTTTACAGTCAGTTGTTGATTAAAAAAACAAAAATAATTTCTGAAATAAAGAAAACGTGTGACTGCAATATCGTTTTTATGTGCTCAGCCAAAACCAAAAACCGAACTGCCACTTCTCCTAAAGAGACAGTTTAAGCACTTGTTCTACTTTTTGTATCAATGTAAATACTTGTGCATAGTACACATTGTGATGGAAACATAAAATTAGGCAGAGGCTATTTGCACTATGTGCAAATAGTGACAGATGCTATTTTCACTAAGTGTAAAAAGCAACAAAAAGCATCTTCTTTGCACTAAGTACAAATAGTATTAGACTCTAGTGCAAATAGTGTCAGATACTCTTACACCCTTGTTTAAATACTAACATACAGTATAGTGGCATCACTGCAGCATTTTTTTGTGTTTATTTGGAGTCCCAGAGACAACCTACATCTACTCCTAATCATACCTTACAAAAATTAACCATGGTTTTACTACAGTAACCATCACCATGGTATTTTCTAGTAAAATTATAGTAACCACAAAATTAAACATGATTACTATTAACTACTATTAACAACATGTTACTGTAGTAACACCATGGCTAGTACATCAGAACTATATCATTTCCACCAAAACACATAGTTACTACATTATTACTACAGTAAAACCATGGTTCATTTTATCTGAATCAAATCCATCTCTCAACTCCCCGACCTTCACTGTGACCAAATCACTGTGAGAAATTATATATATATATATATATATATATATATATATATATATATATATATATATATATATATATATACATATATATAAAATATTATATTAGGGCTGTGAATTGATTAAAATTGTTAAACTAATTAATCGCACAGTTTTCTTTGATTAATAGCAATTAATAATAGCATTATTGATAATAATATTAAAATGAACATTAAAATATAACAATAAATAGTATAAACATAAATACTTAATACTTTGTCTCAAAGAACTTGCAAGAAATTTATTTTATTTATTTAAATATGTATTTTTTTGTGTGTGGATAGAGTTAATTGGACACATTTTTAACTGTATAAAAATATACATATACTCTGATAAAGTATGTGTATACATGGTATAAAATTAGTGGACATGCTGTAATTAAAAGTTTGGCAAAATCAATTCAATACCACAATTTTTCTCTGGACATTTGGTGCTGTGGGTGTATTTGCTGAAAGAAATGTTGGAAAACACTGCACTAGATGGCTGAGTGTATAGTGTAATTGCACAGTGTATAGTGCATAATTTGAGACATAGCTACAGCTCTTTGCTCTCCTTGATTATGCAATAATGAATCACCATAATGTAGCTATATGCTAAACTTTTATGGTCAACTGATCAATCTAGATTACAGCTTGCTATAAGTGCGATTTTATTGAGCAAGAGCCTTTGGATATTTTTAAGAGTTAGTATCAAAAAAGGTACTACAAATAAAAAAACAAACAGTAGAAGCTGTGCTGTTCCTTTTGACTGAGGAATGCTTTATGGAATGGACAAGTTCTGCAGGGGAAATTAATAAGGCTTTGTTCTGTTAAGGTTTTTGCTGTGCAATATAATATGGTCACTTTGTAACTGCTTCTTCAACAAAGGCCATTTGTACAAACCTTACTGTGGTTAAGCTTACTTCACTATGGAATTGTATTGTTAAAGGTGACGTGTCATTTCTGCACCACTAGCATCACCAAACGGAATTGCAAAAAGAACTAGAGAGGTAAATTTCCTGAAGAAAATGTGAGTGGTGGTTGCCGTGGTGAAACTTGTCACATTGCATGTTCTAGCATGTTGCTAAGCACTGCTATTAGGATCCTAACATGTTGTTTGCATGTTTTCATGCTGCTAACATATTGCTAGCCTATTTTAGCAAATTGCTAGGCATTGTTAGCATGTTTTAACACTTCACTAGGTGTTGCTAACATGTGTTAGCATGATGCTAGCATGTTGTAGCACATTTTAACACTTCACAAGCTGTTGATAGCATGTGTTATCTTGGCGCTAGCATGTTTTAGCATGTTTTAACAATACGCTAGGCCTTGCTAACATGTGTTAGCATGCTACTAGCATGATTTTAGCATGTTGTAGCACTTCTCTAGGCATTGAAAGCATGTGTTAATATGATGCTAGCATGCTGATAGCATGATTTAGCACTTCAATAGTTTTTGGTAGCATGAGAGGTTTATATAATGTTTTGGTGCAGAGCTATGTTTTGCTACTTGGTTGCTAGGGTAAGCCCATGTGGTTGCTAGGCAGTTGCTAGGGTGATACTAAGAAGGCTGCTTTCTGTCCGGAGTCATACAAGCCAACATTGAAGTCGACATTCTGATCCTGAGATAACCATCTTAGTGATTTTGAATGGAAGTCAAATTTTTTCTTATGCGAAGATATCACACTCTAAATGAATTCAATAGAGCTGTTTGCAAGGGTGCTATAAATGGTTGCCAGGGCATGGCTAGCCAGTGAACAGAGTGATTCTTATTGGCTGCTTACTAACCTAACTCAAAAGAGCAAATCCCCAAGTGTCTACAACATTCTGTTTTGAAAATATCCTTCTTGGCCATTTTGAATGGAAGTCTATGGGGGCAGTTGCTAAGGGTGCCATAAATGGTTGCTAGGGTGTGGCTACACCATTTCCAAGATGATCCTTAAAGACTGATTGGTAGCCCGTGTGAAATGAGACTGCCCCATGTCCCTACGGCATTCCGATTGGGAGATATAATTCCTCAATAACAAGCAATTGTTTTCATGGGCGAGACCCTTGCCATAGTATGCGTATGGGACATTTTCAGGAAGTTTTGTGTCCCCAGGGATGCACTGTACCCCCAAACCCTTAGAAAAGTCATAGCACAGGTGGGTCTACTACAAACGGTGCGGGACGAGTTAGATGCCGAAGTTTTGTACTTAATAATAACAAGTATGTGAGAATGTAATAGTGATGCTTTGCTCTGCAAGCATCACTAATTACCATTTTCAAACTGGTTTGCTATTGGTCAAAACAAACAGGTTGTCCTGCCCCAAATTCACAGCATTGGTTGAGCCAACATTGTTGTGTAAAACTGGGTGGAATTCTCAAAACAGGAAATCAAGCTACAAATGGCTTACTTATAGATGTTTATGCATATTAATCTGGGAAAGTAAAAAGTGTTTCACCAAAGAAAAAAATACACACCCCACATAAAAAATGTTTTGTGCTTGAATTGTGGAAATTATATTTACATGTTTTGTGAATATTCAAAATAACTTAACTGAGTGTTTGATGAATTGTAATTGTTGTAACTGTAATTGTGTGGGCTTTTGGGTTTGTTGCGTGTGTGTGTTTTATAAACAGCTGTATGTCTGTGTATGTTGTAGATGAGTTGGACAGAGAGAGGAGCAGCAAGAGGAAAAAGTTTACATTCTGATCTTGCTGATGTCACAATGTCGGACAACACCCTCTACTGCAGTAGAGAAACTGGTAAGATCAAACTGGTTGTACAAAAACAAACAAAATTACAAAACAACAAATGTGAATACTCAGGACATCAATTTACAAAATGAGTTGCATGTGGAACTGCTTTGTTGGATAAGTTGGTCTCAGTGATCTGGGTAAGTAACTTAAAAAGGTCAAATACCGCTCATCTGCCAGTTTCTGTGAGAAACACACTCAGAAAGTAGAAATAGAGCTCAGCCGTTTATTTATACATTTTCCACAGCTGACACAGTTACACTATGAAATTGGCTTGTTTACTTCTAGTAAATGTATGCACTAGAAATACAGCATCAGACAACACGAGTACATTTTATTCTGTCAATTTTCTAAACCAGAACCAAACTTCTTCATTTTGTGATTACGTAGTGGAAAGTTGTGGCTCATTTTTGTTCTCTTGTGATGAAACAGAAATATCACAAGTGTCCGCATTGACCACATGCGGACTGACCACCAGCTGTGTACATGCGCAATATCCTACTGCTCTTTGCCCCCCTTTACAAACAAAATGTTTATTTTCTTTCTCATTAACCAATTTAATCCCACCGGTCATATTTGTGACCAAAATTTAGTTTGACACTTGAAGGGTTTTAAAAGAGTTTTGAAGCATTTTACACTGAGTTGTCATTGTATGGGTAGTACAAATAGTCACATGACCAGAGCAATTTAATTCCTCTTTACCCCTGAAAGTTGATGTCTGTGTCAAAGCTCCATAAAAGGAAGCTAGTAACCTGTCATAATACACATACAACTACCATATTTGGCACATTGAATTTATTTATAAAATAGCTCTAGCTCATATAAATTATGCTGACAGAAGTAAACATGCAAGTGGTCACAGTTGTGTAGGAAAACACAGAGCCTCATTTTTAAATAAGGAACTGATTGAGTCCCATTATAAAATTTAAGATTTTGAAGTATTGTTACAATGAATGAAATTAAGTAACATTAGAAAGATATATGCATTTATTATTGATTTATATTTTCCTTTGCCCCCAAATTTGCTTGTTAGTAAAAAAATAAATAAAATAAATTAATTTACTTTATTGTTTCCTATTTTGTATTGGGTATAACTGAGCAATAATAATAAAGAATAAAGTAATAAAGAATAAAGCTCTTTCACTCAATAATAATATAGCACATTTACTAACTTTAAAACAATTGCCTGAATTAGATTAATGGATTAATGGAGGCTTAATGGTCTTATAACTAATATAGTGAATTTTGCTTTAAAACAGTATATTTATAGACTGTTAAAATGTTAGAAGTGAAGTGTGTAACTTTTTCTGTATTAAAATACTTTCTCTAATCCTAGCTCAATATACAGTTCCCTTTACAAAAAGCTTCACTAGGATGCTGCGCTGAGCAAAGCGCTATGGGAACAATCCTGCATTGTGACCTAGCTGTGAATATGTGTGTAACACGTCAATGAATATTGACCGGAATTTATAGCCTCGGCTGATGTAATCATTAGATGCACCTGTGGCCAGGCTATAAATGGATGCGTCACCAGAGTGTCGTCAGATCCTCTTTTTGCAGAGCTATTTTGTGTGTGTATCGCAAGCCTGTCAAAACTTTCTTTCCTCTGCTAGGAGTTAGAACTTGGTTAGGCAGTGCACAGTGAACCTTTTGTCCTTTCTCGAAAATATATACATATATATTTATAAAAAAAGAGAGAGAATGACTGAAAGCCAGGGCAAACGATGCATGTTCCCTTGTTTATGCTCTATAGCCGAAGGGGACACGTATCAGTTTTGCTCTGTTTGTTTGGGGGAGGATAACGCTGCTCTCGCGTTGGAGCGGGGCAGGTGCAAGCACTGCGATCTGCTTTCGGGCAAATTTAATTCACTCGCCGCCTTCCTTGTTTCAGCGGCGTGGTTCCCACTACTATAAACCGGACCTGTTTGTTTTGACGGATCATGTCTACTGTTAAAAGCAAAAAAATTTAAAAACGCGAATCTCCTGGTTAAAGTGGCCATAGAATGTGTTCCCCTTCCAGAGAGAGAGTTAAGTTATTACCCCGAGTACTTCCTGGTTCCCATGGAGGGTGAGGGGTTGCGTCTGGCTCAGATCTTAAAGCTTGAACTGCCCAGTCGGGGTGTTCAATTCCTAGATGCTGCCTATCAAGACTATCGTGTCACAAGCCCAACGTCTCGTTTGGCTGGTCACCATCGATCTTATAACGCACTTCTTTATTTAGAAGTTCTGCCGCAACACAGGAAGTTCCTGAGGTTTGCATTTGGGGGTGAAGCCTTCCAGTATCGGGTTCTTCCATTCGGCCTAGCCCTCTTAATCCGCACATTCACAAATGCATGATACAGCGCCGGCTCCTTTGCGACTCCGAGGCATCTGTATTTTGAATTATATAGACGACTGTCTGATCAAAGCGCAGTTCCAGCGACTGGCAGCTCAGCACAGGGATACTGTCTTAGCTCCTCTAGTTTCTCTGGGGTTGAGGCTCAACGCCAAGAAAAGCATCCTCTCTCCCACTCAGAACGCTGTCTGTCGGGTATGGATTCCGATCGCAATGCGGGCACAACTCTCTCCAGCTAGAATCGAGTCCATTCAGAATACCCTGAGCAGAATCAGGCTAGGTCAAGGTTGTACTAGGTCTCTGGGCGACTGCGTCCTCAGTCATCCCTCAGGACCTTCTGCACATGGTAACCGGACAGCCACAGTGCGGCGGCGTGGGTATTCTCGTTCCCATAGCGATTTGCTCAGCGCAGCGTCCTAGTGAAGCTTTTTGTAAAGGGAACGTCTCAGGTTATGTATGTAACCCTTGTTCCCTGAAAAAAGCGGAACGAGATGCTGCGCTTCTTTGCCGCACTGGGATGCCCCAGGACTGCTCTTCAAAAAGAAGTATCTGACGACACTCTGGTGACGCATCCATTTATAGCCTGGCCACAGGTGCATCTAATGATTACATCAGCCGAGGCTATAAATTCCAGTCAGTGTTCATTGACGTGTTACACACATATTCACAGCTAGGTCACAATGCAGGATTGTTCCCATAGCGCTTTGCTCAGCGCAGCATCTCGTTACGCTTTTTTCAGGGAACAAGGGTTACATACGTAACCCAAGATGATACAACTGTAACTAGGCCATTTAGAGGTTAACTTTGTAGGTGTCTCTGTAGCACTATACAAATTTATTTTGAGCAACTCGTCCATACCAACACAATAACACTGACTCAACCAATAATGCCGGGAGTTGGAGGGACTATCTGTTTGTTAGATAAACAGCAGACAGGGATATTCAGAAAGCTGATTTAAAAAAAAAAAAAAGTTTCATTTTGCACTAGTGGCACAGAAAGTATGCACAATTTGGGAGTGTGGTTTAGCTTATTTTTGCATGCAGTTATGCAAAAGTTTTAGTATTGCTTCAAAGCAGAAACTGTATGTGTTGACTTTTTTAAATGATTACACACATATTCTGTCATTCAGCCATTCTTAAATATCAATCAAGAACAATTTAATGTGACATTTATTTATAATGTTGCGACGTTTGAATGTTACAGGGATAGTTCACCCAAAAAGGATCACCCTTACCTCATGCCTCATGCCATCCCAGATGTCAGACTTTCTTTCTTCTGCAGAACACAAACAAAGATGTTTAGAGGAATAGCTCAGATCTGTAGGTCCATATAATGTAAGTGAAAAGTGACCAGAACTTTGAAGCTCCAAAAATCACACAAAGGTCACATAAAAGTAATCCATATAACTCCAGTGGTTAAATCTATATCTTCAAAAGCAATATGATAGGTGTGGTTGACTTAAATTTTTATCTCACCCACACTTCTCATATCGCTTTTGAAGACATGGATTTAACCTCTGGAGTCTTATGGATTACTTTTAGGTGGCCTTCATGGGATTTTGGAACCTTCAAAGGTCTGGTCACCATTCATTTGCATTGCACTAGCACAATTTTCATTTTTGGGTGAACTATTCCTTTAATACATGCTTTAAAGGGGAAAATCAGGATCTTACTAAGATAAAATGCTTGTTGCATGACAGTGGGATGAATCTACCAAATGCTCTGCTTTTCAGTGTTTCAATTTGTCATTTGTTTTTCCATCTTATCAACTAATTTGTTTGAGTTTTATCCTGCTTGCAATACATCTCTAAAACATTCAGTTAGATGTTGGAATGACAATCCGCAGATGTTTATGATTCACAACATTAATATTTAGAATGGGTGTGAACCCACTTGTTTTATGTTGTTTATCAGTTGTTTGTACACAATAATGAGAAAGCAATGCTTTCCAGATTATGTGCTCCTTAAAAGACGTCTTGCCGTCATACGTGTCCATTATTGGTACTAAGTTTCCTGTTAGCATATTTTGCGGTAGGGTTACTGTTGGTTTACTATGCAGCTGCTGTGAATGTGTTAAAGTGATATTTAAATATGTTATTAATTCAGTGTTTCTACATTTCCTTTCTTCTTCAATCTATTCAAATACACTGAGCAATTTGAAAAACAGGCCAATAGACATTCCAACAAACAAGAGAACCACCAAAAGCAAAAAAGCATCCGTAAAGTTGGGAAAGACAAAGATAAGTTCTCAGCAGACCTTTTGCACTGGTTCAAAGCACAGATGAATGCCAAAGAAGTGAGAATGCTAAATTTAAAAAAATACTGTAACACTGATGATGCACTGGTGTCATGAAATCTGTCTCAACTAATCAGATTTCATTGTGCATTTCAAAAAAACCCTGTCTGTTTGATCGTGGGTGATTATGTTGCTATATAAGGCCTCAGTCAGTAATAGAGTTAAAATGATCTCATTACACTAATTGACTTCTGCAAAAAGTTGAGCCATGCAGTGCATTCATAAAGTATTCAGACTCATTTTTTAACATTTTGTTATGTTGCAACCTTATGCTAAAATGCCTTAAATTATTTATTGTTTTCACATGAATGTACACTAAATACCTCACAATGACAAAGCAAAAACTGTTTAATTTTTTTAAACTTTGCTAATTTATTAAAAAGAAAAAACTGAAATCACATTGACATAAGTATTCAAACCCTTTGCTATGACACTTGAAATTTAGCTCAGGTGCATCCCATTTCTCTGGATCATCTTTGAAATGTTTCTAAACTTTGATTGGAGACCACCTGTGGCAAATTCAATTGATTGGACTTGATTTGGAAGGGCACACACCTGTCTATATAAGGTCTCACAGCTGAAAATGCATATCAGAGCAAAAACCAAGCCATGAGGTCAAAGGAACTGCCTGCAGGCTTCAAAAACATTTAGGTTGCAATGAAGGTTCCTAAGAGCACAGTAGCCTCCATTATTCTTAAATGGAAGAAGTTTGGAACAACCAGGACTCTTGCTAGAACTTGCCGCCTGGCCAAACTTTTGGGTAAGAGAGGTGACCAAGAACCCAATGGTCACTCTGGTTGAGCTTCAGAGATCATGTGTGGAGATTGGAGAAACTTGCAGATGGACAACCATCTCTGCAACACTCTTTATGGCAGAGTAGCCAGATGGAAGCCTCTCCTCATTGCAAGACATATGAAAGCCCTAAAAGGACTCTCAGATTGATTCTCTAGTCTGATGAAATGAAGATTGAACTGTTTGTCCTCAGCTCCAATTGTGGCGATCAGAACGAGGACAGACAATACGCAGACTACGCCACCCTGGGAATTTCACCCAGGGAATGATTTTACTACCTAATTGCAATGGTATTGATACAATTAAGGACAAACAGGTACATGTACAATTCAGCCAAAGACAACGTTCAATTTTGAAGAAGAAACACCTTTTATTTCAATCATTTAAAACAATTTTAAAACACATTCATCTCTTGAGGAAGAGAGCACAAAAAGGAAATAAACAAAAAAAAGATATATATATATATATATATATATATATATATATATATATATATATATATATATATATATATATATAATTTATAATTGCTGAGGCTTACCGATGGAGGAGAAAGGAGTCAAAGGCAGTAGAAAATTCCCAAGGAAAGTCCCCCTAGTAAACACACAACCACACCACAGTGAACACAAAGGAAAACAAGAAAGGCAACACAGCACACCAGAAGGGGACGCTACCACCCAGACACCAGCACCACCATCGGCTCTCTGTAACGAAAACACACACTCAGTTAACAAAGATTCACAAAAAAAAGGAATAAGGGAAATCAATATATAATCTTTAAATGAAAAGAACTAACAAACTTATCACGAGATAAACACAAAATAAACTGCCAGAACCAGCAATGGTTTTAAAGAGGCAGTATAAAAAAGGATATATATATATATATATATATATATATATATATATATATATATAAATTCAATAATCAGCAACAAAAGAAATCAAACAAGGGAAAATTACAACTTTAATCTAATTTGAAATCAAAACAAAAAGAAAAAAACAAACTTCTTAATCAGCAAAATTATAATATAAAGCCCCAACCCCTTGAGCTATATTCAAACATCATAAAAACACTGACCCACATGAAACAAATGGCACATATTTTTAGCCATGCAGCCGTAATTGCCCAGTGGTTATAATGGCAAGACCAGCACACAGCAATCTGCTCCAGTTGCTGGTACAATGTTCAATGCATGCGCATGAAGCAAACAGCGGTGCAGGCGTAAAGCAAACAGCAGCAGTGCGGGCAACACAGCGATGCAGGCATACAGCAGTGCAGGCAAAACAGCAGTTAGCGAATCAATACTGTGTGGCTGCCGCCGATCTCCAGCTAAACCGGCCTCATTTCTGTTATTTACACAAAAAATATTTACTATTAAACCCAATTAATAAAAGAAAAATAAATGAATCACACGCCATTTGGCATACATACCGATCAAGCAGCATTCATTTATACCCAAGGGAAACAGCTTGACTCGGGCCAACGGCACCGATAATGCAGCAAATCAGTTCGCTGAATGTGCTGAACAGCAAGATTGGCCCTTCAACCGGAGATCTATGAGCGTTCAACACATAGTAACCATAACAGCAGATAATAACTGATATTCGCGTAGAGACAGCGAAGCCGCTACCCTACCTGTTAGTGCAGCAGAACACACGGAGAGAGCGACCCGGAAGCACAACACCTCTTCCGTCACCAACGAGCAAGAGAGGGCGTTAGAAGGACTACTCGCTATATTTATAGGACGGAGCCTCGCACGGGCATTGGTCAAATGTACGCCAGCTCATTATACTTTAACTCATACTGCTACACAAGCATCATATCTGGAGGAAACCAGGCACGATCATCACCTGAGCAATACCATCCCATTGATGAAACATGGTGGTGGTAACGTCATGCTTTGGGGTTGTTTTTCAGCGGCAGGGACTAGGGGACTGATCAGGGTTGAAGGAAAGTTTAATGCAGCAAAATGCAGAGATATCCTTAATGAACACATGGCTCAGAGTGCTCAGGACCTCAGAATGGGCCGAAGGGTCACCTTCCAACAGGACAATGACCCTAAGCACACAGCCCTGACAACGCAAGAGTGGCTTAGGTACATCTCTGTGAATGTCCTTGAGTGGCCCAGCCAGAACCCGGACTTGAACCCAATCGAAAATTTCTGGAGAGACCTAAAAATGGTTGTCCACTGACAGTCCCCATCCAACCTGACAGAGCTTGAGAGGATCTGCAGAGAAGAATGGCAGAAAATCCCCAAATCCAGGTGTGCAATGCTTGTTGCATCATACCCCAAAAGATTTGTAATCGCTGCCAAAAGTGCTTCAACTTAGTACAAAGTTAAGGGTCGGGATACTTATGTCAATGTAATATTTCATCAAGTTATCAAAAATCATTTTTTTGCTTTGTCATTATGGGTGTAGATTGATGTGACATTTTTTTTAAAAGCATTTTAGCATAAGGCTACAACATAACAAAATGTGAAAAAAAAATGAAGGGGTCTGAATACATTTTGAATGCACTGTATGTCTGTGTGAGCTATCCCTGAGCTCCATCATTCTATTTTTATTTGGTCTTCTCTGGAAAGTGTTGGGCTAAGGGAAGTTTCATATTTAAACAGTTTATCAAATCCATCTGTTTTAATTTAAATATAAGAAGGCCTTGTTCTGTCAAGCAACAGCAGGGTGTATCATAATTCTGATGGGAAATGTAAAACTGCATCTGTAATTACAATACATGAACATATTTATGTGCTGATGGGTGACTTCAAGGCTCTACAGTTTTACCACCAGCACAAAATATTTAAATGAATCAATTGAGCAAAACCACTGGTATAGTTAGAAAATGGTATAACTTGTTTTGTACCATGGTCTATTCGAATACTTGATTCCGTTTTGATGGCATGTCTGCGTTAAAAATGTTTAATTCACAGGTAGTTACAGTCAGTATTAATCACTGTTCTATATTAATACATTTACTCCGCTGTCCTATTACTCACTCAAAGTGCTTGTAAGGAGAGTATGGTTTGACATTCAGCTGTTTTGCACAGAGGTGGAGAGAAGGTAACCGGGACCCATCAACCTGGTTCATATAGACATATGTGGTTTCACAGACTATTTAATATTACATAAATTAGCTTTAGCAGCTCAGAGAAGAACAGAGTCTGCAGATTCTCTGTCTTCATAGCACAAGATTTCACAACTCATGGGTCATTATTGCCATTTCATATGTCTTAAGAAAGAGGTTTGTAAATCAGTCTACAGGTCTATGACTTGGAAGAGAGCAAAAGATCAACAAATATATTGTGATATTGTGCATTGGTCCAGACGATAATTCACTGTCAATTCAGGTGCAATGTAAAGGTTTCAAACTAAAACCATAAACCACCAAAATGCAATTACCCTCCAAAAATGGCAATCTGCAAATGTTTTCACAACATTAATGATTTAAAATGTATTTGAATCTGCTATTTTTAAGATGTTTATCAGTTGTTTGTACACATTGCAATTCTAATGCAGTGTTTTCCAAATGTGCTCTTTTAGGGTTGCTTAAGATAAGAAAATAGTTATATCACAATATTCTTGAAAAATGTGTTCGATAACGATATACTGTACCACGCTATATACATTTAAAAACTACTGGAGAAATTATGAAAATTCCTGATTAAATACAATATCCTACAATAGCTACATATAATGATGAGAAATGTAATTATATTGCACAAGCCTGTCGCTGCATAAACCAGTGAAAATTAGTCTTATTTTCTGGTAAGCTTTGTTGTTTTTCTTCATTACAAGTGCAAAAATTGCATACAGACTGAACAGTAAAACAGAATTATTACCAATAACAATTTGCCTCTGCCATGATTCTGAAATTGACATGCCCCCATCTTGGAAAGTCAGGGTTAAAATAAAATCTAGAGTTTCACACTTGTAATTACAACTTTGTTCATGTGCGCTCAACTCAAGATCATTCCACGTGACTTGAAAGCACCATTAATAAAAAAGCACTTTCAGTTTGTAATTTACATAAAAACGCCTAATTGATCTCCATCTAAGTTTCCACAGAACTTTAACTGTAGTGCTCTCACTCTCTTCGAGTAAAGCCAAGTGTCCTTCTTAAAACCAGTTAAAACACATTAAACACAAAGGTTGAGCTTTTTCATTTTTGTTGCTGTGTTAGCACACTGAAACAGCAATGTGATAGATTGTGAGCAGACTTATAAAGAAATGGCTTTCAGGTGATTGGCTTTAGGAATTACCCAGATAATGGTGCGATGATGTACAGCTGCTAGTCTTCCTGCTAGAACTATGCTGCCCTTACATTTCTGTGTAAAAACATTTGCACGCATGTTTCACACTCAAATATATGCGTACATGCTGCTGTGAATGTAAAAAAAAAAGCATATTCTAAGGTTTTTGATGAGGGCTATAAACAATGTAGTACTGCACAAGATAAATTAGTTATTTGCTACAAACGCACCTTTAAGTTTTGAGGAAAGAGAAGACTTCTTAACTACTTCCTGAAAACACACCTGGAGGGAGAATGAGAGATAGAGAGCAATACAGTTTTATGCAAATTAGGTCATGTGGAAATTAAGGTGGTTTAGAGAACTAGAAATGGGGGGTTAAAACCACAAAATAGTTGTTGTAAATTTGGTGTAGTGCCAACGTGATGCCAAAAGTAGGGACAGAGAAAGAGAGAGAGAAAGACAATTTGAGGTCAACTAGAATACCAGTTCTTGTTCAGTGGAAACAGGATGCAAATGTGGAAATGCTCAGAGACTCTAGTTGCAGTTTTACACATTTATTTATATACTGTATGTGTGTATACACAGTACTGTGCAAAATTCTTGGTCACATCAGATGTTTCACAATAGTATCTGTCTTAAGATGGTTATTTATATCTTCATCTTTAGTGGGTCAATAGGAAATATAAACATATATAATTGCAAATATAGCGGGGTACGGCCGGTCGAGGATAGATAGGGAGACACTCGCTGCCGATGCCGCCACGAAAGCGACAATAAAATGAGCAGACTACGCCACCCTGTATTTAACAGGGAAATAATAACCCAAATCGAAAAAGGGCACACAGGTTCGTTGTTTCAAGACAAGAGGGCAAGAGACGTGAATACCAAGGTACAAAATATTTTATTCATCTATACAGATTAATCATAATGGGCACTGAATGCTCATTTCGTGCTTTAAAAGTGTATTAAAATTATGAGTACCACAATCAGCTGCATAGTTTGTAGTAGGCTTCACACACCCATAAACTTATACACTAACACCAAAGGCTGAGGCTTACCAGGAGCAGGAAGGCTAGCCGGGGGCAGCAATTCCCCGATAAAGACACGTCACCCCCAAGTGTACACTCTCTCACACGCACATACACACACAAACACAGGTGAGTCAGTTGTAGACACACAGCACTCCACAGGTGAAAAGGGGCACTACCACCATTTAGCGCAGGGAACAGCTAGCCCCCTGCACTAGGCCTTCAGCGCCTGAAAACACAGAAGAGGAAATTAACTAAATACACCTAAAAACAAAAAGACAAACTGATTTTCAACATACAACACATATGTCAGTGAAGGGCAGAGATAATGACAAATCACCATAACAGAACCAACTTCACACAAACAATAACAAATTAAAATGGTTTCAATGAATACAAAACACCATTTCCAAACTCTGATAATCTCTGTGGCTCAGGATACACACAGAGGACGAATCTCACTTCTCTGTGAGAGAGGAAAAAGCACTTCTGAAGCCAGAGACAGAGTTTATAAATGTAAATATACAAAAACAAAATGTATAACAAAACAGCAGCGTAGTTCAGCCCTGCAGCTTCAATCCAGACAGACACCTTCTGGTGAGCAGATTAAATCATCAAACGTGTTGAAGCTACAGCCATAATTACAGCCGCACACACACGGCTGTATGGAACAGCTGACTGAAGGGAGGCAGCAATTGGCCAGCGGAGCTCGATACGAGCCTCACGCAAACAACGCTATTGAGCGGAAACGCCTAATACCGGAGAAAAGGGGGAGGCCAATAGACCATGATGCGCATCTAGGCGGCACATAGCCGCCCTAATATACCCCACGAATGCACGCTGATAGGCTATAATCAAAACCACCGAATACTAAGGGGCGGGATATAATAAAAACAGACAGATGCGCTGTTCTTATACACGCCGCATAATACAAAATCGCATTAAAAAGTTAATATTATGCATAACCGGGAAAATCACGGTTACACACAAATTACAAAGGGGGAAACTGCTACAAGACATTAGTCTGTCTCACTACACAAACATAATTTTTGCAAATAGAAAATATTAGAATAGAAGAACAGGGAGCCCTACAACAGAATTCATAGCCCCCACAAAGCCCCCCCTCTGAACATCATGTCAGTCTGGGATTACATGAAGAGACAGAAGCAATTGAGACAGCCAAAATAGACAGAAGAACTGTGGCAAATTCTTCAAGAATCTTGAAACATCTTATCTGCCAACAACCAAGAAGAACTGTGTCCAGGTGTTCCTAGGATAATTGGTGCTGTTTTGAAGGAAAGGGTGGTCACACCAAATATTGATTTAGCTTTTTTATGTTAACAGGACTTTGTATGACATTAAGTGATAAATGAAAACTATTTATGGCATTAGTTTTGAAGACATCCTCACTATGCAACATTTTTCACAAATGCTAAATCTTTTGCACAGTACATATATATATACTGTATATATATACTGTATATATATATATATATATATATATATATATATATACACAGGGGCGCTGCAGGATTTAGTCTGAGGGTGCGCACAGAAATCTGCATAATAAACCTTATATCTAGGGGGGTCCGGTGGCATGCTCCCCTGAGTGTTTTTTTTTTTTTTTTTATGTGCAAAAAACAACACCAAAGCATTCACTTTTGATGACTTTAAGATAAGCATTTGTTTTATTTTCTTGAGTATGAGTAGCATTCATGTAACTATTGGCAAAAGCATTTCTTCCAGTAACCATTCAGACAGATGCGTTTACGAGCTAAAAAAGCAAAACGCACCACAATGAATAGAGCAGAACGCAAGCGTCTCGAGAGGCATTTTTATCAGTTGAAGAAGTTCTTTTTAACTTGACACAGCATCTTAAAATGCTGCGCTCCTGTGAGAGGTGCTAAAAACACAGTGAAACGTGATGCAGATGTCAAAAGACATCCATCCAGTGAATGTTTATATGGAAAACGATTGAAAAACGAGCGAGCGCAAAAACACATTCAGGTCGAACAGCCTCTTGTTCACATGACACAGCACTAGTTGAAGTTTCTCAAAGTTACAACAGACTTTTGTTTCAGTTGATTTTAGGTACGTTTCCACTGTCTCCAGCGCTGTTTAATCTCTGTATTCGTAAATATCCCGATGCTGTTTTGCTGTGTGAGAAACCACTCCAAATAATTCTGTGAGAGCGCTCTGAACAAATTGTACTGAATCACGAATGGATTCAGACCATTTTGCAAGCCCGTTTGGCCAATTCACTCAAAAGAACAGACTCAAAAGAATTATTCATTCAGAAATACGGGACACATTTCACCATTGCTGAAATATTCTGAGAGTAAATGTTTCTCAGGTCAGTCAGAGCACTCATGGTTTGCATAGTGCGTATGGTCGTACAGCTGCACACACTACTGGTCAAACATTTTGAAACACTTTTTCATTCTTTATTATATATTTTTTTTCACATTTTAGAATAATAGTAGTCATCAAAACTATGAAATAAAAGAAATGGAAATATGGGAATTATGTTGTGACTAAAAAAATCCAAAATAAATCAAAACTGTGTTATATTTTATCATCTTCAAAGTAGTCACCCTTTGCCTGGAATTTGCAGACACGTACACATTTTCTCAACCAACTTCTTGAGGTATCACCCTGGGATGATTTTTAAACAGTATTGAAGGAGTTCCCATCTATGTTGGGCACTTATTGGCTGCTTTACTTTATTATTTGGTAATGTCATCAATTTAAAAAAGTTGTATTTATTTTGTTATACATTTTTTGTTTTATAATGAAATAAATGTTTATGGTGGCACAATTATATTTTTGTCTTCAAAACTAATTTCATACATTTAAGCATATGCCTTCAGATCAAAAGATTTTTAAGATCATGAGAAACATTTCAGTCAAGTGTTTCTAAAACTTCTGACCAGTAGTGTGTATTGTATATATATTGCATTTTTTCTGTTTTTTGCAGGAAGGAACAGTGTCATTCATTTCTGTTTGCTTCTGTTTTAACAGCTGCAAACATAAGTTAGCATTGTCTTTGCAAAGGCACACTTCCTCTCAATGAAATATTCTGTGGCTGGAGTAGCCATATGTTTTAAATGTAAAAGATATCTCCAGACCACATTGCTATGGAACATAGTTGTGGTGTTTGATTACAATTAAAAAAGTAGTATCTTTACTGTAATGGACTTACTTAAAGATGCACTTAGTAACTTTGTCTTTTTATCATCTTGAACTTACACTGACACCTATCGGCTTGGATGTAGGATAATTTAGAATAAATCGTTTTCAGTTTCAGATACCATTGTAGAAATCATTGAAGAGTCTTCATTTTAATTTGAGTGGGCATGATCTCCTACATATTTCCTACATTGCAAAATTACAATTCATGTCATTAGGAGTTAAACTTTTTTAATGAGGAAAAATGTGCACCTCTTAAAGTAGAATACAAACATTCTGTCTTGCCCTGTTCTGGACTTCAGGTTCATAATTGTGACAACTGACCTAGAATGAATTCCATGAATTAATGAATGAATAAAAAAACTTTTTGTCCCCTTAAATGTACATATACAAATAATGTTTTTTTTATGAAGATAGTATAGATCATTTGAAGAGTCATTTTCAATATAGAAATTAAATGCAGTAAAATTAAAGATAAAATGTGCAAAATTTTGTGGTACAAAACAGAACTGCAATCTGTTTGTTTGTAACTACGCACTTGACCAATATCTATGTATTAATTTGGAGCAAAGTTTTAAACCTCTTTGTGTTTCTTGAGAAGCATTTATGTTTCTATTACATATATGCAAAATCTGAATTAATATCCCACCCACAGGGTGGTCTCGATATGGTGATCTATGAGGTTTGTGCGACCGGGAAAACACATCCTCAAATTCCAATTGCAACTTGGCCAGGTCTGTGAGCTGCGATGATGAGAGATGGTCTCCACGCGGAACCAGGGGGAATGAATTTGGTTTGAGAGTAACCTTCGGCCTGAGCTCCACACTTTCCAGCCATCACCAAAGCCACAGGGACCATGATTTCAGGAAGTTGAGTTAGTAAATTTGATGTGCCCCTCCCCTAGTCGTTCGCTTAACCTCATAATTGAGATCTCCGATTCGCTGTGTGACCTCAAAGGGCCCTTGCTACTTGGCGAGGGATTTAGGGCTTGGAGAACTTTATGTCCCGGTGAGAATTCCCATAGTCAAGTTATTAATGAGCCTGGATCGAATTCTTCTGTGTTAATTGACCCAAAGTGTGGAGTTTTGCTCTAAGATCAAGAACGTATTTATTAAATTTCTACAGTTTGAAGATCCCTCCTCCCAAGCTCATCCCAAATGACATCGAGCGCACCACACGGCTGATGCCCATACAACAGCTTGAATGGGGAAAACCCTGTGGAGGCTTGTGGGACCTCTCGCACTGCAAATAACAGGGGTTCGAGCCACTTATCCCAATGCCTATCATCCTCGTGTAGGAACTTACGAACCATATTTTTCCATGAGGGCTTAATGTTGGTCCTGCTGGATGCTGGCGAGGGACTTGATTACTTCGCCCAGTGGTGAAGGATCCATGATGATGTTATCCTCGTAATCCTGGGTTTCGGCCCCAGTGTAACAGAGTTTGTAATTTCAGGGCAAATGGGAGTGTCAGGAGGCAGCGGAACAGTCAACCTGAGTATTTTTATTACTCCTTTAGCGTCAGGCAAAACTTAAACAAAAAGGGCTCTTTGTGGCCAAATAAACACACAGGCAAGTCAAATGAGAGTTCACATCAATATTCATAGTCACATACACAGCCGACTCTCTCTATGCTTCCCCTTTCTGCCGACTGATGCCCTTGTCGGCCTTTTCATGTCTCCCTCCACCATCACCATAACGAGAGACTGGTGTTAATGATAATGACAGCTCAGGTGACGAGTCTTACCGCTCTCCCTCTCCCGCAGACAGACACATGGCCACGCCCCCATCCCCACACACACAAATCTCCTTTTGACACTTCACCTCAGGAAATGAATTACATTTGATCATGTCTGCTCCCATGTAGGAAAACATCTGCATGGCGAATACACATTCTCTCTGGAGAAACAGCACAGTCTCATAGGCCACAGTGTTCACACTGTAGTTCAGAAATAACAAATGGGGTTGTTGACCTCTCCTCACTGAGAACATCTAATGAGATGCTTTTTTTCTCAGCTATGCTAGTGCAAATCTGTACACTTATGGAAAAAACAATTATAATGCACACAGGTCATACAAAAATAAATCTTGTGTGAATAATTCTACATATGTGAGACTGTAACCTCTGATACATATTGTCTGCTTCAAAAGAGAGATTGAAAGAAATATATTATTATTCTAATTATTATGAAAAAGTATTTTTCTTTCATTCTCCCTCTTGCAGAATAATATCATTTTAATACATTTGACTGCTTTTAAAGTCCCCTTTTTACTTTACCTTAGATGTGGCTGATATTAAAGCAAAATCATATGAGCAAGAGAGAGTGTTGTTATGGCCACAAATCGGCAAGGCTGTGAGGTAATTACAGCTGTGCTGATATGCAGAAAAAACAGCATGATTGAAAGGGTGATATTACATTTATATAACAGTTCAACAAACAAATAAATAAATAAGGAAAAACTACAGACTGTCCCAGAAACTGCACTTGGGTGTGGAATAATTTCTAAGACCACAGATCAGGATTTGATGTTACTAGCTCAAAAGATGCCTCCAAGCCTACGTTACTAATTCAAAACCACACTTTAGAATGAGTAACGCTGGCTTAGGCTGTTTCTTGCAAGTTATTTTTAGTATCAAAGACGTGTGTGTGTGTGTGTGTGTGTGTGTGTGAGAGAGAGAGCGAGAGAGAGAGAGAGAGAGAGAGAGAGAGAGAGAGAGATGTGTGATTACCTGTGCCTGTTAGTTTATTTCTATTCCTCAGCTGTAGTGTGGTAATAATCCATAACTGACTGTTGTATTATATCTGCACATTTTTTGCTGTGATCTTTGTAATTTTGTTAATATAAAGCTTCTCTTCCCTGTTGCCTTTAGCAATGAAAGACTTTAAGGTGTCAGTGAGGCGCACAGATGCCTCTGAGAGATGTGGCCTGAAAGGATTGCTGTTGTTACAGACCAATTTTGATAGCCTCCTTCTGAAAGAACCTAAAATGGGAGAGGTTCTCTACTCCTGGCCCTACCGCTTCCTCCGCAGGTTCGGACGCGACAAGGTATGGCTTAGATATTGATCTTTACTGATTGATTGATTTAAAGCTTGATGCAATGCTTGAGCAAGTAATGTTGATTTATCATTGCAGAAAAAATCAGAGCACCTTTTAATGCAGATTTTTTTTATCTTTTCTCATTAATAAACAGGCCACATTCTCCTTTGAGGCTGGGCGAAGATGCGACTCTGGGGAAGGTAACTTTGAGTTTGACACCAAGCAAGGAAATACCATCTTCCAATCTATAGAGACTGCCATCAATCTCCACAGAGCCAGTTTGCCTCAAAAGCAGTTATCAAGTGGGGAGCGAGAACCTGGGCCATCTACACCTCGAGTGATAGCTCCAGAAGATGATACCAGTGTCTGCAATATGGTCTCTGAAGGAGCAATCAGGGAGAGTCCCAAATCACAACAAAACCCCCAGCACTCCAGACTTGAAGCCCCAATAGAGAAGCTTCTCACTGGGGTTAAGATTCTGACCCTGGACACCAGGCCTCCACCACGTAAAAGCCAGGTGAAGAACTTTAAAAGTTGTCCCTTGGCCAGCAGTGAAGATGATATGTATTCCCGGGCTATGGCACCATGTCCAGACCGTGGGAGTCCAGGTGAGAAGAAAGGCCAAAAAGATAGACGTTCCACCTGCTCCAACCCTGAGGACTCAGACTACTCTCTGCCATTTGACACCATTGCCAAGAATGTTACGGCTTCCAACCCACCACCCACTTTAGTTAAGGCCAGCTGTGAAAATGAGAAGAAAGGCAATGTAGACAGCACAGAACCTCTTTATGACAGTATAGATGAAACTGCCATCAGAACACGTTTTGCACAAGGACCAAAGAAACACTCTTACAAACATGTGGAGCACATCTATGATGAGCCAGAAGGTTGTGGTGTGGCCACAAGTGGCCCTCCATCATTCTATGATGAACCAGAGGAGGTCAAAGGTCATGCCTGGAAGATGCTAGGTACATTAATGGATCCAAGTGGTCACGAGTATCCGTACAACGCTTCTGTCGATGACTATGTGGTTCCTAAACATCCCAGGAGGGCCTTGCTGCCAGAACAAAAAGACGATGATGAAGATGACGGTTCACCATATGATAATATCATGGTGAAAGTAACGCAAAAGAACTAAGGATTGTTTAAAAAAAAACTTGGTGACGCTCAGTTATGTTTGGCATTACCACTACAGAGGACACTGAAAAGAAATGCGAATGAGCGAGGGTGTTAATGAATAAATAAATAAATGAGAGAAAGGGTAAATTAATTAATGAGCAAGTGAATAAAAGAATGAATGAGTAAATTAATGGATACATTAATGAGTGCATTTATAAAATATTTAACCAACTAAGCGTGCTTTTCTGCCCTGTGATAGCGGTGATGTGCACCTAGAAAAAATCCACTGAATATAAATGGGACATGAAAAACTCCACTCCAAACATTAAAGCTCTGTGTGTCCTAACAGCAACCAAGCAGGTCTACGATTACCTTCACTGTCTACAAAGTCATGGTTGATTTTATCAGCTTATAAATTCAATAGTAATTTGGTTCAACATGGTGCTTTAATAGTCCTTCTTCTTTTCCTTTTCATGCCCTCGTTTCAACGGGACTGTGTTGTGACTCAGGTAATTAAAGTCCTGCAGATCTCTCCCTATATGGATGCCCATCACTTAATCCTCTGCTTCTAATCGTGAAACATGGAGTTCCGCAGTGTGTCATGATGGTGTTATTCAGGGAAGACTCTAACTCTCCCTCTTACAGGCTTCCTATTTTGAGGAAAACATGAATAATAATAACTTGACTTATGGAGGGAAACTGGGGCACTGTTAGCATGCTTCCAGGCTCCCTCCCTGCTACTGTTCATGAGTCCTACACAGACTTTAAAGTTCTCATCCATACTGTTGCTGTGTCTCTTTAAAAAAATAAAATTATATATATATATATATATATATATATATATATATATATATATATATATATATATATATATAAAATGTGAATTGCAAAGTGAATTTCTGTTCACTTGTATTTCAGTGTGTGGTACATGATATTACTTTTTTTTTCTCATATTTTATGCCTTTACCATATTTTAAAGGTATAGTTCACTCAAAAAACGATAATTTACTCACCCTGTCTCCCATGGAACACAAAAGGAGTTATTTATATCAAAATGTCCAAGATGCTCTTTTCAATCAAATTACAGTGAAAGTGAATGGTGATCACAATTTTTTTTAAAATGTTTTCTGTCTTCAAGGCTATTATATGGCTTCAGAAAACTTGAAATATAATACTTTAGTCATATGGACTACTTGTATGATTCTTTTTGTCCTTTTTTGAGCTTGACAGGCCCTGGTCCCCATCCACTTCCATTGTATGGAAAAGATGACATGAGGGGGAAGTGGTTGCTTGGCGGTTAAGGCTCTGGGTTACTGACCTTCGGGTTGGGGGTTCAAGCCCCAGCACTGCCAAGATACCACTGTTGGGCCCTTGAGCAAGGTCCTTGAACCTATCTGCTCCAGGGGCACTGTTTCATGGCTGACCCTGTGCTCTGACCCCAGCTTAGTTGGGATATGCAAAAACAACTGTATTTCATTGGCTCTGTACACTGCACAATAACAATAAAGTTGAATCTTAATCTTAATAAATGATTTTTGGGATGAACTATCCCTTTAAATGCACTCAGCATATTGCTATCTCTGCAATTAGACTGGATAGCCTATAGACCAAAGCATACATGATGGCCATTTAAAGTTATATGCCATCATCAGACCGCAGAGAGGAGTGAACCAATGTGGCGTCAGTCTGCTTTTGGAGCACTTAATCACAGTTGTGCAATACATCAACTTCAAGTATACTGGTGCAGACTTCAGACGTCATACGGTGTATGCTGATGCACTTATTCCAACTTTGGGAGACTGGTATGAGATGAGAGCTTTGCAGAAATGCTGAAGAAGATGAAAGCTCTGCTAAGCTTAGACTCTATGGCCCAGAGGCGGCGGCAACCGATTTTGCCGGGGCTTCAGCCCCGAATGTTTTGAGTGTAGCCCCGAATGTATTTTGAAAAGTTGACTGACAAATATGAAACCGGACAAAAGCCTATGTAAACCCCCGAAATCATAAGTTGCCTTATTTCATTGTGTTTTGGCTTTGCACATACTGCATACAGCCTGTAAATATAGATATAGGCATAATCTAGCCTATAGAATAAGTTTCTTTGCTGTCGGTAGCCTATGGGCGACTCCGTTTCATCCTCTCTGTTGAATATGCAGCAGGTAGGGGAGGAGCTGACATCAACTTACTTTACTTAATGGCGAGTTAACAGCAGTTAGCAGGAAAGACAGCAAAAATGAAGCAAATCAGGCTTCTAAAATTTCCGAAAGAAGTCAGTGGGTAAGAATTCACATTTGTTTTTGTCCTTAAAGTCTAAAGATCATGTTGTATTCTCTAGCCTTGTAGTTAACGCATTCACCTCTCATGCTGGAGACCGTGGTTCGAGTCCCGTTCAAAGTATAATTTTCTTTTTTATCAGGTGTTGTTTTCTCTAAGGATAACCAATAAGCATTAGCATAAAATGCATGTGTGACTTGTTTTGTGATATTAGTTTGTAGTAAATATACACTTTGAGGGTAGCAAAGATGTGCCAGAATCAGGCATGGAAACTGGTAACAATTAATCAGTCACTTTACTTTAGAGAAAGTTAAAAGTGAAACATTGTTTATCCCAATGATCCTAATGAAAGGATTTTGACAGATGAATTATTCTCATAGAGATGATGAGAATTATATACAGTTCGATGCCATGGTGTGTCAATGAACTTAGACTAAAGTCATTCATGTATTGCTTTAACTTAGGATCTTATACATAATTTTGACTATTTATGTCAAAAAATATAAATTATTTATATTAAATATTATAAATAATTTATTATTTATTATTTTACTTCACTTTACTCACTATAATATCACTCTTTTGTAATGACTTTATGTTAATGTACATGAAAATTCAAGAATCATGATAGATATTAGGGCAATTCCACTGATCTGCTCTTCCCAATACATTTTCTTCAATGGTATTGGTCTACAATTTGACATATGTAGCACTTGATGAATTAGTTGTTTGAAGCTGATTTGCAATAAGTTATGTGCTGTATCTGTTCTTTTGCATCATAGATGATTCAGGGAGGAGAGAGGATGTTGAGGATAGAACTAGAGTGGAAGATTTAGGAACTGTAGAAACAGGCCCAGCAAGAGCAAAACTCAAAGAATACCCTCTCACCAGCTTTGGACTACAGAGAAGTGGTTGCTAGTGTGAAAATAAAATGGTTTGGGCTAAGCCCCGGATGTCCTTCAATGCTGGAAACGCCTCTGCTATGGCCTAGTTCCTTGTTTTGTAAAATTGGTTGTGAAACACCGGGGGGCACTGTTTCTCCTCAATAGGTGACCAGTGTAAAAACACTTGGGTTGGATTGATGGTTTGCGTCTTTGTGCGAGAGTGGTAAGCTGCAGGGGTGTTGATTTTTTTAAATAAAAATAACATTTTCTCTCTTATTGTTGCACAGAAATCGAGTTGAATTATTCAAAGGTAGGTTTCAAGTTATTAATGGAGAAAATAAACTGAAATGCGCTTGATGTTCCCCCTCTAAATAAATAAGAGCACTTCAAGATTATTTTAGGTGAAGATTACGAACCTCATGTCAAATTTTGTTTCATGCCTGCAATCATTATGAACTAGACTTGACACTAAGTCTAATCTGGAAGCTCTGCAAACAGACATAAGTGATGCAAACCTGCTTCTTCCTGCCATTACAGTCTATTTTTTGCATTTTGTCATTGGACATGTAGGGGTGAATGCAGGTAAAATGGGACACTGTCTGATAATTTGTCATTTGCTGTTGTTTTTAAAATATAAAATGGCTAAATAAATGTCACCCATATTGGTTAAGAATTAACTTTAAAAGCATAGTTCACCCCAAAAATGTATTCACCCTCATGATGTTCCAAACCTATATGCAACACAAAAGGAGATATTACACACAATATTAGTCTGTCATCATTACTTATTATTGTATGGGAAAAAAGTTGCAATGGAAGTGAATGGTGACTCAAACTAAGAAGAAAGATAGTAATACAGGTTTGGAACATCATTAAGGTGAGTAAAAAAATACAAAATCACAGGATATTCATTTTCTCATTTTCACTATGCTTTTAATGTTTTTTTTTTTTTTTTTTTTTTAGTGATGGAAGAATATATAATGTATAATAATACATGATTGATTGTTCACCCAAAAATTACAATTCGGTCATCATTTATTCACTTTCTTGTGGTTCAAAATCCGTATGACTTGATTACTTCCATTGAATACGAAAGTAGATGTTAGGCAGAATGTTAGCTTAAGTCACCATTCACTTTCATTGTATCTTTTCCATACAATAAAAGTGAATAGTGAACATTCACAATCTCCTTTTGATTTCAAAGAAAATAATTGAGGTTTGGAACAAAATGAGGATGATGATAACAGAATTGATTTAATTATTATTTAGAAGTGAATTATTCCTACAGTACAATTGCCCCAATTGAGCACACATCACTGACAAGAGTATGGAGAGAAAAAACCCTATATGTTACTAATGACACTTTTTGGCATATCAATGGCATTCTAAATCAAACAACTGCTTGTAAAATCTACCACTTTTTTTTCTTTTTTTAACCCACCATAACCATGGAGGGACCCCCCCCCCTCTTCGTGTGTGAAGATAGGGTTGTCCCCCGGGATGCATTCTTTAGTAGTAGTAGTAGCCATAGTATTTTAACAACTAACACAAAGGTACAATCCCAGGTAACAGTGATGTAGCAAGAATGGACGAGGCTCTGAATTTACAGTCGTGCTCAATCATTATGATGCCCTTGAGCAAAGCACTTCACCCCAGATTATCCCATGGGCATTGTGTACACAATTAGTGCACTGTAAGCCACTTTAGATAAAAAGCATCTGCTAAAATGGCAAATATCTATCCTGAATAATACGCTGCAGTTGCATCTTCATACTATGTGCAGACATGGTCAAACAGACTTAGTCTCTTTTTAAAAATTTTTTTATGAAAGATTCATGTTTTAATTATTTGTAATAGCATATTTAGTACATGCATTGTTGAAAAGGGTTTTTGAGCAGTGTGCCACACAATGCTCATGACCCCACTTTAAACCAATTGTGTTTGATCAATAAATACATGAGGATGTGCAGCTTTCAGTGTCTTGGAGCGGTTAATTGGCTCCAGTGGATCCAATTTACCAGTGGCACTTTCTAATGATAAGCAACTATCTAATCGAATGGATTTAGCTTAACAGCCACTTCACATACAGGAGCAATGTTTTTTAAATTCCACTTCATCAACACTGATTACACTAATGACAATATCAAACAATTGCCATGCACACGGTGTGGTTGTCATGAGACTAGATGCATTCATTCATTCTTGAGAGCTTATTTTGCAATCTGGTCTCATACAACCACATTAATGTATCTGGCTTGTTGTACGTATGTGAATAACATGATCACACGAAAAGTGGGCATTTTGTATTCTGAGAGTTCTGGTACCCTAGTATAGGCTACATTATGCCAGCTTACCAACAACCTACATCTCCTATCAGACATTTTTGCATTGGATCCATTGTTTACCTTCCCCTGTGTCAGACACCAGCAGTGTGGGAGACCCAGGTTCAGATCCCACTTTGATACCAGGAAGAAACTCTATTCATATAATCAGTGATGAGCATGATTCGTGGGTTGCATTTCGCCCCAACATTCCATTTTTACTTCACTTATGCTTAGGATTAAGTTTGGGGTTTGGGTTGAGGAGTACATTTTATAAGATGTGCAAATGTGCATTCCTCTTCAATGTATTATTGTACATCCTATACAGCTGAAAATAACTCGCTTTACAACTCGCTTTTTTTGCACCTCCGTGGACATTTGACCATGAAAATGGAGCTCACACATGCCCATATGCCCAAAAACAGTTACCACGTTGGCCACTGGGGGCAGTGTTTTGCATTTTGGTAAGCACAGACCGATTTCAGTTAAAGAAAAGTCAACCTAGGTTTTCGATTTTACTGTGAGATCAATCTGGAAATAAACACTAGAGGTGCTACAACAACAACAACAACAAATTGTATTCACTTTCACACAAATCACGAGTAAAACAGCACATTCAAAAACCTAAGTTTTGCCTGTTCCAAGCGCAATGCTATCTTATGACATCAAAACACATGTACACATTACATAACCAACTACATTTACAATCTTGTTTGTTGAGTGTGTTGAGCTTATGATGCAAAGGACAGGGGCATGAGTCCTGAAGAGCACGTGAGTCGACACGTGAGCCCAAAGTCATAGAACCACAAAATTACGTGGTTGCTTCAGCAAATTGCGTTTTTAATTTCATATTTGCTTTTTATGACAATATCAGTTAGGTTTAGGTTTAGGGTAGGGAGGTCAGTTTTTTGTTTTAAAAATTGCATTGGAGCATTAACCTTAAAAAAAAATTATGTTTGGGAGAAAATGTCAAATCACTTTTAGCACCACTAAATTCTCCTTGGAACTGCTGTGGTACGTGTAAGGAACCACATAATATCATTCTGCGAAAAATGCCGCCACATTCACATAATTTTCCTAAGATATTTCTTTTTCGTGAGCGAAGGGGTGAATCAATTATTTTTTTGATATTTCAATCTGACTCAGATTCCGATTTGTGCAGTGACATCAGAAAATGAAAAGAATTTATTTTCCAACACCCTGTGATAGAGGAACGCTGTGCTGACAGCTTAATATATGGCATTTAAAGCCATTTCACCAAAAGCACTCTACCCTCTGCATGGTGCGTCAAACAGGGTGTCAGCAAAGTAAGGGGATACTGTCATTTAAAGATGTATCAGAAAACACTAGCATATTTTTAAAAGCGTAGGAAGTAATAGAAAGTAAGAGTGATAGAAGTTCACACATTCTGATATGATTCAGGAATTTAATATATTCTTTTATTTCATCAAATGAACATGATCTAGTCGCTGTTCTAATCAGTCTTGCAGTACTTGACTCGCTGTGAAGAAATACAGAGATCTAAGTGAATAATATTTTGAAAACTGGATAAAAAACAACAGTAGGGAATCTTATTCTGTGGAATCTTTAAAATGATGTATGCTGATTAAACAAGCTACATGTACACGTAACATTCCAGCACTTGATTAGCTCAGTTGAGCTGATGTTACTGAAAAAAAAAAGAGTGTTTACAGAGTCTAATTGTTAGGTCACAGAAAGGGAGAATCCTGTCCTCATGCAATTGCTCTCATCCAAATCAACTGTATTTAAACTACATCTGAGTCCAAATATACATATGAGTAAGAGTTTACCGGATCTGCCTGTCTGATTAACTGCTGTGTGAGGTGAGTCACAGCAGATAAACACTGAAAGCACACAGATCTGGAGCCTAATGTATAAACAATGCTTACACACAAAAAGGATATCGAAATGTGTATATGATATTTTTCACGCACACATTGGTATTTACGCGACCCTGTACACAGGATAAGCGGTTGACGATGGATGGATGGATGGATGGACGTTGGTATTTATGTAAACTCGGTGTAAAGATGTGTATACCATGCACTCAATCTGGGCTGTGTACACACGCACACTTACTGGTGGGAGCAAATTTGGCAATGCCGGTGGGCAAGCAACAAACTAAAATGAATGCAGCAAAACACAAAACACAATTTATGCAATTCTATAATTCCACCTCCATGTATCCATTGACAAATTCAGATAAGATGTAATCATGACCCATGTGTAAAAATCTTACATTGTTTTTATATGACTACTTAAATTCAAATATTAACAGTAAAATATAGTTTTGGGAGACTTTTTCCATTGCATTCTATGAAGGCAGTGTATTTTTAATGACCACAAGTTTTTTTGTGATTGCTGGAAGCAATGTAGAATCATGTTTTGAATGGCATAAATCGAGTTCCGAGTTTTAAGAAAAGCATTTTCACTCAAGTAAACATTAATCGGGGCTACTTGAAAATGACTAATGTAAGCGGCGGCCTGGCAGTATAATGATAGTCACTGCTGAACACGTTTGGTTGTCGAAAGGAACATGGGTCTGTGTAAATGTCAGTAGTCAGCTGTTTGTAGGTCTGATCAGATGGCAGAGAACTGTACAGCCACACAAAGATGTACTGTAGTGCAATGGCATGTTCAGCGCCTTTCCCCCTTAACCCCAACCAGATCAGTAGATCTGTTTCTATTGAGGATGCACTAAATTGAGGTGAAAATGTTTAAATGAGGGTTGTCAGTTTAGTGTGTTAATTCAATTTGATTAATAATATAAAAAATAGTGTGTTCATAAATTTCCACAATTAATAATGCTTTCAAGCTGTACGAGGAGCAATTCAAGCTTGAAATACCACCTTTATATTTTTTTAACTCTCAGTCAACAGGAAGCAGTCAGCACAGCTTCAGCTGTACACGCAATAAACAACACTTACCGAAAGCAGAGGCGCAAAATAAGTCTTACCATAGCAGTACGCATTCTTGTGGTCAAATACAGCCGGACAGAGCAGCTGGATGGATCTGGAAACATTTTCAAAGTTTCATGCTACATTTATCTTGACACTGCATCTGGAAGATCCAGCGTTTATGCACGAGACACTGAAAACAATTAAATCGCGACACAACCACAGCAAAATGCTCCAAAAGTGTCCATCTGACGCATGTGTAAATAGACAAACAAAAATAGCGCAGACAGAAATTAAAAACTCGTCCTTTGAAAACAGCTTTATAGTCTAAATCAGACAGATTATTGATAGATAATTGTGGATTATAGGTCAGTGATAGGTTTATGGTTTGTAAACAAAATAAACTATATTTTGACTTCTTAAGTCAGCTTTTGCCTAATCAATGCTTAACCCGTCTTCCACAATAATGTAATTAAAATATCAGAATTTACATTTAATGGTGTACTCAGTAACTTTTGTCTTTGTGTCTTCTTGGACTTACACTGACACCTAGTGGCTGGGATGCAGCAGTTTTCAGTTTCAGATGGCTTTGTAGAAATGCAGCATTCACAGCCAGTCATGATTACTTGAATCAGTGAGTGAAGGTGTCAAATAACAGAACGGTTACTGAGATTAAGCGAGTAGTATTCAGCTGGTCATGAGGGTGCGGACCCTCTCCATGTAGAATAAAACAGCTTTTATAAGGTTAATGATATGACTGGAGTCTTCGTTTTAATGTGAGTGGTGATGATTTCCCAAATATATTGTAAAATTACAATTCATATTTTTAGGAGTTAAACTTTTTTTAATAAGGGACACATTACTTTTAAATAAATTAAAATACATTTTAAATAAATTATATTTATAATTTCTATATATTCTATTATAATTGTACATTATATGTAGGCCTATTTATTGAATTATATATATAGTATTACTGTATATTAGGGTTGAATTAGATTCATTATGTGAAATATAAATTGCAGCTGTGCATGATGCATCCTATTATGAAGATTATCAATGCATGAATCAAAATGCATGAAGGCCGACAATTTCTGTCACGATTTTCACCATAATTTTTTATAATAATTATATAGCTGATTGTGGGTAAATTACATAGAACAGTGAAAACGTTCAGAGTAATATTCATTTTTCCTCAATATTGCCCACATGTAACTACAGTCTCTCACGGGTAACCAGTGTTCCAATGTCTTCGTTCCTATTGGCAGTCACTACATCAGGCCACTGCTCATTTACATAAAGTTAAACTTCTCTCACATTTGTCATATTAGTAGACATACTCATATCACATCTTTAGGAGAGGTAGGGTTAAAGAGGGGACTCTTCATGAAGAAACTGTAAATCCTACAACTTACACAACACGTCAACATGGTTATTGCTCACTCGTATTTGACACATGCACACAAGTACACACATATGCACTAATACTAACTTCTATAGTCAAAGGCATTGTAAGAGTTCTGCAGACTGACAGGTCAACACTGAGTGCCACTTTAAGAAAGACATTGTGCATAGAGCAATGGCTGCAATTCAGAACCCACACAGCATGAGGGCAATTATCCCTATTTTTCAGCCCACCCTCCCCATCTCCCCCTAAAGCTGCGTTCACACTGACAGCTACTTTGTCGCTGCATGTCGCCAGTGGCTGGTGATTAGGTTGCTAGTGATGTGTATTGAGAGTATAAACAGCACTGTTTCTTTACAATTTATGTTATTATAAAAATATTAGGATCATGTGAGCTCTACCATCTTCTCTCGTATTGGCTGTCGCTCCCAAAAGTCACTCTACATTTGCACAAAGTTAAACATTTCTCAACTTTGTCTTGTCGCTGGACGTGCCCACATCCGGTCGCCAACGGCCGTCGCTCATGTTGCCAGAAGCTGCCAGCTCACATTCGCCGAGAGTGTGAACGCAGCTTAAGTCTCTTCCAGCAAGAGAATGCACTGAAGGAAAGAGCTAGAATGGTCTACAGACACCTGAATGCATCTTTTACCTCACTGTAGTTACAGCACAGTCAGACAACTAGTTCTGCACCACAACTATCCCTGCAACACTGCTGTATGCATAAAGCCCCCTGTGTAAGAGTAACAAGCTGTTTTCACCAACTGCTTGAATAGAAATGACAAAGATAAAGAGGCAGATTCACTAAACAGTTGTGCCACTCTTTTGCATCACTTTTCAGTGCAAAAACCTGCTTTTATTTAAATTAAACAAGCCACATGTATTTATTCTGTATTTAAATTACACAAGCCACATGTATTTATTCTGTATTTAAATTACACAAGCCACATGTATTTATTCTGTATTTAAATTACACAAGCCACATGTATTTATTCTGTATTTAAATTACACAAGCCACATGTATTTATTCTGTATTTAAATTACACAAGCCACATGTATTTATTCTGTATTTAAATTAAGTGATTGTCATTCTTTACACAGGAAACAGCACATTTCTATGTTAAGTATGCTTATAATCAACCTGGTCTCAACCTGGCCAAGTCATAATAATATTCCAAAAAAGCCGAAATATTACGCCTTTTTTTCCCAATAAGACATTTACAAACTAACAAACAAAAAAAAATGTTAACTCCTAAAACAAACCAAAATGTAACCTTAAAATCTAAACCCTAACAATAATTTTTTAGAAAAACTTCAGGGTTTTGGAATAAGATAAGGTAAGTGTGTAACAGGTTATTCATATACATTAATATGTCATTATTGCATTAATAAATATATGAAATGAGTAACCAAATTTATTTTCAGATGTTTCCTTTCTTAAAATAAAGTGCTGAATAGGAGGCTAGCTAAAATTTAATGGCTGTATTATATCGGATTTAATTTCTGTTTGTTGATTATTGTTATGGGAAAAAAGACGTAGCCTACATTTTCGTACAAGCCAATTCCTACAATTTCATAAATTCACCATCTTGTAGGTGTTGTTAAAAGTTATCAAAAGACAATTTGCTTATATAAACTGTATTTTTGTCTTGTTTATAATAATTATTGTTATGGTGAAGCCAAAGACTTCTTTACACAGAGGCATTGATGCATCCTCCACAATCTAGCTCACAGATTCCATTTCCAAATTCCATTCAGCACTTAATTTTAGGGTGCATTTGCAGAGTTACCTGATTTTCACAATTCTTTAGTGAATCAGGTGGAATCAATGCAAACAGCATGTGCAAAAAAACACATTATAGCATTGTAAAGGAGTTCAATGTACAGGAGGAAGCAAGATATTTTATAAAATAATGTAAGACATAAACATTTACATTTATGGATTTGGCAGATGCTTTAATCCAAAGCGACTTACAGAGCCCTTCTTACAGGGACAATACCCCCGGAGCAACCTGGAGTTAAGTGACTTGCTCAAGGACACAATGGTGGTGGCTCTGGGGCTTGAACCAACAACCTTCTGATAACCAGTTTACCAGTACTGTGGTATAGACCACTACACCACCACTCCTATAAACCACACACATGACAGACAGCTGCCCGTAAACGATCTCTCTCTCTATCACACCACCATCCGCAGTCGGCCTTTATCCCTGATGGTAAAATCATGACCCATCCCCGCCCTGTCACATGTTCCTCCCTCGTTCTCTCAGGCCGGGGAGCCCCCGGCATGATGTACACCCATCTGCCAGAAGGTCATCCCCGCCTTCCTGAATCTGGGAGGGGACAAGGGGAAGGAAACAAACTTTCAGATTTTGACTGTGTGGAGTGCTTGTACGCTGCTTGTACATGCTCATTGCCAACCTGAATATGAAAAACGAATATTGTAATAAAGAGTGTTTTCTTACTCTTCATCATTTTGTTTTATTTATTTAAAAAAAAAAAAAAAAAAACAGCAACCCCTACTTACCGTGGCACTGCCCTCATCCACACCCACTCCAGCACTGTCCACCACCACCCACACATCCTTGTGTTACTCACTCACTGTTTAGGGATGCTCGTCTCTCCCTCAGTTTCTGATAGAGGGTGATATCATAGGAAGAGTCTGATTATTTTCTTGCTGACTTCAGGCCTAAAAATTAGCTAATTGCAAGTAATACTTCTAGTTTTAAGTAATAGTACTAATTTTAGTAATTCCAGCAGGCTGCAAAATAATTGCCTTTTAAGTAGGGATGGGTATCGTTAGGATTTTATCAATACTATTACTCTGATCGATACTCTTTATCAGTTTGTTTTTTATCAATTATTAAATAATTGATACAAATATAAATAAATGAATTTTTTTTTTTAAAAGAATGTTGTTTCTAGAGTAGCAACAGTAATGTTTTACAACAGCAAAGTCACTATATAAACTCAATATCTCACTGGAAACAAATCTAAAATGTCAATAAAATAATTGTATCCAATGGCTGTGAAGAAAGCAGGGAACGCTGTCATCAAAGGGCTGTGTTTGATGTCAATCAAACTGCGCACATGTGCGTCAAGTGCAGGTGGACCCGTCACCGTCTTTGCTGCCTGAATAGTGCCGGGGAAAATTGCGATGTTTATTTTTTAATTTAGATAGACTTCTCAGCATTGGTAACGTGTCCCACATTAACATGGCCACTCTTTCTCCCACATTTAGTTTGTTGGGATGTGGTCACCCCTAGTGTGTTTATGTGCGTGTGTGTGTCTGTCACGCAGCTCCGAAACAGAGTAGATAGGCTGCAGCAGTGTGATTATAAATTACACCAAAACGTTAAAAACAACCGTAGTGTCGGAGCTTATCAATACTACAGTCTTTAATAATTTAGCACTGGGGCCAATTTAATTCTGGGTTTGGTACCCATCCCTACTTATAAGGGCATTTATATCTATCTATTATATTGATATCTTATCTAGTTAAGTGAACATGCTAACATTATTGAAAGGATAAGCTAGCTAGCTGCAGGTTTATTTGCTAGTCTACACTAGCTCCTCGCTTTTGCCACGTTCAGCTTCGCCTGTCATACCTAGTGCTTCATGCTTGGCAAGTAATTTGGCCATCGCCTCTCTGCTTGTTTCATTCACTTTTGCTCTCTGTTTGCTCGCTTTTCTTTTTTGTGCCCCTGATTTTAGTGTTTGATGAGGCACTTAGACTCTCTAGTCAGTCCCCGCTTTGCACAATGCAAATCGTGTTTGTCCACACATCTGATTGGCCAGGTGTTTCAACCGAACCATTTTCACAATAACAGTGGGGGGATGGGGTATCAGAATCAGATGACAAGTTGAAATGTGTTTTAATGATAAAAAGAAATTATCATGTAAATACATATACATTCTATTTTTGGTGATATAAGTCATTACGTAAATTGTTGTACTTGATCCTATTAAGGGTCAACTATAGACCTTTGCATGGGCCCCCCTGGGCCTTGGGCCATCTGTACCCTATGACCCCCCTGACGGTGGGCCTGGGCCCCGCCCTCCACCCTGTCACAAGCATATTATTCTATGGGAATTCACCCCTAAAGAAACAAATGCTCAAATTGAGATATTCAAGCAAAGATGTTAGCATGAATAGATGGTTGAAAAAAAAGGTGGATTTGGCGACAGAGCTGTTAAGATACCACATCTCACTTCCTTTCATCTGACACCCTCTGGGAAATGATAAAAGTGAGAAAGAGAGGGAATGGAAGGGATAGGGGAAGAATACAGTTATTTCCCACCTCCCCCCCTGCTGAGGAACGTCATCATAAACATAAAACAGGTGTCAGATAACACCTGTTGCCTGTGTGCAGTCTGCTCCCACAGCCAAACCCTACCAGCACTGGAATGCCAAATTGATTAGTATTTTATGCATTCTGACCAACCACAGGAGATTTATTGTTCTGCACATTATCTCAGTGAAGCCTTATGGGATGCATGCGATGGAAGACCTCAAGACTGCAGTGATAGTAACTGGGCAGAGTGAATGAACACAAACGGAGCAGCCACGGCCATCCACCAGAAGATGGAGGAGTGGCCGCCGACCGCAATGGGAGGAAGGGCTCTCAACCAACCGCCTGGAGCGGTTACCTCTGCCAGGAGAGAGGGAGACCCCTACCGTCCACCAAAAATGTGGTGGGGCGTTCCGTCCACCAGGGGCCGGAGGTCTGCCTCCGATCTGTCTGCGGAGGTGCAGCTGTTGTCCATTAGTGGGTGGAGGAGTGGCCGAGGACCAAGCTACGGCATATCAGAGAACCGGCGAGTAAGTGTTTTTTTCTCTCTCTCCTCTCTCTCTTTTCCACTGCTGCTCCGTGTTGGCCTGTCCCTCTCTTTTTAAAATGTTTTGTTAATTTGGCACGATCGTCATTATGGCGTGTAGGTGCCACACTTTTTTTTTTGTTTCCCTCCCCTTGTCCTCTCCCTCATCATGGTAGACGGGGATGACCAGCAGGCAGACAGTGTGGAAGGCACACCCCTCCCCAGTAATGGGGGGGGGGGGTGTACGTCATGCCGGGGGCTCCCCGGCCAGAGAGAACTAGGGAGGAATGTGACAGGGCAGAGGGCAGAGGGCGGGGCCGGGTCGTGATTCCGCACACCCGGCCCCAATCAGGCTAATTAGCCCTCGAGAAGGAAAGGGCCGACTGGAAGCTGCAGTGCAAGAGAGAGAGAGAGATTTACGGACAGCTGGCTGACACCTTTGTGTGTTTGACTTTTTGGTTCAGTATTATATTAAATATAATTTATATTGTCAAGCCGGTTCTCGCATCCTCCTTTCCATTAATCCCTTTACAAACTGACAAATAAGAAAGCCCTGAGAAGGCTGCACTCAAATAAACTGAAGGCAGAGAACACATGCCCAACTGAAGCGTGTCACTGCTCCTCGTCTCCTCCTTCCATACCTGAACCTTTAAAGAATGTTACAAACAGCTTTCTGGTGTATAAGTAAATGAGCTATTATGATTTGATATCCAAGAAGGTATTACTCCATCCCCTGCATAACATCATTAATGACAGCTTTATATTGTTGAACCAATGTAGTTTGAACAATAAAATTGTGATATAGTTACTACAATTTCAGGAAACAGTCATCACTAGCTATTTGTTTTTCCAATGATGTATCGTACTAAGGAGGTTAAGCTGTGAGTTACATAGAAGTACAGGATTCACACCCCTGGTCAGAATTCTAAAGCATATAAAGCACTATAGAGCCACAGTGTTACAATTTTTCAGGGAATCAACCTACAGTACAAATGGATTACTTATATCAAAAATCAAATAGCACCTATAATGTGAAGAAAAATATACCTTATTAAAAATAATTTCCCTTTTATGTGTGAAACTTTAACCCATGCTAAACAAATGGAGAGTAAAATCTATGATTACAATATATTGGCATCGAAATTCACGACAATCCCCAGGCGTTAGCTCTTTATGTGCAGCCAGACCTCGTCTTGCCTACAGTAAACCCAGGCCTCAAGTACACTAGCCAGAGACATATCCACCAAGACAGCAAACTGATAACTTTGGCCTGTTTTACTCATGGCCTTTGGCAAAACTCTTGAGCACAGAGCTTAGTCCCAGCCTTGTTTATTGGACCAGGCCATATCTTTATCATTGACTTGTTATCCTGTTTCCTCATCCCTGTTTACTAAGAATAATTGAGCACCGGCCCTTTCCTGGTATTTTCCAGCAGATTCTCAGTGAGCTGTCCTCAAGGGAAAGCAGACAGGAAATGAAATGATAACATCAATCTGCACCTGAGGAAAAGAAGAGCTGGGAGGTGAGGAAAAAATTAAGAGGGAGACAGTGAAAGAGGAGGCAAGTGTCAATTTTAGCTAGAAATGAGGGATTTGGGGGAGTGGAAAATAAATCTCTTAATACTTTGATATTGATATCTCAATTTATTCTCTTAGACAATGAGATTAATTGGAGAGCTAGTGAAGAATACGTCTTCTGATTTTTCTCCTGAAAAACATGCATTCTCTCGTGTCTCCTCAAGATTTAAGATTTGCCAAGATACCAAAATCTGCAATCAAAGTCAGAGTTTTGAGTAAGAACTCCTATAAAATTCTTATTAAAAAAGTCAAAGCTATCTGGGCTCCCTGTGAAATGTTTTTTTTTTAAACCAGCTTAAAGTGCTGAAATTTTATGAGACAAAACTAACTTAAAAAAAAATGATTGAGCAATATGTAACACATTAGCTACACGTGCATGTTTCTCTGGCACTTGCTGAGTCTAAATTGACTATAGCTTACTTCCACATTGCTTCTTTATCAAATATCGATGTCAAATGTAAATCATGTCAATCACTCAAACAATAGGGTCACCTAGAGTTACAAATAGCAAGTATAATATGTTTACACACATATAGGATACTGATAATTCACCATCACAGAAAATTAACATGATATAGTAGTCATTATTTTATATAGTTGTCAAAACATATATTCTGTAGAGATGCTAAAATATTGTTTATGGAAGCGTACATATATATTGCGATCTTATTATATCTCAGATCGCTAACAACCCTATCTACTTTTGGTAATCAAGCAATTAGAAAAAATATACAATGGTGGCCAAAAGTTTGGAATAATGTACAGATTTTGGTCTTATGGAAAGAATTAGTACTTTTATTCACCAAAGTGGCATTCAACTGATCACAATATATATTCAGGAAATAATGAGAAAATGTACTATTACAATTTGAAAAAAAAAAAATGTTCAGCACTTCTTAAACTTCTTCAAAGAGTTTTCATCAAAAATATCCTCCACATGCAGCAATGACAGCTTTGTAGATCCTTGACATTCTAGCTGTTTGTAAGTTTGTCCAGATACTCAGGTTACATTTCACCCCACACTTCCTGTAACACTTGCCATAGATGTGGCTGTCTTTGTCGGGCACTTCTCACTCACCTTACAGTCTAGCTGATCCCACAAAAGCTCAATGGGGTTAAGATCCATAACACTCTTTTCTTTATCTGTTGTCCAATGTCTGTGTTTTTTTCCCACTCAAAACTTTTCTTTTAGTTTTTTGTTACAGAAGTGGCTTTTTCTTTGCAATTCTTCCCATAAGGCCTGCACCCCTGAGCCTTCTCTTTACTGTTGTACATGAGAATTCAATGAAGTTGTCAGCTGAGGACATGTGAGGCATCTATTTCTCAAACTAGAGACTCTGATGTACTTATCATCTTGTTTAGTTGTACATCTGACCTTCCACATCTTTTTCTGTCCTTGTTAGATCCAGTTGTCCTTTGTCTTTGAAGACTGTAGTGTACACCTTGGTAGGGAATCTTCAGTCTTTTTGGCTTTTTATGCATTGCATAAACTTAATTCCACAAAACAATGATTGACTGATGAGTTTCTAGAGAAACTCTAGAACTCATTTTTGACCAAATATTGACTTTAAGACATGCCAGTCTATTGCATACTGTGGCAACTCAAAAACAAACACAAAGAAAATGCTAAGCTTAATTTAACGATCCAAATAACTTTTAACTGTGTTTGATATAATGTCAAGTGATTTTCTAGTAACAAATTAGCAATTTAGCATGATTACTCAAGGATAAGGTGTTGGAGTGATGGCTTCTGAAAATGGGGCACAATTCCAAAACATGGATGAGTAAAGGGGGTGGAATGAGATCTCGGGTCACTAAAGACCTGAGGTATGAATTTAAGGGATTCGGATGGAGATTAGCTGGTCTCTCATCCTGACCATGAACCTTACAAACTGAGATGATTTTTAAAAACTGAAAAGTCTAAGGAAGAGCAACCTCTGAGCAACACAATCTTCAGGGGTGGGAGGATAACATGGTTGAGGAAGGGGGAGAAACTTAAAGAGAGGGGATTGAAGATTTATAAGAGTGGCTTTCAGAAAAGCTACCAAATGGGGATGCTGTCACTTGGAAAGGAGATCATTTACAAGAACAACAGAAGGAACGTAAGTTGAGAGCTCTGAGTGCATGTACAGGTCTTGGAATGAATTGCGTCAGCCTAACTCACACAAAACTGGTGATTTTCATCCACATTTACATACATCTCGCTAATCAATTATGAATATTAGTGCCATTAGATCCTCATTTCGGTCCCCACATCAGAAAACCATTCCAAATGCTGCCGCAACTGTTAACATGAATGTTCCTCCTGCTCTCCTCCAGCAATCTCACATACATTTGCCATTGAATGGAGCATGAGAAGGTGTGTGTGTGTGTTTGAGTAGGTTGTTTCACCATCGACACATCCTCTCCATTTGGCAGCACTCCAGCTTTGCTCCTTGTTCATGGCTATTTAAAATTTCAGGAGCCTGTCGCCTTGAGTAACACAGAGCAGTGCTGTAATGAGGACATGAGGGAGGTTGTATTGATTTACTCTCTTGCCTATTGTCAATCATTGAGGCTCGTATATGTGCACACAGTAGAGAGCTCAGACATGTCGCTAATGCGAAATGAAGTTGCTCCACCAGTTTGTTTATTAAACTATTTACAATATGTAGCTAATGTCATTGTAGTTGAGTTTTAGCCAGTAGTAATATTGATTATGAAAACTAAAATGGAAAATATATAACAGGGCCTGATTAACCATATGGGAAATTTGGCACATGCCCAGGGGCAGCACGTCCATTGGGGAATCATGCATCTCTATTTTTTTAAATTGTCTTAGGACCAGATTTATTTAAATGGTTATTAAAGTTTTCCAGTATCATCAATCAGGTGTAAATTATTGTCCAGAATTGACTGTGCAACATGTTACTGTTATTTTTCTCAGTGCTGGCCAGGATTGGCCAATCACAGTCGTTTATTATTACTGAATAAAGATTTAAAAAATGCATTTATAGATACTGCTGGGGTGGATTTCACAGGTATGGATCATTGCTGTAATCGGTTTTGTTTAAAATCACTATCTAGTGTAAAAATGTCTCCAATGAGATATAATATGTTCTGATATTTAAATGTGGATGAATGGAGGATTCAGTTTCCTGAGCTGTCAAGTGCCCCCAGCACGAAGAAAACCTAGTAATGGTTTTGGGTGGAGGGCACTATGTACAGTATGTGTGTACTCTATAATATGTGTTCATGCCCAAGGGCACTAAGGAGTTATAATCCGGCCCTAATAAATAACTGAAATAATAGGAAAACTAAAATATATGTTCCACTTCTGTCACTTACTCAACATTGTGTCAATGCATTGATAATAGGGATGAGCCCCAAAACACCTTCAAATCTTTGAGAAAAGGTCAATGGGAATTGGCGAGTGGAATTTGCATGCCACTTCCCCAGACATACGAGTATAAAAGAAGGAATGCCCACTCTCATTCAGATTTTTTCTTCAGAGCCGAGTGGTTGTGTATCAGCGAGCTGAATCCTACAGCTGTTCCATTCACCTCGAAGAAGCGTATTGTAAGTATATTTGGTATGTGACATTTAGGAGGGAACTTTAAATTGCCCTCATTCTCACACCATTATATGTAAGGATATTTGGTATGCTATATTTAAAAGGGGATTTAGGGTCTCAAAATATGTGAGCTATGAACTAAATTAAACTGTCCTTATTCTACATTATTAGGTAATGAAATATATTATGGAATTAGTCACGTTCGACAACCATTATAAATTTGATAAATGACAAATAACTAGATTATTTGTCTTAACCCTATGCGCCGGCGCATCCTGCTGGATATTTTCGTCATTACAGCAGAAACAACTTAAAATACTCCGTCATTTTTGGGTATACAGATAAGAGTAAGACATTTTTAGAGACTATAAAGGGTCTACTTTTATTTGTGTACAATTACAATAACAACAAAATCTTGTGCTTTTGTAAAATAAAGAAAATAAAAATGTTTTCAGCAGTCTCTGTGTTCATGAGCATATTTCAGAAACACGTCACAAAAATGAATTGAGTAAGTAATTTCGTTTTCATTAGCTGACATTCTATTTTATATAAACATGTACATATTTTACTAGTGGGACTGTTTCCAGACTTGCCAGCCAGGATGCAGAGTACTGACAATTGAATAATGTCCTAATAAGCAAGTTTTAGTTACATTTAAATGCTGTTTTGGCTAAAGCAGGTATTTAAATTGTATGCTGTATGATATAAATATGATATGTAATATGATATAAAAATAATATGAATGTTTAGATTATATTTTATCTAGTGTTTATATTGCCTCATTATCATCAACAAAGCTTGTGCTTGCAAATATTTGTTAGGGTTAAATTAGTAAAATGCACTTTAAATATGCCCATATTAAAAAAATCTACATATTATAATGATTTCTGAAGGATTGTGTGACACTGAAGACAGAAGTAATGATGCTGAAAATTCAGCTTTGATCACAAATTGCATTTTACAATATATTTAAATAGAAAACTGTTCTTATAAAGTGTAAAAAGAGTTCACACAATGTTTTTACTGTATTTTCGATTAAATAAATACAGTCTTGGTGAGCAGCAGAAGAGACTTCTTTTAACAGTAGTGTAGGTTTAAAATTAAGTAATGTCTTTATGTAAAGAAAACATAGTCAGATTACTTCTTTAACTTGAAACTTGATTCTCCTCACATTCATTCTCATTCATTGATAGGCCCAGGGGAGGGGTCTTTGTCTCTCATGTGTGAATTACAATACATATTCATGATCATTCACGCCTCCTCGCATATTACCTTTCAACACTACAAGTGTCTTACAGAAGTTAAATTACTATATTGTTTTGTATGAATGAGTGATCAGGATGGTTTTCACATCATTTTGTAGCAAAAACTCTAGGCTATAAGATCCAGTTCTCAAAAGGCTTGTGGAAAAATGTTTAGTATGTGTTATATGGCCTTATTTCAGTAAAATCTTTGTTTTTTCAAAAACCATGCATAAACGTTATTTTCTCAGAAATACAAACCTGTACATACATGTTACTCAAATATTATTTTAGCCCAGTTTGTGCTGAATAAAGTGTTATCAGACTTTAGCCATTAATGTGTTTTTAAGCAACTGAAAAAAGCACGTCAATGCATGTCAAAACTTCTCCAGGGCCCAAAATACCCTCAGACCCCAGAGGGTTAATAGATTCTCTACCATTTAAATTGTAATGTAATGTTTCATTGTATCCGCTCACAATTTCTACTGTCAGGAATTCGCTTTAATAAGTTAATTATGATTCATTTTTAATGGCTTAAAAATAGTGAATATTTAATCATTACATTTAATATCTTGAGAATGGTACAAGAGACATGATATTCGTTGTCATCAGCTTTCTCTGTATATGCCAGCGAACACTTACATACTAAACGTGACATTTTTTCATGGATATTATACATGTAGGTAACAAAAAATTTTAATCCCTGGTTACAAATTAATACTGGTAAATTAATGGGTTATACAACGTGAAGAAATTTTACACACATTTTAAAGAGGTACATCAGGCTATAATCATTAATTTGTCAGTTATACAAGTTACCACAGTTTCAGAATTACCTAGCAAGACCAGGTCAATTTAAATTGTGGATTTAAATGCATTCTGTACATTTTAGAGGGCTAAATCAGTACAAGTATCGTGTCTTTGTGTTAAATGTTCCTGGATTAAAATGAAATGTCTTAGTATTCGAGTCGAGCAAATCTGATGATCTTTTGGAAACATTTCAAGGAGAACTCTGCTTTAACTTTGTGTGGAAGATCAGGAGGTCAGGCTGCGGGGCCTTTCTGACCAATGATGATGCCTGGGCTGTTTAATTTATGATGGTGAAGAATTCCAGGATTGCAAAGGTTGAAAATCCTAGATTCAAACCATGTTGAATCGCAGATTACACCACTGGGCGCTTCGACAGCGCTGCTAAGAGAGTATATTTCTGCTAAAAGAGTATATTTCCTCTTTAAGTGCAAACACATTGACGTGAACGTCTTTTTAAAGACGCATCTTTATAAGGCCCTTATAAAGGCCCTGCTTATGTGTCTGGGCAGCAATCACACTGAGGCAGCATTTGAGGATGGTTCATGTTCTCATCGCGAGAATATTATCATGGCAATGTTGTAGTCGCGGCTTTCTTTCTTTCGGTGGAAAGCCACTCCAGCCGCCCCCTGCATTGCACCTTCTACCTATGGATATGAGGCCGGCCCGGCTGGCTCTGGAGGCGATTCAATGGACGCAGTGTTGCTGGGTAAATCCCCACAGACCTCCCATTCCCCAGCACACTCATTTGCCCCCGTTGAGTTCCGAGATGAGACCAGCTAATCTCAAAGCCAGCTTAACGTCTCTTTCGGGGCTCACAAGCAGGATGAGTTCTTGATTGCTGCATCGGAGAGTGCACTGCCGATGTCAGAACATTCACAAAAAATTTATACAGAAAGATAAAAATGCAAAAAAGAGCCATGATGATGTTGTGACCAGGGCAAATTAGCATATAAGGGTGTAGGAGTCAGTGGCTGAATTCAGTATAATTAGTTTATGCTGTGGAGACACATTAAATAATGATATGAGACTTCGTAAAGATCACGCCTTGCACCATGTGTGTTCTGCAGATGAGACCCATCACATGGATAATATCTACACATCATAAGATATTAGAGTAATGCACACTGCAGACTATATCTATGCTAATCATCTATATTTGACAGGGGAACCAGAGAATGCATAAGCTAAGAGAGAATCATGAATAATGAATATGCAGTTAGCGTGAAGCATGTCTAAATAGTACCAAGGAGAAGTAGAAGGGATTTAAAATAATTCTTTAGGAAATGTATATGCACTTTCTAAGCGATACAACTATATAGGGGAGGACGTTTTCACAGCGGGAAAGGCTATATCTTTTTGAGTAAAATGTCCAATTTTACAAAAGCATCACATTAGAATTATTTAACTTTAAGGTCTGTAACCCTCATATACCCTCAAGACAATTTTTGACCCAAATTACTTTTACTGATTTAACAATTTTTTCCTTTATCTGAGCATTACATGACCTGGTGACTTTTCATCCACTTGCCATCAGAACATACAAAACAATTTGGGCATGATTTAAAAAGTCTAAGTGGTCGTAAAACAAAAAAGGGTGACACCTTTTGTCTTCATGGTCAGAACTGAACATACACAGAAAAAGATCAAATAACTAATTTTGAGTTACCCCAATATACGAAAGTATACTTTTTCCACTGTGGAAAAGTTTACAGGTGCCTCACCTTCCAGAAAAAACACTGCATCTTTATTTTATGGAAACAACGACATTTTCCCACAGCTCCAAGTTATAAATTTGGTCTTGTAGAGCCTTGCTCACAGTTAATTCTGTGGCAGCACCATGATGAATCTCTTTACTGTTCAGGAGACCATGCAGCCATCTACTGGCTATTATTGTGACAACATGATTTTCAAGTTATGTTAATTGTATTTTGTTAACCAGATGGGAGCCTCCTATCTGCCTCCATTATATGTCACATTCTCATATTTTCTTCATGTTTCAATTAATAGACATGTAGGTTTTTACTATACTAAAGTTTCATAATTTTGCTTATTTACATATGCAAACGAATGGTCAAATTAATACATTTAGGTGTAAATAAGATAATAATAGCATACAATCCTAAAATAATTCTATAATGTTATTGTTATTACTTCAGGGAATAAGAAATTGTATCATTATCATCGTCAAAAAAACTAACAAAAAAATCACATTTACTCTTTCCGACCAGAATTATCAAAAGTAGGGCTCATTTATGAATCCCATAGGAGAATCAAGGTACAGAAATTGACTTTCAAAATAAAAACCTACCTTGAAAAATATTCACTGCAGTAAAACATGTGACAACTAGCCCTGGTCTCCAATACTCCTCATTGTCCTTAAATACATTTAAAAGACAAGGTTTTCTTTCTTACACACTAAAAATGTTTTTAAAGGGGCAATGTGGGTGCTAAAAACCATATTAATATGCATTTGTATTCCAATGCATGTGATACATCATAATAACAAGAATACAGACAACTTCTAAAGAATTTTATTACATGGTCAAAGTCAGTGTCATCAAAATGTAAGATTTCCGTAAGAGCCAGTGCTTAGCTATGTTTGGAGAATCAGTAAATAGTGCTGATAGACATTTAATAGTCTCCATTTAGGCTGACCCTGCGTTTTAAGTGTAAAAGACGAGTTATAAAAACTAATAAATAGGAACAATAAAAGCATCAGTGCTCGACAGTTAAAGCCAAGCCAACATGGGAGATATCTGCCTGAGGTCGAGTGCCGTTACAGAAATAGGATTTTAGAGAATTGTGATTAATGTAACAAAAAACAAAGCATTTCAACTATAATTGAATAATCTACCAGCATTCTTTATCATTAGACAGTTGGCAGATTCTTTTTTTACAGAGCGACTTACAGTAAACTACTTGCAGTGATAGTCATAAAAGAGTACTCTGGGGTTAAATACCTTACTCCTGGGCATAATCGTGCTAGAACATTACTGCAAGTCTTTTGAACTGCTTGCTCCAAATATAAGCAAATACATATTTTTTTCCCCCAAAGACTTTTTCCAGCTGTCCAGATAATAAACAGCTATCAGACTTTGAATCATCTGCTGCACAATTGCCTTTCATAGATTGCCAAGCCTGGTGGCAGTGTTGGAGAATTCTCTGTGCCCTCCAGCCATATTTCACCCTCTCCTTTCTGTTTTCTTTATTCTTCTCTCTCTCACTCTCTCTCCCTGATAATACTGATTAAACACATTCACTCGGACATAAACAAGTATAATTATGTAGCAATTTCATCATGATATGCATGTGCATGAACGATGCACACTTCTTGTTTATATGACAACATGTGCTGAGCATACACAAACATGCAGTTGTTTTTCAGAAGTTGTTGCTCCTGTAGAAGTTCCACAGCCTCTGAAACCAAAGCAAATCTGAAAGTAAACTCCAGTCACTTTTCTAGCAACACTTTGATGAAAGTAAAATATGTGAATATGTTTGATATAGGCTTAGGCCTTCAAATATAGGTCTGGACTGGAGCGTTCTGTTCTCTTAGATTCCTGTAGAGCATAAACAGTCATTACCTTCTGCGGTTCATATGTCCCTGCCATTGCCATTTGTACTTTTTTGCATTTCACAAGCAACCGGCTCACATCCTCGTTGTCATGGCCACATGTTTTTCTGCTCTTTGTTTTTGAAAGACATCTTTATAAGTGCATGTTGAAGGGGTACAGCCACCCATAAGCGGCAGATTTTTAACAAAGATGAATGTGTATTCATAAAAGAAAAGACAGTTTCCTTTAGAGAGTTGTATCTTGGATGAATAAAGATTTCTTCCCTGAATTATTACGTATAACCTGTAAGGATGTCTTATAATGAGTAATTCAGTTGGAGTGCTGGCATCACCTTTGCTTGGCTCTGGACTATTGTTTTATGAATTCGGTCCAGGCATGTGTTATTACTCTCAAAAGGGCCCTTTGGGAAGATCATTACATATACTGAAAATAAGCCTCTGTTATCAGCACCCTTAATTTCCTCACTTTTCCTCTGATTATTAGGGGTCATAAGACTGAAATGTGTTTGTAACCATGTCAGGCTATACTACAAATAATAATGTTACTGGAATCATCATAATGCGGACATCATTATTCTGACAGTGCCTTGGAATTGTGCACACTTTTCCTGCAGGCTACTTTGGTTGTTTATCTATCTCCTCATACAAACAGAATGTGTCAAGAGTGTGCATCTGTGTGTGTGTGTGTTACTGTGTGAAATGCACCACCCTATAGCCACGAATAAAGGGAAGTAGAGCTTAAGGAGTCATATAGATAGTCGAGAAAAATCATAGAGGTTTGACTCGGTTACTTCCCTGACCACTACAGAGTGACTACCACTGACTACCTTCATGAAATGAGTAAATAATTTTGCAGCAGAGAAGAAAAAATTAAGAAATTAAAAATAAGAGTCATAATCAAGCAGTGCCCTCAAAACAAACAAGCAAGCAATTAGAACAACCTAAATAACACATATAGCCCAGTAGACTACCTTTAAGTTAATTTAATAAGGTCATGTTGAAACCATGTTGTATAAATAGCAATATTACATTATTATTTAAATAATATTACAATGATATCATTTCAGAAAGGGCTCTTAAACAGCGCTAGAACACTGTAAAGGTGTAAGTTCATGAGAAGATTCAGGAAAAAATTTAGTTACTCTAAGTCTCTATTTCTTTTCTTCACCCAAACTGCATATGACTAACAATATGTATTGTATATGTATGAATGACAAGGGCATAGGAATGATTATGGCAACATTGAACAAAACCTTTTTTGTTACCTTAATGTAGTAGATCTAAATTAAAGTTATATTTGAAATCTATTGTAAGTCACAGAGATGGTATGAGGTGAAATCTTGAAGCACAGATACATGTATTAATTTCTAGGACTAAAGCTAATCTGTAATAGAAGAAGAACCCCCATCCTTACTCATGTTACAGAGAGCAACATCCCCTGACCTCTCTTGACCTATCGTTTCTTACCCTCCAGTTTGTGTAATCAACTGCATACAAGTAGCTTTCATTCCCACTCAACACCCAACAACATAAGAATAATCTCTCAGCATCTGATAAGTACCTGCACAGCAACAACCAAACAAACATAAACTTCCTCTCTCTGCCTCTGCAATAGTCTCTCTCTATCTTTCTCTATCTCTTGCTCTTTCCCTACCTCTAACACTAAATCCCTCTTCCACTTTTTCATTTTCTTTCTGGAGATGAGAAGGTTTTGCACAAACGTGTGGAGTATATGCCAGCTCAAGTGTATGCTGTCATTCAAACAAAAGGGGAACATGCAAAATACTAAGAAATTCATGTACATTTTTTAATTCAGATTTTCACACATTTTTATGCTCATAATATACACTGCCTGGCCAAAAAAGTTTGCAGTTTGGATTTAAATAAGCAGATACTTATGATTGGATTATTATTGCATGATTAACATGTTTCAGCTGGCAACAATTCTTTTAACTCTGGAAGATGTATCCCGTGGTCGTGGAAAAGATGTTACTGCGTTTCAGAAGGGGCAAATTATTGGCCAGCATTAAGCAAAGAAAACAACTAAGGAGATTGCTGAAATTACTGGAATTGGATTAAGAACTGTCCAACACATTATTAAAACCTGGAAGGATAGTGGTGAACTGTCAGCTTTGCGGAAGAAATGTGGTTGGAAAAAATATTGAATGATCTTGATTGGAGATCACTAAAATGCTTGAAGTCACGGCTATGTTTAATAGTGAAAGTAAGAGCATTTCCAGATGTACAATGCAACAACCACTTACAGGACTGTGAATAAATGGCTGTGTGGCCACAAGAAAGCCACTTGTTAGTGAGGCTAATCAAGAAAAAAATCACTTCAGTTTACTAGGGTGCATAAAGATTGGACTGTGGAGCAAAGGAAAAGGTAATGTGGTCTGATGAGTTCAGATTTACTCTATTCCTGTCACATTGTGCCACCCCTGACTGTCTGTTTGTCTTCTCTAAGTGTTTTTCTAGTCAAGTCAAGTAATTTTTATTTGTATAGTGCCTTTCACAACACATATCGTTTCAAAGCAGCTTTACAGAAGATCAGGTATTAACATAAGATAAAACTGTAATATCTATAATGTCTTAGAGTCATCATTGTGTAGTTTGATAAAATATGATTGTGAATTGTGTTTAAAAATAAGTAAATAAATAATAATTGTATTTATAACCCCAGTGAGCAAGCCGAAGGCGACTGTGGCAAGGAACACAAAACTGGAGAAAAATAACTTTGGTAGAAACCAGACTCACTGTGGGGGCCAGTTCCCCTCTTGCTAACATCATGAAGATAATGCCAATATTACTTATGTATAGTGCAAGTCATGGTTTAAAATGATCAAACTAAGTAAGTGTTAAGGGTCAGAGTTTAAACAAAGATTTTGTATGACCTGTAAGATTAATGACGAATGTCTTTGATAGATTAACTGCAGATATTCACATAGATGCAATTGTCCTTGTTAGTTGGCTGATGAAGGGTTCCCCTTCTGCCACTCACTCGATGTTGTGTCGGTGAAGTGAAACTAGGGGGGTCTCTCTTGAGAGCCTCAGTTGCCTCTGTGCTTTGAGAAAAGGCCAATGAGAATTGGCGAACAGAATTTGCATGTCCCTCCCCCGGACATACAGGTATAAAAAGAGGGAATCGTGCATCTGTTTAGTCTGATTTTTTCTTCAGAGCCAAGCGGTTGTGTGTCTAGCAAGCTAGTGTTCATGACTGTTCCACTCAAACCTCTACAGAGCTTTTGCTGTTGGACCTTACAGCGCATTACCAGCGGCTTTCTCTTCTCTGCACAGCCATGCAGACTACGCCCCTGGACACTTTGACAGTACTTCTAAAAGAGCATAAAATCCTCTAAAAGAGTATAATTTTCTCTAAAAGTTTAACACATTTGTGTTGAACGTCTTTTTAAAGACACATATTTTTGATGTGCCTGTGTGCATTTCCTGGATGAGGCAGATATCTCTCCGCCTCTGACAGTCATAGGTGCTGCCTCATGTGTCTGGGTCGCGATCACACCGAGGCAGCGTTTGTGGATGGTACTTGTTCTCCTTGCGAGAACTTTACCATGGCAACATTGTGGTCGCAGCTTTCCTTTCTGAAAGGAAACGCCACTCCAGCCGCCCTATGTGTCACGCCTTCCTCCCACGGGATGAGGTCGACCCAGCTGGCGATGGAGGCGATTTGGGGACCTCAGCGGACACGGCTTCGCCGGGTAAAACCCCATGAACCACCTGCTCCCCAGCATGATCACTGTTTATGGTTCTGGCAGACCTAACTAAAGCAGCATAATTGTGAGTTGAAGGATAAATTAGGTGTATACCTGTCTAAATAGATGAGTCTTTAGTCAAAACTTAAACTGAGTGAGTGTATCTGCACCTCGAACAGTGTTAGGGAGACTATTCCATAGTTTAGGAGCCAGATATGAAAAGGGTCTACCTCCTTTTGTTGATTTTGATATTCTTTGAACAATTAACAGGCCAGAATTTTGTGATCGTAATGAACGTGATGGACTATAGTGTGGTAGAAGTTCACTTAAGTATTGCAGATCTTGACCATTCAAAGCTTTGTACGTAGTTAATAGAATTTTAAAATAAATACGATATTTAACAGCTAGCCAATGTAACGATGTTAAAATAGGGCTAATATGATCATATTTCTTGGTTCTCGTCAGCACTCTGGCTGCTGCATTTTGAAGCAATTGAAGTAAATTTATTGATCTTTCTGGACATCCTCCCAGTAATGCATTATAATAATCTAGTCTTGAGGTCATGAACACATGAATTCGTTTTTCGGACAAATATAATCTTTGCTGTTGAAGATGATGTAACAGTACATCCATCAAATAATATTTTATTTATTGCTTATTTTTTGAGGTTTTTGGTCCAATAATTAGTACCTCTGTTTTGTCAGAATTTAGTTGAATTTCTGGCCATCCAATCTTTTATTTCATTTTTACACTGTGCTAATTTGGAGGATTATGAAATCTCATTAGGTTTTGTAGAAATATAAAGTTGGGCATTGTCGGCATAACAGTGGAAACTTTCCACGATTCCTGATAATATCTCCCACGGGAAGCATTTAAAAAGAGAAAAGTAGAGGCCCTAAAACTGATCCCTGTGGCACTCCATATTTAACTTTTGTTTGGTTTGACAGTTCCTTATATACATAGACAAAGTGGTAGCGGTCTACTAAATAGGACCTAAACCATGATAATGCAACTTAATGCCAACAAATGCCAACATAATTCTCTAGCCTATTCAAGAGACTGTTGTGAACTATTGTGTCAAATGCAGTACTAAGATCTAAAAGCACTAGAAGTGAAATTCAGCCGCGATCAGATGATAAGAGCAAGTCATTTGTAAGTCTGATAAATTCAGTCTCTGTACTGTGATATCTACTATTTCTTTGTAGAAATTAACATATTTGGAAGGATACAACCTTTTCTAGTATTTTTGACATAAACGGGAGATTTGAAATTTTCTATAATTAGCCAGTTCTCTAGGATCAAGTTGTGGCTTCTTAATAAGCGGTTTGATAACTGCCATTTAAAGTTTCTTGGGACATGTCCTAAGGATAGCGAGGAGTTAATAATATTAAGATGAGGTTCTGAGATTACAGGGAATACATCTTTTAAGAGTTGGGTTGGTATTGGATCTAAGAAACATGTTGTGGCTTTTGATGTTTCATTAAGTTTTGTTAGCTCTTCATGACCTGTGACAGTGAAGGATTGAAGTTGCACATTAGGACAATTATGAGACACTGTTTTCTGAGGTGCTATGACAGATGATTGCATAATTCCAATTTTATATTGGATTATTTTAATTTTATCAGTAAAGAAATTAATGAAGTCATTACTCTTTAGCTGCGATGGAATATCTGGTTCTGTTGAGGCTTTATTCCTAACCAATTTAGCCACAGTACTGAATAAACACCTAGGATTTTTGTGGTTATTTTCTATGAGTTTGCTAAAATATGCTGACCTGGCAGCTTTTAGTGCCTGTCTGTATCTACAGACACTATCCTTCCATGCACCATGAAATAACTCTAAATTTGTATTCTTCCACTTGCGCTCCATTTTCCGAGCTGCTCTCTTGAGGACATGAGTGTGATCATTGTACCATGGTGCAGGGCTTTTTTCTTTGATTTTCTTTCATCTTTTCTGTGTTTGTTTTGTCTCTCATTCCCTCTTGTGTCTTGCAGGTGCAATGTGTAGAAAGCCAGCTTCGTTGCCTGGGAAAAAGCTGTTCTCCAATTAACAATCATCGGCGGATCCTGCTCCCTTTCCACCTATCCCTACTTAAGTCCTGCTTGTGTTTTGTCCTTTGCCAGTTTGTTTTGTTGGTTTGTGTGATCTCCAGTCAATTTGTTCTTTTACCTGCAAAGTCTTCTGTCATATTCTAGTTTATTGTTTTCCAGTGTTTTAGTTCTGTCAGTTTTCTCCATTGTGGGAGTTCTTGTTTTGTATTTTGTTTATTTCTGAAGAAAGCTTTAGAAAACGTTCCTCCACGTTTGGGTCCTGCCTCATCAAACTGTGACAATTCCAATGCGATGGGCATGTCAGGGTAAGAAGGGAAGTGCATTAAGATATGTACAAGCATCTGGAGGCAGTGTTATGATCTGGGGTTGCTTCAATTGGTTTGGTCTAGGCTCAGCAATATTATGTGGCAATAAAATTGTCTTGCTGATTACCTGAATGTACTGAATGACCCGGTTATTTTTTCTTCCCTGATGGCACGGGTATATTCCACGATGATAATGCCAAGATTCCAGGGGTGGAAAGAGTACTGAAAAATAATCCTCAAGTAAAAGTACTGTTACTTCTTAAAATGTATTTTGTTTGAGTAGAGTAAAAGTACCTGTCCTAAAAACTGCTCAAGTAAGAGTAAAAGTGTGGCTCATTTAAATGTACTCATGAGTAGTGATTATTGCAAAAGTAGCACACATACCCTAATTTACATTCCCTTTCATGGCTGTTTGCCAGAAAGAAAAAAATATAGGTTTGTGAATATGACTTTTAAAATACTTCACTTATCTATGATGCTGTAAACACTACATGAATCTGATTTTAAAAAACAAATAAAAGGGTGACATGATTACAGAAATGAAAAGATAAAGTTATTTTCAATATCATAATGTATGAAACAATTACATTAAAAATAAATTTATGTGCAGGGTCTAAATAAAATGCAGACTCAGAGAGTTATTATTGCTCATAAAAGATTGTGGCAGGGCGGAGGGCGGGGCCGGGTCGTGATCCTACACACCCGGTCCCGTATTAGGCTAATTATGCCTCCGTGAGGGTTAAAGGTCGACTGCAGGGGATCGTGTGTGTTCGTGTCTTCTTTTAAGTTTATCATTAAAACTATTATATATATTGAAAAGCCGGTTCTCGCTTCCTCCTTTCCATTGATCACTTTACAAAGATGTTCAAAACATTGCAAGAAAATGTAACCCCAACTATCCCCCAAACCCCAACTATCTAACATACTAACTATCTAACATACTGCATTTTATTTAAACGAACTGGTGCAAAGGTAATTTTTATATGATATATTACTGAAGTCAGTTGTGACAGGTGTCCTAGCAAAGTCACCCCCAAATGCTTTGATGTGGCTCAGCGGTTAAGGCTTTGGGTTACTGACTGAAAGGTTGGGGGTTCAAGCCCCAGCACTGCCAAGATACCACTGTTGGGCCCTTGAGCAAGGCCCTTAACCCTATCTGCTCCAGGGGTGCTGTTTCATGGCTGACCCTGTGCTCTGACCCCAGCTTAGTTGGGATATGCGAAAACAACTGCATTTCATTGGCTCTGTACCTGTACTCTGCACAAAGACAATAAAGTTGAATCTTAATCTTTTATGATATTTTAATATTTATTGGAATGTCATTCCTGCATTTTTAGGTGTGACAAATAGTCCAAATACAATTTGAGGCTACTGTATGTGATTATACTATTAGCAAAATGTATAATATTTTCCCCAAAATGCACATTTAATGCAATATATTTGTATTTATTTGTATAGTCATAAATTGCTCAACATTACTTTGGCAGTTCTGCATTTCAATAGTCAGACTAAATTTCAATGCATTGAATGGCACAAAAGGAAGAGGGTACAGGGAGGCATTTCAGATCCAATTATGTCTGTGATATGATGTGGGAGAGTACTATAATCCAGAAAAAACATGTTCCCCACCTCCATAACCTCACTATACACTATAAGAACTGTGAGACAGAAAGAGAGAGGGTTATCAAGAGGAGAGTAATGTATTTGCAGTTGTGTATTCTCTCTGCTCTGCTCTTTCCCCTCTGCACACACATTAATCTGTGTCATAAATGCTCATTTTGTAAGCGGCTGCTTTTGCTACCCACCGTGTGTGGGAGAAGAAAGAAAGGGCTGGAGAGAGAGAGAGAGAGAGAGAGAGAGAGAGAGAGAGAGAGAGAGAGAGACTCCAATATTCACCTTCTACTTTGGCAGTCAGGGTTATGGCAGAAATAAAAGAGAGATGGCTTCTGAAAAACTCTGACTGAAATAAAGTTCCCAGACACACTGCGAAGCTCTGAAGGAAAATATGCTTTTACATTCCTGAAAAAAATTTGATGCTTTCCTTGACTTTCATGTTCTATGGAACAGATCAGTTTGGCAGTATGTAGTAATATATTTTAATACAAATAATTTTTGCTGCTTGCTCAATTTTCTTAAATGAGTTAATACAAAACTTAATTTAATTGTGTGCAATCCAATTAAACTGATAAAATGTGAATTTACTTAATCAGTTTGCATTGGGATGACATGAATAAGCACTGCTAAACAGTGAATTTCCATTTTCCAGCATGGATTGATGAGGAGAGTAAATGATGAAATTAAGTGTTATTTTATATGTTTTTGAGCAAAGTAAAAAAAAAATGGGAAGATCTGTTTGTTTTAATAATCTATTATGCTGGTATTTCAATTTTATTATGGTATTTTGAAGGGTTACGGTTGTGTTGAAGTATGAAGATGTGCTTAGGTTGAGGACTGGTACCTTTTGCAGAAATCAAAATATGTTTTCTATGTATATTCTCCATACATTTATAGAGAGAAAAAAACAAACAATGTTTTGGTGTTTTAACACAAGTTAAAACACAATTAACTGCATCTTTTAATCATCTAACTCAGAACTAACTAACATTAAAATATTCCAAGCAAAAATCATGGTTAGAGTATATTCCCAGTCACACTAGTCTTTGAGCACACAAGATTACTTCGGACATCGTAACGGACCAGGATATGATGACACAAGCAAGGGCTACTGGTTTTAATAAATAATAAATCACAAATGACAAAAATATTTTATTCAAAATGTTAGAATACAGTCTACTCTCTTTCTAGCAACAATAAAATCATGCAGCTTTGGTATATGTATCCTTTGAATTGAGCTTAGATGTCAGTGTGAGGTTTAATCTTTTATTGGTCTACAGGTCTTCTCGTCATCCAGATTCGCATGTCAGAGTTCTCCAAACTTTAACTTTGCTCTGCAATGTATAGAGCTGTTCAGCCATGACATCAATTTGAAGGCTATTCCAGAAGGCTAATTCACCATGGGTTCTTTAATTTATAAAATTGGTAGTAAAATTAGGTCTATGCTAAACATTTCTACCAGAAAGACATATTCTAATAAATTAGAATAATCATGAGATGGGGATAGAAAAGTTTCCTTTGGTGTAAGCCCTACGGTACAACACTTGCCAGAAGACGATGACGGCAAAGGAGAGAAACTAACCTCTACTGCAGGATGGGACCTAAACTGGTGGTGATGGGGTGGATGTGGGATGAAACCAACATGCATAATGAGTGATGAATGACAGCTGCAGAGCTTCTAAAATAGATACTGGATTATGACTGTATGAGATGCCTGAATTGAATGAATAGTGTAAAGCTACTAAGATTCTTTTTTTAAAAACATGGTGGTTTAAAAATTCATGTTTGGGGTAGGACTATGTGTAATTTATCGTGTAGAAAAAAAAATTCCATGTAACTTCAAGTAACGTTTAACATTATTAACCTTATTTTTCTTATAAATCCAAAACTACCATTATAAAAACCCATATGAAAATCCAGAGGGAACCAATGGCTTGAAAATGCAAATTCTCTTCCAGGTTTTTGGACTACAACATAAACAGCTCTATCAGAAATCCTCTACCAAGGGGGACCTGTCCAGGTTAGCAAAACATAGAGTAACACGGTAGTACACTGGTGGGAAGAGGCTGTTCTTTTTGAATGAATGTTATTAAATCCAGTCTCCCACTAGACCTCTCTCTGTCAGAAGATATCCAAATATCAGAGTTCTGTCTGATATCCAAAACCAGTCAACATCAACAGCTTGTTATGTGAACTTTGTCGAAATGTTTTGATCATTTTTTTTAAAGCACTTACATAAATTAGTCTATAAAAATGTCAATCATTTTACCTGTAAAGTCATAAATTTGACCTGTAAAGTATCTAAATTGTAATTGTTTTGGGTGGACTACTGTTCTACTTTTGTGGATGAATTTGTGTTACCAACGTAATTATTAATTAATTCAACAAAGCGCGTAGTCACGCACCCAGGTAGGAAGGTGACAAGTTTATATATTACTGCTGACTGAAGACAATAGTCTGGGAAAATACCCAAACAGCTCCATATAAACAAGGTGTTATTTCAACATCCTTGTGTTGAGGGCCCCATCCCAAATGACAGACTTGATGTGAACTTCAGATATTATGGCCTTCATTTACACATTCCCACGAAGTCCACCAAAACATCAACAGCAGAATTTGAAATTGAAAACGTATTATAATTTAATACTATTGCAAATTGATATAAGCTATTATCGAATAAATAAAAAGTGAGCACTCTAAATACTAAATGCAATTATTAGTATGTAATAAGTAGATGTAGGGAGCAGCTAATCCCAGACACATTCTGCCCTGAAAAACTCTACAACCACATGTGCCCACACACACACACACACACACTTGAGTGCCTAAGAATGATATAGTGATGAGCACAGCATGCAGTGAAGAGAAAACCTACACCAGGAACAGAATGGTAGCCAGTCTCCCTGCCTCAAGCACTCATCTCCTGCAAAGAATGAAAAAGACAAAGACAGTGTTAACATTAAAATACAAACAGTTTTTATGACAATTTGAAACCATGTTGGGCTGAGAAACCCTCAAAACAGGGTTAAACACAAATCAAGCACACCAGTGCTGCATAGTACCCACGTAAAAAGAAAATAAATGTATTAATAAATAGAGCGGCCATATAAATCAATACATAGAATACAAAATTAATGTGGCAGGGTGGAGGGCAGGTCCGGGTCGTGATGCTGCATGCCTGGCCCCTAATCAGGCTAATCAAGCCTCCGAGAGGTATAAGGGCAGACCGGGGACGGCAGTGTAAAGAGATTAATGGAAAGGAGGAGGCGAGGACTGGCTTGGCAATATAAATATTTTAATTATAAACTTAACCAAAAAGACAAATACATAAAGATGTCGGACAGCTGTCCGTAAATCTCTCTCGCTCGCACTGCCATCCCTGGTCGGCCTTTATCCCTCTCGGAGGCTTGATTAGCCTGATTAGAGGCCAGGTGTGCAGCATCATGACCCGGCCCTGCCCTCCGCCCTGCCACAATGAACAACATACAGTAACTGACAAATTTGGTCATCCAGAAAAACAAGTAAATCAGGGCTAAATTTCACATAGGGATGATGCTACAAGGGCTATATTTGAGTAATTATAAGGCATTCAATCAAAGTCAATTACACAAATGTGTTTTCTCTAGAAGTGGTTTTGTATGCTGGTTTCAAACACCTTGTTCAAAATCCTCTTAAATAATAAATATAAATAACGCAAAAAAAAGAAACTTCCTCTCAAATTCAACTGCTTTTATTTTCAGCAAATTTAATATGTATAAATATTTGTATTAACATAACAAAGATTCAACAGCTAAGACATAAACTGAACAAGTTTCACAGATATGTGACTAACAGAAATGGAATAATGTGGCCCTGAACAAAGGGGGGGTCAAAATCAAAAGTAACAGTCAGTATCTGGAGTGGCCACAAGCTGCATTAATTACTGCAGTGCATCTCCTCCTCATGGACTGCACCAGATTTGCCAGTTCTTGCTGTGAGATGTTACCTCACACTTCTACCAAGGCACTTGCAAATTCCCAGACATTTCTGGGGGAATGGCCCTAGATCTCACCCTCTGATCCAACAGGTCCCAGACGTGCTCAATGGGATTGAGATCCAGGCTCTCCGCTGGCCATGGCAGAACACTGACATTCCTGTCTTGCAGGAAATCATGCACAGAACAAACAGTATGGCTTGTGGCATTTTCATGCTGCAGGGTCATGTCAGAATGAGCATGCAGGAAGGGTACCACATGAGGGTGGAAGATGTCTTCTCTGTAACGCACAGCATTGAGATTGCCTACTTTGATAACAATCTCAGTCCGATGATGCTGTGAAACACCACCCCAGACCATGACGGACCCTCCACCTCCAAATTGATCCTGCTCCAGAGTACAGGCCTCAGTGTAATGCTAATTCCTTCAATGATAAACACGAGTCCGACCATCAACCCTGATGTGACAAAACCGCGACTCGTCAACACAGTTTTTGCGAGTCCTGTCTGGTTCAGCAAAGGTGGGTTTGTGCCCATAGGCAACATTGTTGCCGGTGATATCTGGTAAGGACCTTCCTTACAACAGGTCAACAAGCCCTCAGTCCAGCCTCTCTCAGCCTATTGCGGACAATCTTAGCACAAATGGAGGGATTGAGCATTCCTGATGTAACTCGGGCAGTTGTTGTTGCCATCCTGTACCTGTCCCGCAGGTGTGATATTTGGATGTACCGATCCTGTGCAGGTGTTGTTACACGTGGTCTGCCACTGTGAAGATGATCAGCAGTCCTTCCAGTCTACCTGTAGTGCTGTCTTAGTTGTCTCACAGTACGGACATTGCAATTTATTGCCCTTGTCACATCTGCAGTCCCCATGGCAAGTTCACGCAGATGAGCAGGGACACTGTGTATCTTTCTTTTGGTGTTTTTCTGAGTCAGTAGAAGGGTCTCTTTAGTATCTTAAGTGTTTATAGCTGTGACCTTAATTGCCAACCATCTGTAAGCTGTTAGTGTCGTAATGACCTTTCCACAGGTGCATGTTCATTAATTGCTTGTGGTTCATTGAACAAGCATCGAAAACATTGTTTAAACCCTTTACAATAAAGCTCTGTAAAGTTATTTGGATTTTTACAAAATTATCTTTAAAATACAGTGTCCTGAATAAGGGCCGTTTCTTTTTTGCTGAGTAATTAGAATACAGTTACATTAAAAATATATTTTGATTTCGAAGAGATTGATTTGCATTATATTGTCATTGGTTTCTTTTAATATTTAGTCCTTTCAGATGGAAAACATTTATACATAGAAATGATGCGACCCAAAGTGCATTTGAACAGCTGTGATTGGTTCTGGGGGATGTTCAGGCTTTGAATGTTGCACTAATGTTGGTATGTGGTCTTTATAATCTTGTTTTTGACACACAATCTCTGTTTTCTTATATGTTAAATGTTAATAGTTCTCTCGACGTAGAATGTGAATGGATTGGGAAACCCCATAAAAAGAAGGAAGGTTATTTCACTTCTTAAGCATAATAAATATGATATAGTGTTTCTTTATGAAACACATCTTTCTCCACAGGAAGCTGAAAAATTTGGGAGGATATGGGGTGGGCATGTTTTCTTTAGTGCTGGCTCGAGTAAGAGCAGGTGGAGTCATTAGGCTGATAAGTAAACATCTACAATTCAAATGTCTCAAACAGATTAAAGATAAATTAGGAAGAGTCAATATTGTTTTAGCAGAAATTCAGGGGCAAAGTCTTATTTTGGCTAAAACTTATGCACCTAACGCTGATTATCAGGGCTTTTTATAGCCCTTGAAGGGATGTTGCAAGCCGCTGGCAGCCCTCATGATATAATGTTGGGAAGATACTTTAATCTTTTAATGGACACATTCTTTGATCATAGTGAAGAAAAATTATGCAAGCCCCGCAGAGCAAAATTGACACTTCACAGGATGTGTAAAATCTTGGTCTTACAGATATTTTGAGACTTTTGAACCCATCTGGGAAGGACTATACATTTTTTTCATCAGTCCATAAGATTTATTCTACAATAGGTTTTTTTTTATATGTCTAAGTCACTTATTTCATCTGATGTTGATTGTTCAATTGGAAACATTTTAGTCTCAGATCATCCCCTGGTGTGTTTAGAGGTGTTGCCAGATCCAGATAATTTAATTACATTTCTGCTACAAAGTATATTTAGAGTAGAAGTAGAATTTGCTATTCAAATTTAGTGTTAAGAAAACCCATTTTCATCCTGTGAAAACACAAGCCACAATTTTGAGAGCATAGAACGTGTATAGATGTATGTAGTCATCAATGCAGTGAAGTTCAAAAGGCCTGTCTCCACTCTATGTATCCACCCTTTTGCTGTTATTGGAAAGGCATGTCCAGCAAGAATCCACTAATACAAGCTCTGCTGTTTTGTTGGGTTATACTGTAATCACATTTTTGCTTTAGACTAAATATCACAAAACCAGATTGATGACATTTAGTTTATTGTTAAAGAAACTGTTTTTGGGTTCATGACAAACAAATGCATTTTAATTATTTTAAGGGTGCACAGCTATAGGGGACATAAACTGCTGAATCTGAAGTCTGCACTCTACACTAGTCAGAAAATTATTGAATTTAAGACATTTTTTTGAAAATATTGCATATCATGATGAGCAGTGCTTCTTCGTTTTCTCTTATTATTCAAACCCAATGTACATGAAGTCATATTGGCTATTTTTCTTTATAGAATTTATATGACTGATGAATGATCAAGGGTCTGTGTAAGTTTTAAAATTCAGAATGTGGTTGTGAAAGTTCAAAGGTTTGTCCAATATCACATCTTTCCATACCTGCAAAAATATATTAGGCTTACTGACATGAAACCAGCTGCACTTGTCTAGAATTACACTCAAGTGGAAAAATGCAATAATGGTCTAAATAATCGCTTCACATGGAAAGGCAGCTCTGTGCTCCTATAAGGCCATTTCATAATACAAAAAAAAAAAAGTGTAGTGGTGACCCTGTGCTACAGGTCACTAATGCAGGCATTTTTCTGCTCTATACTTTCCTCTTTCTCTGCAAACCGGTTTATTAAACCTTGATTTGATTCACCTGTGTCCATTAGTCCCACTGAAAATACATACATCTCATCATGTGCTTTCATTTCTGAGGTTCCAGACCAAACTCAAGAGTTAAAGGATAGTATTCTATCATTATTTACCCAGCCTAATATCCCTTCAACCCTGTATATCATTATTTCTTCCTTGGAACACAAAAGAAGAACTATGAAGAATCTTCACATGGCTTATCTCTATGCAAATTATTGATTAGTGCCTGATTGCAATATAAATATCAGTCTGATCAACACAGAAAATGATAGTTTGGCTTCTAAAGACTTGAAATATAGTGCAAGATTTGGTTTTACTATTTTTACTGTTGTTTTTTGGAGCTTGACAGCCCAGAGTCAATATTCACTTTCATTATATGGCCAAAAGCTTTGTGAAGATAGTTCAAAGTTTGGAGTGGGTTTGGAGCAGCATTAGAGTCAGTGAATAATTACATATTTAAAATTTTTAATAAACTATTCCTTTAAGGTTTTGCTAGTTAGCAATACTAAAGTCCTACTGGTAGATGGTAACCATTTGCACCCAAAGAGCATCTTTTTCCATTCACAGCCATTCAAAAGCAAAATATAAATGGCAAATATTTAATTGTATTATATTAAGAAAAATTGCAACTGAACAATTGTTTTGGGGGAGCCTTTAAAAGCATGAAATGGAGTTTTGGGTTAAGGGATATTGTTCTGTCAGCTGCCTTTGAAGTCACAGCTCAGGAAAGTTGCTACCTGTAATAACAAGCTAAGGCTTGGGACTGTGCACACTCTTGTTATCATTGCAGTATAATTTTCCTGCAGCTTCAGAGTAATTAGTCACATGAGTGATTAGCTCAAATAAAGCCTAAATGTGGAGCTAAGCTGCCGTTATAAAAGATGGCAGCATGCAAGCTGTATACTTTCATGGTGTTATACTGCAGCTGAGTGTAACCCAGATGTAAAATAAGATTTAATTGCATTCTAAGTTATAAGCTGAAAAAAAGTGCATATTTAACTAAAATATGTGAAGAAACTAAAGACAAGTCACTAGAAACAGAATGAAAACCAAAGAGTCATGCAAAATCATGCAGAAAAATATGCAAAATTGTATATTTATTATTATTACTTTTGTATTGTAGATAAACTTGACCAATAAGAGTCTGGATCAGCACTGCAACCATAATTTAACCAATCAGCCAATCTTGCTGTAGCCACGCAGACAGACACAGAACAGACGAAGAAGCGAAGAGCAACGAGATGCCGATCAACTGCAATGTTAAGAATTTATAGCAGCAAAAAAATGAAAAATAGAAAAGATTTGTTTAATCTTAAACTTAAACTAAAGCTCTAGAAAAAGAGAAAAAGACTTACCTGAGGAGTGAATCTTGATGTCAAATCGAGATAAAGCTGTGTGATGAAGTCATTTATTTTACAGTTCATCTGGATAAAACCTGAAAAAAAGAACAAATGTAGTTAATTATCGAGGAAATCGGTAAGATTAATCTATTATTCTAAATATAAATGAGAATCAGAAGCGTAAGCTTGTTTATTGAGTGAACTTGGTTGAGAAACTGTGTTGTGTAAATGCTACCACGAGGCATAACATTTAGAGCTAAAGCTAATGAATGTATTAAGATTAAGAAAGTTAAAATAATTGTCTGAAATGTTAGGAAAATGTTTCTGAGAATATTTCTGAGAATGCCAGTTTTTGTATATATGTTTTGTTCGTGTTGGACCATGTTTTCAACAAGGATAGTGGACATTTCATCGTGGACGTTTCTGCACAAACTTTATGTGGAAAGTTAGATGGCGAGCCAAAAAACCCCCAAGAGTCTTATCTGAACTGTGAATATCTTCTGTTAGTGGATTTCCGAATAATCTTCAATTCATTCGACAATAAAAGGTTGAGGTATTTGTGAATCTGGACATTTATTGAATGTTTGTTCTTGAAGAACTCTGAATTTAGTACATTTGGTAATTTAGTTGATTGATTATTGTATGTTTAATTGTATAATAGTTTATTTGAATTGTATAGGTAATTAATAGCTAACTGTAATTTTATTTGTTTGGTTTTATTGGAATTTAACTGGGAAAAAGAGTAGTTAGTAAGTAGTAAGGAGTTAAAAGGAACCAAAATCGATAAACATTTTATTAGCTTCAAATAAACTAAATAGATAATTAATAGATAATCAGAATTTGAGGAGAAAGAATATTGATTTCAAATCCCTAATTATGTTTATTGTATTTTATTTAAGATTTTTTATTGTATTGTTTATTGTTTTATCTGTGAAGTTGTTTTGTTCAAGTTATTCAACATAAATCAGTTATTTCACATAAGTCAGTGGCTGAGTGTGTATGTGAACATTTTGCCTCCTTCACGTACCCTAGCTATCTTCTGATTGGCCCAACTCTTTGCTACCCAGGTGCCATCACACGTGCATCCCACACGCTACGTGAGCAACTGCTATTGAACTAACGTGTAGCTCTCTCCAGGTAATAAAGACCTTCTTGATGTAACTTTGTTGTTACAAATTTGTATTGTGAGCCAGTCTTCTGTGTATGGGTAGATGGCAATGACCAAGTTAAGCTTTTGAATAGAAATATGCAATTTTTGTAACGACAAGCCAGGTTCAAACACTTGAGCAAAGCTATTCGTTTTACGACAGACCGGCAACTCATTTAAAGAGAGGATGGTATGCTCTATAATGTACCCATTTTCAAAAAAAATAACAAAAAATACATAAATAGGAGACACTCAAAAAGTTTTCAAACAAACTTCTTTAACTTTATGGACTGAGACAGCCCGCGGACGGGGCCTTAAATGTACAAAATAAAAGTATGCGATAAACAAAACTGCTGTGTGTACATTGGTACACATGCCACATATCTTTGGAAAGCTACATTTCTTGATTTTCTACTGATATAAACCATTTTAAGATACAATCACAACAGCAGGTACAATCTATATCTTTGTCAGACCACCAACATATAAACAACCAATAACAAAATTTAGGCAACTCACATATGAAGCCTCATAGTATTCAACTGATCCATAACTTCCCGACAAAAACGGTGTTGTTTCATTGTCAAATGTCCAAACGATCAAATCAAGTAAAATGTTTAGTCCAAATCACATTATTACATCAATAAATATCCACAGACTGTTGTTGCATCATTTCAAAGCACCTAGCTGCTGTACCTCATCTTTCACATATTATCGGTAATAACTTCAGTTCAGATGTAAACATTTCCTATATCCGGTATCAAAATGGAAGCACGCACTCTGACCTTTCGATTGACACCTCATTTGACCCAATAGGAGCTTCCATGTCCTGTCCAAAGCCTTCAATACCCAACCACAGTCTGTGTCGAATGTAAGGGCATACCCACTTTCTTTTGTTTACTGATCAAACCAATTACATCGAAGAGTGGAAATGACTGACGCATCGTATAGCCAATGAAATTCTGAAAACAGTGATATGTGGCTTTAGTGGAACGATTAGAGCATGGTTCTGTAATGTGTGTGCGCAAAATTGCCTTGCCATTACCCAGTGTTTTGTGCGTCTGTGCGTAAAAGTATTGGAAAGCTGTTGGCGATTTAAATATGGTGAAACAGACGCGAAAAACAGGATTTTCACCCCAGGATGTGATTTAAGAGTTTGGAGATGAAATTTCTGAAAACAATACGGATAATTCGGAGGCAGAGGAAATGTTTATGGAGAGATGAGACATTGCTCTGGACAAGTAAGTGTTTTCTTGTGTTTTATAACATATATTACTGTATATTCCGCATAAATAAGCTTTAGTTTGAATAATGAATACACATTTTGTAATTACCCTTTGTCGTGTGTTTCCTCAGTGAGTGTTTGAACCGTTTGTGCGTGTTTTTTGTATTTGTTTGTGCTTGTGTGATGTTTTAGTTCATTGTTTGTTTCAGATCTATTGACATGCTATATAGATGTTTTGTATATTTACTGTAAATATGTATTTATATATATATATATATATATATATATATATATATATATATATATATATATAAATGGACGTGAAATATATATATAAATAAATCAATAAATATAAGTTGAAAATAAGAATATATGTTGTGTTTGAGAGTCTATTTGTTACAATGCGGGGAGGTGGGGGAGGTGTAGGCCCATCTATTTGTTACAATGCTGAATTCATGGGGGGAGGTGTAGGCCCATCTATTTGTTCCATAGTACATTGGCAAAGTATACAGTATTTACAGTAAATATACATACAATAATACATATTTACACAGTCGAAAAGAAAAACTATATATATATATAGAATACAGAAAAGATGGAAAAGTTGTGTCTAGCTTTGTAAATTACATTTATTTATTCTCACTGAATCAGATAGCGATTGGGAGCCGGATGGGGGCCACATAAAGTGGAGCAGCAGGACAGCACCTCATCAAGAGAGGAGGGCTTTCAGAGAGACCCTTGCTGAGGAGCTGGCAGAGTTGGGGTCTCACTCCACAGCCAGACCCGTATCTCCTGCTCCACGAAGAGCACATCACAGGCCGTTGCACATCACGAAATCTTGCACCGCTGGTCGTCTGAAGTGCAGGCAGTGTCATGCAAAGACACCAGTGAAGTACTCTTCCTGTGATGTGGCTTTGTGCTTTGTACCCAAATGTGACTGCTACAATGACTGGCATGTTGCTAGAAACATGTACAATTTTATAATGGTTTGTAAATACTTTGTGTAAAAATTCATGTAAATAGTTTGTTGTGTATTTTTTATATAAACAAATTGTCCACCATAGCACTAGTTTTGACTCTTTTATATGCACAACATTTAGTTTCAAGAAGGGAAAAGGCACTCTAATGTGTTTATTCATCAGTTACTCTGTGTCAGCAAAACTAATAGTGGATCTGGATATGGAATATGATAGCACTAAGTGTCATCTTTCATTAGAGCCCAAAATTATGACTGTACGTTGAAGCGTTCAAAAGTAGTAGCCTTTTTGTCCTAGGTTACCAAAGGGTCCTTTTGGAGTATCCAAAAGGCACTTTTGTAAAACGCCTGGGTGTACCCTTAGACAAACATGTGTAAAATATTCATTTTTTATGGTATTGTTATAACATTTGAACTTGGACTAGGTAAGGCTTCATGCTGTGATCCCATTGTGTTCTCAAGCTAATAGCTACAAGTTATAGTCATCTGCAGGCATCTGTATGCAAAAAAAAAATTTCAGGCGGAAAAACAAACTTCTATTTCATTGTGTTCAAACTTCTATTACTCAGAATCAGTAGCACTTACAGTAATTCTGACTGCTGGGGAAAAAACTTCAGAGTGTCCCCTTTCAAATGTGACCAAAACCATGCATGTACTCCAAACGGTTCAAGAACAGCTTTAAATGTACTTTGGGTATGCCTTGATTAGGCGTTTTAGGCTAATTTTACAGTATTGGGAAGAGGTTTTAAGATATGATGTTTGAAAGCGCAATAGAAGTTAAGCGGCACAGAATAGATACATCAGTTAGTGATGAGACATGGCAACATATAATGGACAGTATCTATAAATCATGCAGGAGACAAAGAGGAACAAGAAGACAAAACAAAAAGAATAATTGAGGACCAACGATGAGACATTTTGCAAATGGCTTAAAGAAAGCAATCAGGAAAGGATGAGGAGAATAGAATGGCTGTAATCTATGCTCGTCATTTTACCCTTTCAAAAAAATCACAGAGTGCCCTATCTTCAATTTATGAGTGTGACGGTTCACTCAAAGTTGAAACAAAGAGAGAAGATATTGCATAGTGAAGTGTCAGAGCTATGGCTCTGGACACATGTTTCTTTAAAATAAAAGTTTTAAGTAGACTTTTTCACATTTTGTCTAATCATTAGTTCTGATGTCTGATACAATATTTTCAGTAAGTTGTTGTTTACCAGTCAAGACATCCCAGATGCAATTTGTCTCGTGTTTAAGTAAACGCTCAAGGTGGACCCCTGTTGAGTTCTTGAGCCTGTATTCCTCCTGAACAGGAAAACCAAGTTTCAGAAAAACAAAAAAGGCTTAGTTGATGTGCACATATGGTCAGTCATATGATTATATGTTTTCATTTGTTTGACGTCAGAACAGTAAAGAACATAAGAACAATGAGAGAATATTTTAAATGGTGGAGTGTCTGTGCAACAGTGTTGGCACTCAGATCTTTGTAATAGAAAAGTTACTGTGAGTATCAAAAGACCTAAAGTGTATTACTTTTTTGACTGTTTACATCACCTTCCTCCAGGAGATGGCTCTAAAATGAGATAATGTGCAGATAATGGAGAAATTATCACACTAAGGGTCGCACATTTATTGTTTTTGATCAGACCCTTTAGGATGCTTGTATAGTATCTCTCACCTCTAATGTGATTATGAAGCAGGTTCTTTTAGGGGAAATGCTTATTACTCTTGTGATGCAAGGTGGTTCAATATGTGGTTTGCATTATTTGGCTGAACGCAGCATGGAGAGAGACAAAGAGGGTGGCATTGGGGAAGCCAAATGGTATGGGTTCAGATTTACTGTGCCATCTGCCACTGTTGGGATCCACATAGAAACATACCTTGACACTCCCCTCATCTTCCTCCATTAGTGACTGTCTAAAGGGGTGGGGGAGGGGGATGATGTGTTGGTGGTAGAATAATTCTTATGGCTCCACCAACCTGCCTGTCCATCCACTGTGATCTCGTTCCTCCGTTGATGTGATCTGGAGCCAGATCCTCTGTTAATGTGACTTTGAGTATACCTCATTGCCACCTTCGCTATGAAGAAAACACACAATGTAATGTTCTATGTATATCTGTTACTGACACTGTTTAGGCACTGCTCTCTGTAAGGTCAGGGTCAAAAGGGTCAGATAGGGTGCTGCTCCTATTTCAGAAGCTTCCAAAATACAACTTGCAATTCCCTGCAGCAGGGTGCTTTGTGTCTATCTTACCTTGTTTGTACATTTGCTAAGAAGAGAGTTGCATAAACCTGTGTTTATAAAGCACCTATTCTCACTTAAGTATTAGACGAACAGAAACAACGGACAACAGACGGACAGAAACAACAGACAACAGATGGACGGAAACAATGTACAACAGGTGAAGTCAACATCAACTACGATGACGAAGATTAAACTGTTGAAGTCCAACTTCCTTCTGCATGCACCCTGTTCCATAACTGTTCTATGAAGACAATATGTCAAATAATTAAAAATCCTCAGGCTCTGGAGACATTAAAAGACACTTACGTGCTCAAGCTGATACCCCTGACAGGGTCACAGACCGGGGACTCAGTTTGGACAGTGCGGTAGGAGAGATTCATTGTCAACTGTCGAGCAATGCTGGTGAAGGTCATTGCTGACTTGGAGGATCTTGCTGTAATACGCCGATTGATCACTGCCATGGGGATGAAATTATTTGTTGATTACAAGAGTAAGGGGCGTTGAGAAACAGACCGATTATCTGGAGTCATTTGAGAGGGAATTTCCTGCTAACCTGCTAGAGACCAAGAAAGACTTGGAGCACATTTGGGAAAAGCTGGAAGACATTGAGACTCGTAACCGGCAAAACAACATCCGAATTGTTGGAATTCGTGAGAACGAAGAAGGAAGAGGTATGGTGAAATTCCTAGAAGAGCTGCTGCTCGACATAACAGGCCATAAGCTAGAAATCGAGTGAGCTCACAGGGTTCCGGTGCTGAGATCCGTGGAGGGAGACAGTGTAGTGCGCTACGTTCAGGAGCGGGTTTGGTTATTAGCAATAATAAATAATTATCAAGATTATTAAAATCAATAGAACATTGATTAGAATCAATGTTAGCTTTTTATCCTTTAAATCAACAATTATCAAAGACAACCATCAATTATCAAATTCGATACAATATTAATTATTATCAAAGATAATAATTAATTATTAAAATCAATGGACCATTGATTAGAATTAAGACTAGCATATTGATCCTTCAAATTCAACAATCATCAAAGATAATTGTCAATTATCAAAATCAATAGAATATTAATAAGGATAAATATCACCAGGGCACCACCCTGGAATCAGGGACTAATAACCAGACAGTATAACAGTCTCAATATTAGATTGTTCTCTTCGACATCCGGAGAACATCAATATTCAAAAGGAAACAATGAAGGCTTGAATCTGAGCACTGACATCCACTGACAGCCTTTAACACAGGTGTATGCAAACAAACCAAAACACTTCTCTTTGAACAGTTTATCGATGCAGTAATATCAATTAATAATCAATACAATGCAGTCAATCAACTTCCGACTTAAATACAAATTCTAGCAGAAATCATTATCAAGAATGTTCATCCTTATGTTATAAGCGCAAACTACCAGATATATCTTCAAAACGTGATGGAGCGTATCCGCAGCTTATATCTGTGTTATACACTCAACAAGTTGCTACAATATGCACATGTTCTCTCCTAAAAAAACACAACCACTTGGATGGGTTATTTCAAATGCAAAATCATAATGATGCAACCAATGAAATCTAGACCAGGAAATGATCATCATTTGACCAATAATGATGACTGAAAATGGTATTAAAAAATCTTTACATTTTAAGTATGTCAATAGCACCTAACAAGCAAGGAATAAGTGATGTTACATTTTTACTAATCTGTATTATTTGTTTAATTATTTTTAAATGCATTGCAAGAGATGTTTAGGCCTAAGTCAAATTGCAACCAACTCATACCTTGGTCCACCACCAAATGCGTGCATTTTAAAATGTTAATTGCAGTCAGACATAAACAATAATTCATTTTTTTATAATGACATGATTGAAACTCCAATTGGAAAATCCAATTTTTGTGAATTTCGACTAACAGACCTAGATAATGTGACTTTAGCCTGGCTTCTTCCAAGATGTATACATGTTAAACGAACCACAATTGGCCTTGGGGTTGTCAGCATGCTCCGAATGACAGAGGTGATGCACAATGTGTATTATTCATTTTCTCAGCTGACGTCCTTCCTCCAAATATTCAAATATTTGATTTGGTGCGCTGTGTCATGTATACTAAGACAAATGAAAACTTTAGCTTACTGACTGAATAAAAGGAAGGGTAATATTTAAAGTGTCATGAAATTCAGTTTTCAAACAGATCCCAAAAAAACATCTCCCATCTGCCATTAGTTTTACAAACACATAGTCCTGCCACAAACTCAAGCCATTAGTAGGACCAATGTTGCTATTCCGCAATGGACAGGCTACTCAAACAAACAGAGGACTCTGCATATTAAGCGGGAATGCAAGAAAGAATAAAATAGAAAATAGAAAAGAATAGACACCTTTAAAGGGATGGGAAAGAAGTGGGATTTGCTCGTGGTAGAATTATTAAATGGTCTCATCCACTGTGATGTTATTCCTCTGTTGATCTGATTTGGAGCAAGTACATTGGTGCTTAAAGCAGTGACTGGAGAAGTATTCTGTGTTAGTGAGGCCAGCAGTTCTGGAGCTGATCGCTCCGTCCTTGATAATTACATTTCCTTTTGTCTTGGAGATAAATAATGAGCACTCGGTGAGTTATTCCAGAGAGGCCCACTGCCGAAATAAAAGAACAGAGAAATAAGACCAAATGGATTCAGTCTGTTAAATTATTTATCATACACTAAGAAGCTGAAACTCTCTGCTCACTATTCACAGCAACATTATCACGAAAATGTATGTTAGTGCTAGCCATGACACATTTTTCAATTTGTTTGAAACATTATTCATTTTAAAACATGGGTGATCCTAGTGTTTGAACCTTAGGGGGAGCTCAGCCACTTACCTGAATTTGAAATGTTTCTTGCTTTAAGGAATATTTTTTGCTTTAATTTCGAGAAAAGTTGCAAGTCTTACGTGACTGACTGAATCTAGCTTGAATGACAGTTCTTTTACTAAACAAAACTGCATCTGTTTGTCAGTAGATAAAAGAGTAATATCATGAAGAATCAAATGTACCTGTATTTTTTTTAGATTAATGAGTTACTTGTACATTGAAAGTGTAACCATGTGTAATGTGAAAATAGCTGCTTAATGTGACGTGTAATGTGAAATCAACATAAAATAATTGTAAAAAGAAAATAGAAAATAGTTGAGAAACTGGTTACAGTAATAATAAGGTAATCAGAAATTATTAAAAGGTATATGGGGAATGAAAAAAAAAATTACGTAAAAAAGACAATATAATGATTTTTCATATCGAAATAATTTCCAGTCACGGGAGATCTAAATCTGAAGTCCTGTCTTACCACGTTAGTCACTAGATGGAGGGAGCCCTTTTTTCCATGAGACTGGCAATGTGAGCAGAATGATGCTGAAGTGTGAATATTTTCTGAACAAAAATAAAAGCGTTGGCAAGGATAAACTGGAGAATTAGCCTATATGTTTTCATTACTTTGGATTTGGTAAGTGCACATATTTGATATATATATATAAGCGATAGTAAATGTGATTAAATATGCCGTTGGTGTATTAAACAGAGAGATAATTAAATTCTTCATCAGATGGTAATGCTGATAAATACTGATGTTTACAAGTTAAGTGAGATGTATTGGTTAAAGAATGCTATGTATATGAGTTAATAATGTTCACATATAAAGTATTATGAGAGTGAAATAAGTAGCGCCGAAGCTAACTGAGTAGCTGTATTTCAGTAGCAATATAAAATATAAAATATAAGTTATTAAATATGTTAAAGGGCACCTATTATGGAATTTTGAAAATTACCTTTCATGTAGTGTGTAACATAGATTTAAGTGAACAAAAACATCCTGCAAAGTTTTATATATGAAAGTTCAAATAAAAAGTTATTGTCTCTCAAAAGTAGGAGTCGACTCCTTCGACAGTAAGTCCTTTTTCCAACGAGTCATTTTCCTTTTCGTTGTGACGTCAAGACGAAAAATGATCAAATTGTCCGCGCCCACTCATTGCGCGGGCAGACACCAGGGAAAACTTGAAAACATCTTGTCGACAACAAGACGCCGTGTTCTGAAGTGCATATCAAAAGCGACCTTTTTTTCACTGCCCAGGGACGAGCATGTGAAGAATCAGTGGCTAGAGTTTATATTTACAACTATACCACACAAGTATAGCCCGAACCTTGTGCTGTGTTCGCGTCATTTTAATGACGATTGCTTTACGAACATGAATGCTTTCAAGTATGGATTCGTGAGCCGGTTGATACTGAAGGAAGGTTCAGTACCAAGTTTATTTGGATCAGCTTTCTCCTCCGAATGACAACCTGTAAGTATTATTAATAATTGTTGCTTTTATGTGTTTTTTAGCATGCTTAATAAGTATTTGTGTGTGTTGTGTAAGTTACGCTCAGCGCAGCTTCTAGGTCTCCAATGTCAATTTTTTTGAAATATGTGAAATGTTTGTCAATGTTATTGGAGTTGTCATAAAAATAGAGCAATAACTTGTAGTAATGCAGTGCTTTACCAATATGTTTATGCGTTGGGCTAACGCAAACAATAACCGATTGGGTGTTTACCACCGAACTTTGGGCTATGATCGCTAACATAAATCAACTCAAATTCCTTCTCTGATTTTGATTTTTTTAACTACAAAGCGGTAATGGGCGTTCCGTTTCCGACAATCTCTGCACAGAGTATACCAATCACAACTGACTGGGTCATCTGACCAATCACCGCAGATTAGAGTCACGCAAAGGAGGGGTTTGGAAAAATTAGTCGTTGAACGAATCATTTGGGAGTCGGAGAGCAAATCAGGTAAACATAAATGCATATTATAAGACAACAAAAGGGTTTTTTGTCATTGCATGCATGTAAAACTGTTGTTGGGGACTCCCAAAACAATATTAGGAACATTTTAAATGCCATAATATGGTGCCCTTTAATAACTGTCACTGTGTAATTATGTTTAGTTAGTAATTGTGAAATGTGTTGTAAATGGATTAAAAAGAGTATCATTTCTTTGAGCGAGTTGAATATATGCTATGAGTTGAAAACTCCCTGTTTTTTCTATGGTGGAATTAAAAACTCCCAGAATGGCGATGATGAAAGTGTTGTGTTCTATCTCTTTATGTATGCTACATTCTACCACTAGGCAGCACTGTCGTAAAGTAGGTATTAGTTGAGAGAGTAAGAGATGAAGAGAGGATGACTACTGAATGTAACAAGTTTGCTATGGTGTTTTTGTTAATAAGAATTGTCATAGTAATGTAAATGCTCCCTGTTGAATTAAACAGCCCTTGTTGAACTTTCTTATATACTTGGGATATATGGCATCCTTGGCCGTGGTCGCATTTCCCCCAGTGAGACTTCTTGCACTGGTACTGTGCAAGGTCAGGGATGATGAGGAACAGGTCACCTTATTGGCTCCTTATTGGCCCACTCAAGACCTGGTTCTCAGATCTCACGCTCCTCGCAACAGCGCCTCCCTGACAAATTCCCCTGAGGAAAGACCTCCTTTCTCAGGGACGGGGCACCCTCTGGCAACCGCGCCCAGACCTCTGGAATCTCCACGTCTGGCCCCTGGACGGGATGTGGAAGACTTAAGTGGTCTACCACCTACAGTGGTTGAAACGATAAACCAAGCCAGAGCTCCCTCTACCAAGCAGCTTTACGCTCTCAAGTGGCGTCTGTTCGCACATTGGTGTTCTTACAGGATCCGAAGACCTGGCAGAGATCCGCCGTTCGGTCAGTGCTTTCATTCATGCAGGGGAGGTTGGAGGGTAGGCTGTACCCCTCCACATTGAAGGTTTATGTCGCTGCTATTGCAGGCCACCACAACACAGTGGACGGCAAGTCCCTTGGTAAGCGTGACCTGATTATCAGGTTCCTTAGACGCTTACAGAGGTTGAACCCTTCCCAGCCAAGCCTATTCCCCTCCTGGGATCTCTCAGTTGTCCACTCAGGCCTTCAGAGACCCCAGAGATTCAGTCTTGATTCAGTCGAGCTCAAAGCCCTCTCCTTGAAGATGGCACTCATGGTCGCGCTTGCTTCCATCATGAGGGTTGGGGACCTGCAAGCGTTCTCTGTCAGCGACACTTGCCTGGAGTTCTGTCCGGCAGATGCTCACATCATCCTAAGACCGCGACCGGGCTACGTGCACAAGGTTCCTACGACCCCCTTCAGTGACCAGGTCATGAACCTGCAAGCGCTGCCCCGGGAGGAGGCAGACCCAGGCTCTTTGTTGCTGTGTCCGGTATGTGCCTTGCGTATCTATGTGGACTGCACGCATTGCTTTAGATGCTCTGAGCAGCTCTTTGTCTGCTTTGGCGGACGGCGGAAAGGGAACGCCGTCTCCAAACAGAGGTTGGCTCATTGGGTTGTCTGGTCCGAGCTGGTAGAACTCGGTAATGCGGCACAACCAACCATGTGTTCCGCTTGAACACAGCACCCTTCTCCAAGGTGATCCAGTGTGCCTTCTCTCCCAGGTTAGGCACTAATCTCTCACTTCCTGGATGCTCTTCCTCCCTAGCCCTCTGGCCTGCAAGTTCAGCGGAGGAATTCGCTGATAGAGCGAGTCAAGTGCTCCGTGTTGGGCTCCACAAGTACGGTCCCCCTGTTGGCAGGATCCCTTGGGCAGTTCCAGCTTCCCCCAGTTGCCGTGTCTGTAGTAACTCCTCCCTTGTCAGGCAGAATCTACCACCGCTCCACGTCCATGTGTGGTTTGACAACCCCTGTGTGTATTGACCACAAGTTATCCCCCCCAGTCTGGGCAGGTTGTGGTCTCTGCAGAGCTTTTTTCCCCTGAAAGAATAGGAATGGAAAAGGATGCCTTCCCCGACACATCTATAGCATTAAGATAGCCCCAGCTGATTTAAACTCTATGTGAGAAACATAGAGAGAGAAAAGGCCACCGCTGCCGGGCTTGCGCCCATGCTAGTCATGTCGCCTGTTCCCGTGCGGGTACTGGGAACCTAAGACCAGTACATGACACTTTTTATTGGGGGCGTTGGGGAGGGTTATGTGCAGCCGACACAGCTGCTTCTAGCATGCAACAGCCTGCTTGCACCTGTCTCAGTAGTTCATCTAACACGATTTAGTGCATGCCATTTTTAAATGGGATCCCTTGTGTCACTACAACCGACACAACGTTGAGTGAGTGACAGAAGGGAAACGTCATGGTTACTGTTGTAACCTCCATTCCCTGATGGAGGGAACGAGACTTTGTGTCCCCCTTGCCATGACACTATTCCTACCACTGTAATGCGCCGTACCTTATTCTCGGCTCCTCAGTGCAAAAACCTGACTAAACAGACACACGCCCGCTTCCCTTTATTCCCGTATGTCCAGGGGCGGGACATGCAAATTCTGTATGCCAATTTTACATTGGCCTTTTCTCAAGTTCAGAGGTATGCAAGGCTACCAAGGAAGACCCCTTGAGTCACTACAATCGACACAACGTCTCGTTCCCTCCATCAAGGAATGGAGTTTACAACAGTAACCATGACATTTTGGTTTGTTTTTGTTTTGGCTTGTTTTCCAATAAAAATATCTAAAACTCCTTTAAAACAACACATTTTCTTTAGAAGCTATACTGCAGAAGAAAAATGAAATGTTATCTGACATTATTATATTAGAAATAAAAGTTTTTTTAAATATCTAAAAATCCTTTAAAAAAAAGATGCATTCAACTGAAAAGCAGCATATAAGATATTTAGACTTGCTTTTAGAGAATAGATATATTTTGTCTTTACTGCACTCGCAGAAGTATAACCAAGTGATAAATACACTTAAATATACTTTTATTACACAAAATATACTTATATTAAAGATACATTATCTTAAAGCAAGTCTAAATGTCTTATATGTTGCTTTTCAAGTAAATGTATCTTGTCTTAAGGATATTTATACTATTTTAAATGGAAAACAAGACAAAAACACTTGATAACAATATAATTTTTTTGCAGTGAATTTCTTTACTAAATTAAAAATAATAAAAAGTTTTAGTTTTTTCCTTTAATTCAATAAATATCATTTAGAGATCCTCTTTATTGTTAGTAAGCACGTTTAATACAACCATTTAAGTTAGGGCACAAGCTGAATAATCGGTTAACCGATAATGATTAATTAATGCAATAACTGCAGAAATCCTGTTGCTCATAGGATGTACCCAGGTATAAATAATCAGGTGAATTTACTTAAATTAAAGTATATTGTGAGTGATATTCGAAAGAAATTGTGAATGACTTGTTGTAATTTCATTTATTATATTTTCTTTTCTTTTCTTTAATAGTGTTTGTTACAAAGGACAGAATACATTTTTCAATACAGAATTATTTGGCTACTCATACTCAGTGTTGTTTCACTCAGCTACACCTCTCTAGTTGAAGTTATTCACCTATAATTAAGAGTTAATACATATGTCTAGATCAGTGTTAAACAATCTTGTAACCAAAGGTGTAAAGTAATGAATTACAAATACTCACGTTACTGTAATTAACTACTTTTCCCAAGAGTAGTTTAAGAGCTGTAACTGTACTTTTACTGCGCTATTTTCCCATCCTGATTTTATTTTTTATCTATCAACATGATTGGCTCGGGAGAGTCTTTTGACTCCCGTCAAATCAAATCACACGTAAAAAACTTGAATGGCAGATCTGGTGACAACTGTGGAGAATGCTTCAAGCACAGCCACATCTGAAAGTAATTTTTTGCAGTGAAAAAGGCCAATTGCTTGATCATGTCAAGTTTAGCTTGCTCAAGCCACATATTAGCATTAATCCTGCCTCTAATTTGAAGAAACATATCAAGGTAAATATTATATTTCTGCTTACTAGATTCTGTGTGTCTATAATGTAAACTGTAAATTAACAATCTATCACTGAGATTATTTGGCTGCTGTGAGAGATGAATGCAATGTTATCAATAGGGCTGGGCAACAAAATGATCTTGATGTTTATCGGAAAAAAGAGAGATGTCCTCGATCAAATTTTTGAGTAGTTTTCTATATTTATCCTACTAGTATACATAGTAAAAATAGAATTAAATATTGATCTATTTCTCACCACATATATCATATCGCTTCTGAAGACATGGATTAAACCACTGGAGGCACATGCATTAGACTACCGTAATTTCCAGACTATTGAGCATACCTGAATATAAGCCGCACCCACTGAATTTTTACAAAATTAATATTTTGAACATAAATAAGCCGCACATGTCTATAAGCCGCAGGTGCCTACCGGTACATTGAAACAAATTAACTTTACACAGGCTTTAACGAAACACGGCTTGTAACAAAAATAAATAGGTTTTAACGAAACATGGTGTGGCAGCGGGGGCGTGGTCAAGCGCCCGTCCAGGAGAGAAAAGCAGTAAGGGAGCTTACACCTGAGCTAAATTATGTCTAACACCTGTGTCTAATTTCGGTAAGCATGGGGAGAGCGGCATAAAGAGAGAGAGAGAGAGAGAGAGAGACTAGTGTTGGCGCATAGAAGACCAAGAATTGAGAAACTTTATAAAATTGATTGTAAACATTGCTGTGGCCATTAAACGCCTTACCTGGAACGTCAAGTGTCCTGCTGAATTTCCCAAGAAGGACACGTGAAGCAGGGCACTTGACGTTCCAGGTAAGGCTTTTAATGGCCCTTACCGCTTTTCTCTCCCGGACGGGCGCTTGACCACGCCCCCGCTGCCACACACGGCTTGTAACAAAAAATAAAAAATTAGCAGTAAACCGTAGCCTACCAAGAAAGTCATTGGTCACTATCTTCCTCCTCTTGTGCACATGAAACCACTGAAGTCATCTCCTCCGGTGTCGGAGTTGAATAGCCTCAGCTTTAAGCTACGTACACACTGCCAGCGACTTTATCGCTGCAGGTCACCAGTGGCTGGCGGTGAAGTCGCTAGTGGGTGTTCCCACTACTGGTTGCCTAGTAACGTTTATAAATGACATTCACGGATGTCATTCCATTGCTGTTGACAGCGAATCTCTTTTCTTGCCACTAAAAACAAACATTTTGTAGGGAAAAGACTAAATATAAATGGAATCAGTACATAAAATGCTTTATATCAAAGATGAATGAGAAACAAGGCGTGCTGTTTGCCAGAGCGGCTGTTTATCTGTGGCGAAAATGCAAATGTCGGTCTGTATGGGTCCATAAAATCCCCGCGATCTCAGATACACCTTTCCACGCAGTATTTTTCTTTAAAATGTCCTTGTACGTGGGAAGAGACATATCATAGAGCACTGGAACATTTCTAACAGCAAGAATTAGCCTTTCATCCATCTTTCCGTTACTGCAGGAGCTGAGAGAAAGAGAGAAGGATCACGTGAGCTCTCCCGTCGTCTCTCCTATTGGCTGTCGCTTCCGTTAGTCGCTCCAAAGTTGAACTTTTCTCAACTTTGTCGCGTCGCTGGACACGCCCACATCTAGCGGCAACGGTCGCGACAGCTCGTATCGCCGGAAGTCGCTGTGCTGGCATTGAAAATGAATGGTATTGAGTCGCTGTCGCACGCGATGTCGCTGGCAGTATGTACGTACCTTTAGTTGTCTTTTTGCCCTGAGTCAATTCCTCACGCTGCTGTTTCCTACGTTATTGTCGACTCATTAAGACCAAGCTCCCGTGCAGCAATTCTATTTCCTTTTCCAACACCCAGATCAATCGCCTTCAACTTGAAGGCTGCATCATATGCATTTCTCTGTGTCTTTGCCATGATTAGGGTGACAAAATGACTACCGTAATCAGAATGATGGGAAGTTTGAGCGCGCTCGATTTAATCTAAACAGTAAACAAAAACATTGATTTGACCTTAACCCGTTAGGCAATTTCATTGGTCTAATGAAAGCTTCACGCCGCCAAAAAACTGAGCACGTCACAGAATGTTTTTTTTTTTATATAAAATTTGAAAGCGGGAAAAATCCATATATTAGCCGTGTCATTTTTTAAGCCGCGAGGTTCAAAGCGTGGGAAAAAGGTTGCGGCTTATAGTCCGGAAATTACGGTACTTTCATGCTGATTTATGTAATTTGTGGAGAGAGCTTCAATATTTTAGCACAGATTTACTTTCATTGTATGGACCAAAAGAGCTGAGATATTCTTCAAATAATCTTAATTTGTGTTCTGCAGAAGAAAGTCATACACATCCAGGATGGCATGAGGGTGTGGAAATGATGAGAGATACATTGTTCATTATAATGGGGCATAGGTTTTTCAACTTTGTACTCAATACTCACTACTCATAAGTACTTTTAAATGAACTACTCTTTTACTCTTACTTGAGTAGTTTTTAAGACATCTATTTTTAATCTACTCACACTACATTTTTTTTAGTACACTTGAGTATGATTTGATGACCCCTGATTGCAACTTTCAGAAAGTATTTTTTTAAACAACTAGTAAAGGAAGTATTTACAGTGAAAATATCCCAAGATAGTTTACAGCAGCCAGGGGTCCTAAACAGGTTCTAGAATTGTTTAAGGAATATTGTCTGACTTAAAGTGTAGACTTGCAATAACATGTTAACCTGAATAAACATGGAAATGTTGGAAGTTTTGTTCCCTTTTCAACTCTAGCAATCCAGTGAATGAATGAGCAGTGAATTTACTTATGGAAATCTCCCAGTTAACAGCGACGGAGGTTGTTGGGACATCTGAATGTGTTGCATTCTCAGAACTGCAGAGGGTAGCCTAAATCCCATAACTCTCTGTGTCTAAGGGGAACAGTTTTGATGCAACACACCTAGTACTGTTTGAATCAAGGGCTCTGATATTAACATTGGTTCTGATGAAAATGAGGAAGATCTAAAGGGCATAGTCATGATTTTTTGAAAGTTGTTGAAGCTGTGAAGTTTGTTTTTCACGGCATATCTTTCAAATCGTGTCTTGAGAACCCTGCATTCTGTTCCGTTTCATTGCACTCTGTCTGGCAGTTTTTGAACACATGAATGTATCTTGTGTGAACTCGGCCCAAGAAGTATGTCCGATCTGGGTCAGGTGAACCCAAATGAGCATACTGGCCTTCCTTTTAACTCCGTCAATTAGTCCTTCAAGCACCTGCTAACTAAAAAAAATTTTAATAGCTAAAATCACATCCTTTAGAATCAGTTATTTAAAATTACAACATTTTTATCATTGACCTTCAGGTGTACAAAATAGTGTTTACTAAGAATAGTTTATACGGTATGATCAAATGGCAGTGATATGCTTCAATGACATTGGTAAACACATTCATTATGACAGCAGGAGAGGAAATGCATCACAGGTGGGTAGGTTATACAATCTCATCAACAGCTATAATGTCAAAACATTCTGCAGGTTAGAAGCATTAGTTAGAAAGGTCTTTCCATAAATACTCACATTCTATACTTAGTAATTTACATTTACATTTATGCATTTGGCAGACGCTTTTATCCAAAGCGACTTACAGTGCATTTATTACAGGGAAAATCCCCCCGGAGCAACCTGGAGTTAAGTGCCTTGCTCAAGGACACAATGGTGGTGGCTGTGGGGATCGAACCAGTGACCTTCTGATTAACAGTTATGTGCTTTAGACCACTACGCCACCACCACTCTTTTTCCATATTTCCTGCAATATGGAGTGGCTTATACTTAGGTTGTTCTAAGTTGAAGTGTTTATGACTCCACATTAAAATAATTATTCACCCAAAAATAAAAACTGTAATGAAAGGAAGAAAAACATCCATGAAATGCCTGTGACAAATAGTTATTTTTGCTCCGCAGAAACCTCCATCCATCTCTGTGGTTCCATCTAACAAAGAAATATTACATTCCAACTCCCATTTTTTTTTGTCTTTGCTTAAATGCAGTCTTGTTTGTACTTGCAGCCACAATCAGAATTGAAATCTTTGATTTCTGTGAGAGCCATTTTACAATTAGAAATTGCATTATAAAAAGGCACGTATATATGCACATACAGTAGCCTACACACACACACACATTAGTTAAGAGAGAGTCTGTTCTTGATGGATTTGCCTGGAAGAAGCACTTTTCAAAGTTCTGCGAACAGTTAGTCACAGCACACATTAATGCTAATTCACTTAAATATTCTGGACCATGACAATGGTCAACTAGCAACAAGAAGCTATGGCTGAAATATGTGTGAATTGTTCAGCCAGGAATAAATAACAAAATATTGCATAGCCTAGTTACACTGCCATATACATTAAAGTGAGGATACAAATATGGATAAATATTGATTAATATTGTCAAAAATTAATAGATCCTAAAGCAGCTGATTAATCTGCAAAAACCATAAATCAGTTGACCTCTAATTAGAAGTACATAATTATTAATAATTATATTATAGTTATATTTGAACAAATATTTTTTACAGCATTGCTTAAAAGCTTATTAAGTTCTCAGTCATTTATGATTCTATTTGCAGTTAAGTGGATGATCTCCTTGAAATTTCTTGAACTCTGAGCAAATTGCAATGTAATGGGCCCTCTATGAATCTGGCATGCAAATCTATACAGGAAAAGGCTGCTGGCAGACAGTGGTGAAGAGGGGAAGGAAAAAGTGATTGGAAAGGCATTAGAAGAGAGGAAATCATTATTTCTGCTATTCAAAATCAAGACCATTATACTGTATTATGTGACGAAAGATCGTTTAAAGTTGCTCATAGGCCTTGATTCAGTCATTGTCATGGAAATGTTTATTCAGGCATTCTTGGTGCAAAGGAGCCATTCAATCAAATGCAGTCATGTCAGTAGCACATCATTAGGGTCCAATATGATAATAATTTAGTTGCAAATAGTTTTGATTCAGAGTATATTACTTGATCTGACATATAGCTGACTTGACATTCACACAAAGGAACATATATATAACTTTTTCATTTTACAGGCTCTCTGAGATGATTGAAAGAGACAGCAAGCTCTTACAAGGGATAGGAAATTAAATGTCACACAAAATAGAAGAGAGATAGAGAGAGAGAGAGAGAGAGGGAGAGCGAGCTAGTCCATTTGATTAAGTCATTTTAAATAATATGTTTGCCTTGAATAAGATTTAATAATAAAAAAAGGCTATCTAACAAAACAGTTCCTCATCATTGTCATATAGGTAACACTTTACAATAAAACTCTGGGCATCATTAACTGACAGTGAACAATACTTCTTTGCAGCATTTATTAATCTTGGTTAATTTTAATTTCTAAATTAAGAAATTCATTCATAATGCATTAACTGTGACTAATGTTAACATAAATGTATTATACAGTAGATGTATATTTAGGAATAAGGTATATACTAATATATATATATATATATATATATATATATATATATATATATATAAGGAGTATTCTGGGTTGAATAAAAATTTATCTGTTTGAATCAAGGGCTCTGAGATTAACAATGTATCTGATGTTTGAGGAAGATGTAAAGGCCATAGTCTTGAGGAGCCGAGCCAAAGACCCGGCGCTTTCAGCGGATGTTTCAGTATTGTGGCTAGCGGGAACACAACGTCTCGTTCCCTCCATCAGGGAACGGAGGTTACGTCAGTAACCGAGACATTCCCCGTCTGTCACTCAGTCGACGTTGTGTCGCTAGGGGTCCCATGGAAAACGCCACAGAGCTGAACCGAGTTACGCAGACAAGCGGTGTGAGACGGGCAAACCTCTGTGTGCCTCGTAGCCAGCGCAGCAAACCGTCGCATAACTACCCCCAACACACTGGCAGGCATGAAGCGGTCCCCTGCACCTAGGGGGAACAGTTAACTGCTCAGAAGTATAAGGACTGGCTGGCCCAGCCGGGGCCTTCTCTCTATTTTTCTCCCCTGTAAAAGGAACGCAATCGTTCGGCTGGGGGCCAAATATAAATGGTCCAAGCTGGGGGGTGTCCCTCCAAAGAGGAGGACACCGCGGAGACCACACCCGGCCCCGAGGGGGGGGGGGTTTAGGTGGAATACACACACGGTCTTACCGGCTAGCAGCGGAAGCACCCAGGGCAGAGGACCCTCTGTCCAAGGGAGACGCGGTTTGCCGGTAGGGAAACCATTTTGCGGGATATACATCACACTGGGTTGCCGAAGGGGGCAACCAGCACATGTGGAGCACTTACCTCAGTACGGGAGCCTGAGTGACGCCCGTACCGGAGTGGCAGTGAGCCTCTCCGAAGACTCAACAGCCGCTAGGCTAGGGAGGAAGAACTTCCAGGGTTCACATTTCCTGTGAACGCAACTGGGGAAAAGAGCGCACGTCTTCACCTCAAGGGAGGGGAAAGACGCTATGCACAAGCGATACACCCGGCCAGCTGACCCGAACTTACCTGTTTGTGTCACCTGATAACACACGGGACAAAACTGGCTCAACCCTGAGGTTATAGAACCTCGCAAAGGTGTTAGGTGTTGCCCAACCCGCAGCTCTACATATGTCTGCTAGAGAGGCGCCATGGGACAACGCCCATGAAGCCGCAACGCCCCTGGTAGAATGGGCTCGTAGGCCAGCAGGGGGCGGCACGTGCTGGGCGTGGTATGCCATCGTGATGGCATCGATGACCCAGTGGGCGATCCTCTGTTTGGAGACAGCGCTTCCCTTCCGCTGTCCGCCAAAGCAAACAAAGAGCTGCTCGGAGCTTCTAAAGCTGTGCGTGCGGTCCAAGTAGATGCGAAGAGCACGCACCGGAAACAGCAACGTAAAGGTTGGGTCTGCCTCCTCCAGGGGCAGCGCTTGCAGGTTCACCACTTGATCCCTAAAGAGGGTCGTGGTAACCTTGGGCACATAGCCCGGTCGGGGTCTCAGGATGACATGAGAGTAAGCCGGACCGAACTCTAGGCACAGTTCGCTAACAGAGAACGCCTGCAGGTCCCCTACCCTCTTGATGGAGGTGAGCGCAGTCAGGAGGGCGGTCTTCAGAGAGAGCACCTTTAGCTCTGCTGACTCAAGGGGCTCAAAGGGAGCTCCCAGAAGGCCCCGAAGGACCATGGAGAGGTCCCACGAGGGAACGAGGCATGGCCTGGGGGGGGGGTTTAACCTCCTCGCGCCTCTCAGGAACCTGATGATCAAATCATGCTTCCCTAAATACTTAGCTTCCACTGCATCGTGATGTGCCGATATAGCGGCTACATACACCTTCAAGGTGGAGGGGGACAGCCGTCCCTCCAACCTTTCCTGCAGAGAGGAAAGCACTGATCCAACTGCGCATCTCTGGGGGTCTTCACCACGTGAAGAACACCACTGAGCAAACAGACGCCACTTCAGCGCTTGGTCCACCTGCGGAATCGCCATGTAGCCCCTTGCCGCCCCGCCATCGAGGGTAGTGAAGGGTGAGGGTCAAAATCCCTTGTCTCTTCAGATATATCAATACATATATATATATATATATATATATATATATATATATATATATATATCCTTTTATATCAATATCTATCTGTATTCTGTTGCTTAACTTCTTTAATAAAGTGATGAATTAACTATATGCATGATCACATAATCAATTCTATTTTCTTATGCATAACTGAAATATACTTTGAATCATATGTGTGTTGAATGCTAACTAGTCTCTTTTAGGAACATTCCAGAGACTTTCTCTCTGTCCTGCACGTAGGCTGAAGGTCTTTTGGGGATAATCTTATCTGTGAGGCTCCAGTCTCTTCGGGGGCAGGGAGAATGCGTTAAACATAGGTTCCAGATGTATTCTGTGTTTGATTGTTACCTTTCCATGACTAATTATCCTATGTAATAATACCTGAATAGTAGAAGTGTGATTTTCTCTTATTATTTCTTTAGGGAAGAAATGTATGTTATTTCTACCCCTCTCCTCTGCCCGAGGAGTGAATATTTTATCTCTCTGTTTTGGTTTAAATGGCCTGATAACGTGGTGCTCTGGCTCTCTTGTGCCCAGAGAAGAACTGTCGTTCGTCAGTGTTTTGTGTGTGCGTTTGACTTTCTACCCAGGTTTTGAACCCAGGGATGCACACCAAGCCGACTCGAAGACGCCCGCGACCATCTGCGAGGTCACTTCAGATGTAAATCTCGGGCTCGGACGACAAGTGCGCTGATTAATGTTGATAGGCCGCATAGCTGTCTATATGTTGTGACTTTATGGTCTTTTAGCCAATCAGGAGTAAAATAATGGAATGTACGTCCTTGCAAATGGTATAATTGATGTAAGATTTTGTGTAAGGTACGAGTTGGCTTTCGATCTCCTCGTGAGACTTTCCCGCTGGCTCTACCAATTTCACTGCAGACTATACTTCAGTAAATTTTTGATTCTTTAATTGAACTTCTCGACTGCTGGTCTTCTTTCTCCATATCTGGTCCGGGCCATAACTGTTATACCCCTAACAGTTTGGTGGAGGATTCGGCGGGCAATCACTCCGTGGTGACATCTCTGGCAAATCAGCAAACAAGGTAGGAAGCTTTTATTAATTGTTAGGGCTGTCTGACTGGAAGAGATTTTGAAGGGGAGCGGGAGAGCTTCAATCTGACGAGGCGAGTGAAGAGTAATTTAATTATACTATTGAAAGTATAAGAAGTCGCTGAGAGAGCTGTTAAGGGTTAAAACAGCAAACAGCGCAAGTGAAGTGTGCTCTGTGGGGGTGCCAGGTGGGCATTGGTGTAGCACCACCCCGGCAGAGTGCGTTCCTGGACGGCAGGTCCAGTGGCACCGTAAACCTGCTCAATCTCTTCCACCTCAGATAGGGGTACCCCGAGCTTAGTGAATCAGGCAGTTAGGGATTCAGATATTAGGTATAAAATAAAATAAAATACAATAGGTATTGTTTTGCCAGGGATGCATCAGGAGCGGTCCCAAGTAAATAAATAAATTATGACTCGAATTGGTATGGATCAGTATATGTGACCAGGATGTTTGTGAAGAATACTTTGTGGTGTATTGTGTAGAAATCCAGTATTGTTGCTGCTATAGTTAATTTATCCGCGTAAAATATTTGCTGCTAAAATCTTTTCGGTAGTGATTTTCAGCTGTGACCAAGAAAAATGACTGATAAAGGGAATTTTCTGAGGAGTTCTGACCAAAACGAGGAGGGCACACGCTGTAAACAGCTCTGCTCTGACGAGCTCAAATCAAAGAAATGTGCACAGCTCATTAAGAAAATGGTCAGTCAGGGGTTTGATTCTGATTGGAACGTCATGCAGCAGATTGACTGGCTGCAGAACAAAAAAGACGCTGATAGGGCCAAATATCTATCCGTGTTTGCCTATTCATGGATTTGTAAACTGGGTGGTATACCTTTAAGCCATGAAAAGGCAATTCCAAATGTGGTATCCTGAGATTTAGGTTATAGTTAACAACAGTTCCTCTCCACACCACAAGAGGTGCAGTGGACCTTCCGGATCATGTGGGGTCCTAGGGGAGAGTAAGACGTTGTTATGAGAAAAGCGTTCCTGTCACATGTAGGCTCTGTAAGCCTGAAAGACAATAAAGTGCTATTCCAGTTATCGTGTGTAATTCAGTTCCTACATTACTGAAGATACTACACCAAATATGATGGACGGATGGTCTAGTTTGATTGCCCAGCGTGATAGAGTGGCAAAAATTATTGGGCAGGAAGTCGGCTGTGATCTGTGTAGTTTGAGTAAGGGTTTCGAGGCTGTTTGTGAGAAAGCAGAAAATGCTGTGAAAAATGAGACAGTTCCCAGTGCTCCCTTGGCCCCCACCTGCTCTTCTCAGACTGCTCAGGCAGCTGCTGCTTTCAGCGATGCTGATCAGACTGATAATCAGAACGATGGGCCATATGCTGAGGCGTGCGGATTGTTGAATGTGGCTGTTTCGCGCCCCCCACCTTATGACATTTCGGAGATTCCTGCCGTGCAAGCAAAGCAGATTAAGCAAAAACCGGGGGTCGGAAATCTTAACTTGTCCCCCAGAGAAATGTCTAAACCCATTGAGACGGCATTCGCCGCCCCAATCCGACATCAGGCTTGGGGAGGATTGAATACTGAGATGGGTGCTGGCTGGGAGGATGGTCAATGGGTCAGACTCACTGCGGCTGAGAAAAACAGTTTGCTTGCAGGGTTGGAACCTTTTAACCTCTTAACCAGCACCCCTATTTTTGAGAATTTTCTGAAAATGACATACCCAAATACAAATGTCTGTAGCTCCTAAACCATATGGTCCACATTCATAACTCTGATATTTTTTTAAACTAGACACTTGAAACTTTGTTACCCAAGAGTCATATTAATTCAAAAGTAGCATAGGAACAGAGTAAAACAAGGTCAAATTTACATGAAAGTGACTCACGATTTCTATGAATGAACTTAATTTAGGGAAAAATGTATCAGACTTTTATGTTAAAGGCCTGAAAACACCATAAAGATAAAACTGAATGTCTGACCATGTTCTGATTCAAATTTGAAGATGATACTCCCAAAAATGTAGTTTCTGTAAGCTTTTATTCAGGGAAAGTCTAGGCGTCCTTTCCAAAAGGCCATTTGGAGACTCCAAAAGGACATCTAGTAACCAAATGACATAAGCACTACATACTACATACATGTATATCAATTCAGAACTGTTCTGCTCATCAAACCACACAAGAAAAAATGATTTCAGCACAACATTTTAACATTTTAACAAAATACTCTTTATTTTGAACAATTCTGATAGCAAAAACAGTGAAACAAAAAAAAAACTCACTTCATGTATGCATTTCAAAAGTGATCGTTTTACAACTAATTAATAAATTATATAAAAAGAAAACAACATTTGTAATTGCAACAGTGTTTTTTTACTCAAATAAATTACAATAAACTGATAATTATGATAAATATCCAATTACTAAAGAAAAAAAAAGCAATTACAGTATTTACAGTATTTATGTTGATCCAAGGCAGTCACTAACAAGGTTTGTTACCAACTGGAAACCAAAGCCACTGAAAGACAGGAAAGATAAAGTGTGTAAGCAGAACAAATAAAATTACAACACTGTATGCATGTGTGAGTACTTACGTTTGCTCCAATGGCGCCGAATCAGAAGACACCCACTGCAAAAGAGAGAGAAAGAGAGAGCAAACAAGCAGAACAAAACCAAGCAGAACAAACAAAGTCCAAATAGAATAAATGCATATGATAGCTCACTATAGCAGGAACAAACAGGATGAAAACTTGGTCATGTAAGTGTGTGTGTGTACCCCTGACCGTTAATGTCTCACACCGATGGCTTCTCTTGCTTCATCTCTGTCTTCGGAACTGCAAATCCACCTAAACTTGGAAACATTTCTTGAACAACTATTAGAATCAAATGCTTTGAACAATGTAACATGTAAATTAAAAAAATGACAAACCAGATTATTAATATTTTCCACCCTGCTTATGCCAGTCATGGTAACAGTCCCTTTTAGGCAGAAAGCACAGTGGCACCTCACATGTTGCACACATGACTGGTGTCTTCTGATGGCAGAGCTTGCACATTCTCCGTCCAGCAGTGCTGTCATCTGTAATGTGTGTCGGGTTGTGGCAAGCATCATTTGAAGCCCGAGGAGCAGCTGTCCGTGATTATAGGCCTGCGAGTTCCAGAACAAGAGTTTCCCTGAATGCTTTCTGGGTGAGGGGTTTTTCATTCCTTGTTCTGGCCAGATGCTGACGCAAAATGAAGGCATTGACAACAGCAATATCCACAAAGTGGTAAAAGAAGGTTCGGTACCACTTCCGTGTCTTGTGAAGCACTTTGTAGTACCCAATGAGGGCGTCGGACAGGTCCACTCCCCCCATGAACCTGTTGTAGTCCAGCACAGCACAGGGAATAGGCACTTGCACTTCAGACCACTGCCCATCTTTGTTCTTCAACCTCCTTCGCACTGTGTCACCTTTATATGCTTTGTGGAATGTGGAGCACATCAGCACTTTCCGGGTGTCTTTCCATTCCACAAACAGCAGCTCATCCTCTCTGAGCCATCGAATGGACCCTCGTGGAGCATTCCGTGGTAGTCTGTTGGTGACTGTCTTTGGGAAACCGATCCTGTTCGGACGAATGGTGCCACATGCCCAAATCTTCTTATGGAGGAGGTCTCTGAAAAGCCTGGGACTAGTGTAAAAGTTGTCGACGTATAGCTTGTAACCAGTGCCCAACATCTTTTCATCTACGAGTGCCATGACAGACTCATAGCTCAGCCCCTTCTGAGATGGCATGGACTTACCTTCGTACACGAAGAACTCACAGGTGTAGCCACACAGGGAGTCTGCCAAGACAAAAAGCTTGTAGCCCCATTTCGTTTTTTAAAATGTAAAAAAGTACATTTTGTTCTTCATGTACTGCTTGAGTCCAGACCTCGCCTTGGATGCCACCATCCTTTCATCTATGGAGATGTTCTGATTCGGATGAAAAAATGTCCTGCAGGCATCCCTAATGTTGTCATAGAGAGGCTTGATCTTCCCCAAGCGGTCGTAGGCTGCTGTTCCCTTCTTCTTTTCGTTTTCTTCATCATCCCGAGGATCGCTAAGATGAAGAGCGCTTGTGATGGTATGAAACTTCCTACAGGACATGATCTCAGCAGGAAGGGGAACACTGTAGACTCGGGACCTCCTCCAATAATCAGTCAGGACAGAGACCTTCACGAGACCCATGTACACAACAAGTGCCAGGTAAGACTTGAAATCTTCAACCGAGATGGTATTCCATGGCTTTTCTCTTCCTTGCTGAATTTTGGCCCTGGTGTGCTGAACGATGGTCTGCAGCACAGACATTGAAAAGAAAAGATGAAACAACTGCAGTGCTGTGTAGGTTGCAGTTGTCACCAACTGTGGCCCAGGTGAACGAGCAGGCCGAAATGCAGGCTGCGAAGGTCCAATATCCTCCTCATCAACATTGTGCCATCTTTCCTGTGAGGTGCTAAGAGACACAGTAGGCACTGACTGGCTCCCCCTCGCCCTCCCCCTCCCTCTCCCTCTCCCTCTCCCTTTACCTGTACCTTTACCTGTACCTTTACCTTTATCTTTACCTGTACCTCTGGTAGCTGAAGCAGATTCAGATGGAGATGCAGAAGATGAAGACGACTGACGTGGTCTCTTTCGTCACTCAGGACTGGACTCCGGATTCCAATCCTCATCTGTTTCAGTTGAAGGCCTATTTTACAGCACAGGAAAACACACACACACTCTCTCTCTCTTAGCTGTCCATCGTGTACGATGATGACGCTTGCTCTGGGGGTGGGGGTGGGAGGGGGGTGGGTTTAGCGACCTTGTCACTGGTGCCACTTCTCATGGGCGTGGAGTCCGATCCTTGAGCCGTACAGTCGTCCGCAGATGGAGCAGGGGAAACCAGATGCCAGGGGGGTACCAGCCGCCCACTGGTGTCTCTTGATGCGCCTCTCGGATCGTCGATCTTGGTTGGTTTGGTGTATTTGAGAGACTGTAGAGGCACAGGTGACCTGCCAGGCAGATCTGTCGAGTGCCAGTGATTCAAGCTGTGTGAGGGGGATGTTCGCTCGCTTTAGGATGTCCCTGGTGTAGTCCTTAAAGCGCCGCTTTTGCCCTCCAGCAGACCGCTTTGCGCCCATTAGTTGACTGTAGAGGACTTGGCGGGGCAGGCGGTGTTCAGGCATGCGTATGGTGTGCCCTATCCAGCGAAGATGTTTTTGGCCACAGCTGCTTCCATACAGATTGAGTCAGTGTTGCTGAGGATGACTGTATGGGGAATTCGATCTTCCCAGGACAAACTGAGGATCTTCTGTAAGCAGCGGATATGGAAGGCCTCTAGGTTGATGATGTGCCGACGGTATGGGGTCCATGACTCTGCCCCATAAAGCAGAGTAGAGACACATACCGCGTTATAAACAGCGACCTTAGTACTGACCTTCAGGTTACGGTTTTCAAAAACCCTGCTGCGTGAGGCGTCCAAAAGATGATGAGGCTTTATTTATCCGGCTGTGTATTTCTTTGTCGAGGGAGCAGAATGAGGACAAAATGGAGCCAAGATAGGTGAAGTGGTCCACTGTTTTAAGTGGAACACCGTTTATATGAAAACTGGGGGGTGTGAGGGCAGGGGTAGTGAGATGAGACATGACCTCGGTTTTTTGAATGTTGACCTGTAGGCCAAAGGATTGGTACAGACTGGATATTGTGTTAAGGGCGTGCTGCATAGAGTCCGGGCTGTGAGCTAAGACGGCACAGTCATCAGCATACTGAAGCTCACAGATTTGGCGGGTCTTTGTCTTTGTGCGGGCCTGGAGCCGACGTATGTTGAAGAGGCTTCCGTCAAGTCGGTATTCCACATGGACACCGACTTCATGTCCCATGACACGGTGGAAGAGGCAGGTGATGGCAGAGAGAAGGATGTTAAAGAGCACCGGAGCCAAGACACAGCCTTGCTTCACCCCAGCTTTTACCTCGAAGGACTCTGACTGGAGTTCTCCCGTGAGTACTCTGGCGTGCATCCCGTCATGCAGCTGCTGTAGGATGCAGAGAAACTTGGGTGGTACCCCAAGTTTGGAGAGGTGTTTCCAGAGCAGTTCACGGTTGATGGTATCAAAAGCTTTGCTGAGGTCGATGAAGGCAACGTAAAGGTCTTTGTGGTGTTCTCGGCTCTTCTCCATCAGCTGCCTCAAGACAAAAACCATATCTGTCGTGGATCTAGTCTTCCGGAAGCCACACTGCGTTTCGGAAGCACAGCTTCCGAGATGTGCTCAACCAGTCTGTTGAGCATGATCTTGGCCAGGACTTTCCCTGCGATGGAGAGGAGAGATATCCTGCGGCTGTTGCCACAGGCTGCTTGGTCTCCTTTCTGTTTGTAAATGACCACGATGTTAGCATCCTTCCAGTCCTGTGGGAGGGTCCCATGTTCCCAGATGTTTTGGATCAGGAGGTGCAGGCGACGCGTGAGGATGTATCCTCCGTGTTTGAAAACCTCTGCAGGGATTCCATCGGGTCCAGCGCTTTTGTTGTTCTTCAGCCCCGCAATGGCTTGCCGGAGTTCTGAGTAAAGTGGTGGGGTGTCCAGGTGCATGGTAGGTGGCAGGTCTGGGAGATTATCCAGAATATGTGTGTCGACAGGGTTGATGTGGTTGAGGAGACTCTCAAAATGATTTGCCCAACGGGCAAGAATCTCGTGGCGGTCCTTGAAAAGGATGGCGCCATCAGCTGATCGGACTGGGGCAATCACCTGCTTCCTGGGGCCATACAATGCTTTTATGGCATCGTAAAAGCCTTGAATGTTATTGCAGTCTGCCATGTTCTGGATTTCTCGTGCCTTTTGCACCCACCAGGTGTCCTCCATAATTCTGAGGGCTCGCTGGGTTGCTGTTCTTGCAGCAAGGAAGGTAGTTTTAAGGGTGGGAGATCCTGGGCAGGACAGGAGAGCTTTGTGGGCCTCATGCTTGATTTTTAAAAGTGACTGTATCTCAGCTGAGTTACAGTCAAACCAGTCCTGATGGTGTTTCCTTAATTGGCCGAGTGCCTCTGAGGCTGCGCTATGAATAGCCTGGCACAGTGCTGGCCAGTCAGTTGATTCCTCCGGGATCTTGTTGAGGTTTTTAGCAAGCAGCCGTCGGAGGTTGTCTTTGGTGGTGAGGCTATTCAGCACTGTACAATTGAGTTTCTTGTTTGGAGCTGTCCTCGGGCCACGGGGTTGAATGCTCATGAGTAGTTTGGATCTGACCATGAGGTGGTCAGTCCAGCACTCAGCTCCGCGCATAACATGGGTGGTGAGGACATCTTGACGGTCCTTTTGACGGACAATCACGTAGTCAAGAAGATGCCAGTGTTTTGAGCGGGGGTGCTGCCAGGTGGTCTTAAGCCTGTTTTTCATCTGGAAGACGGTGTTAGTAATGACCAGCTGGTGCTCTGCACAGAGGGAGAGGAGTCTGAGCCCATTGTGGTTCATTTTCCCCACACCATGCTGGCCAATGACTTTATTCCATACCAGGTGCTCCGTGCCCACTCTAGCATTGAAATCTCCCATGAGTATGAGCCTGTCTGTAGCCGGGGTTTTCTGTAAGATGGCATCAAGAGCTCTGTAGAAATCCTCTTTGATGTTGTGCTCAGCATCAAGAGTTGGAGCGTATGCGCTGATGAGACTGGCAAAGCGTTCCTTTGCCAGGGGAATGTGCCATGTCATCAGTCTTTCATTGATGCCGATGGGGGATTCCGGAATGCACTGCAGCAGTTTGGACTTTACAGCAAAGCCAACTCCATGGTTACGACGAGTGCCTTCGGGGACCCCTTCCAGAAGGTGTACCCAGCACCAACCTCTGCCAGGAGTCCTCCCCATGTAATCTGGTCTCGCTGAGAGCTGCTATATCGATATTATATTTGGCGAGCTCCAGGGCCACCAGTGCTGTCCTGCGATGGGGCCTGCCAGGAGTTTCGACCAGGTCCAGCAGTGTGCGAACGTTCCACGAAGCAATGCTTAGCTTATTTTTCACTTTGATTTTTCGACCGCAAGGAGGATGCTCCGGCGGTTGCGGCTTACCGTCCGAGTGTGGGAAGCAGATAATTTTTGACCACCTTTTCCAGGTCCTTCCCCATCACAGAGGTGAGCAGTGTGGGGCTGCTCAGTCACAGTGGAAGCTGCCGAAAAGACGCAGCTGCTCCATCCCGCAGTCCTAGCGACCATCACTCCATTGCCGCCTGTGTGCATGGTTTGGCTAGACACTTCCAGCCACATCCTTGGCCTGTGCCCACCACCATTCCACATCGCCACAGGACTTTTTTGGGGGGCAAGAAGCTTAGCATAAGTGTGGATTAAGGTGAGGGTGTGGTTGCGCAGACCTCACTCCCACCATCTTCACTCCTAACCAGATGACCTCCAGTGGCATGAGGGAACCCATGACGACCTTCGTCTGGCAGGAGTTGCAGGGGCTGCCGGTGGTCCGGTCAGTTGGACTCCGCCTGTGCCTGTCCCCAGGTGCAGGTTTGTCTTCGGGGTTTGCTCCCCTAGCCACTGTACCCTCCCGAGTTAACCCACGTGGCCTGGGGTTGCCCTCTTCCGCCTTGCCAGCCGTTGTGGTGGTTCTCACAACACCATCTTCCGCCTGCATCACCGTTGGGGTCTTCAGCTATTTACCCATAGCTGGGGCTATTTACCCATAACTGGGACAGAGGTTGACGGGCATCAGGGCGTTTCCACTCACCGATGGGCCTGCATGCCGCGTCTCTGGGGCCCACTGCTGCTCCGAGAGCCCGTACAACTTAGCCTGGAACCTCAAGGGACCAGTTACCATGTGTGCCACGGGGAGGCGTGTACGAGATCTTGGCAATGGAGAGGCTATGTACCGGCTGAGGAGGCTTACACACTCGGCTCCACTTTTCACCCCTGAAAACAGAAGGCTATCCAGTGGCAGTAGCTGAAAGCAGAGAGTGACAAGCAGAAGCAGCATGCAGCATGCAGCATGCACTAGCTACAAGCACTACTACTCCAACACTGCTGCACTGATGCATCACATGTCCTGTGTGCCAAGTCACACACACACACACACACACACACACACACACACACACACACACACAAAAAAGAGGATTTCAGTTTGAGTCAAATATTAGAGACAAACTACTATTAGGAGCATAAATATTACATCATATTACAATAACATATGCCTAATTGTCAAAAATCTTATGATTATAATGCTCAGCAATGCCTTGTAATAATTTTTTTTTTCCACATATCTTTACCTGACATCTTGTAATCCTTTCCTTCCATTATTGTTATATTCAATGAATGCAGCATTCATTCATTTATTCATATACACCTAGAACTGTAATCTCATATCTTGCTAGTCTTCTCCACTGTAATTTTATAATCAAAACCATCTTCACCTGACTTCTTGTAATCCTTTCCTTCCATTTTTGTTATATTATATGCATCATAAATATAATGTGTGTGTGTGAAATAAATATTATGTCTTTATGTATAATATACAGCTATCACCTAGCTACTCGTGTAGCCTTGTGTCTTTGCTAGTCATTTTATAATCAAAAACATGATATGAACAGAAAAACTGCCAATACTTCATAAACATAAAAACTCAAGACGATGTGTTTCAACTTACCGATCTAATACGGGATCGAGTCCATGGAGAAACATCTCCTCTTCAGCCGAATCGACACTCAACACCGTGCTCTCTCTGTCTAAGATGTCTTTTTCTGCGTCTTTCTGCTGTTCTTCATCGCTACTCCTCATTATCTCCTCCAAAACACTCTCAACACCACAAAAACTCCTCTTCAGTCGACGATCCATGATGTAGATTGTTAGATATAATGTTGATGATGATGAATAAATCTGCGCGTTGAAACGAGCTCCGTGTAGCAAAACAATGGTAAAAACTGTGCGCGCTGTGCGTAAAATGACGATGAGCGCACGAGTGGACGCACTTGTATTAGACCTATGTATTAGACAGATCTTCTGAGGTAAACTAAGCAAACTGTCAATCACTGCAATCGTGTCTTAGTTGGTTAATACTCCCATCCATCAAAATTTTGCTGACCAGACATTGGGTGGCTTTTATCCAGTCAAAAACCGAGGTGCGAGAGTGACAGGTCCCGCAGCCTGTTGTTGCGCTCCCTTCATATTTTGGTCATTACAGAGCCTGTGATTGAAGGAGAGAAACAGGGAATGGCTCATTTTATTGGAAACAGTCCAAACTACGGGGGAGAGATGGTTTTTGAACATTGGAATACGAATTAGAATCGATATTTCATTGAAAGTGAACATGATGGATTACTCTAACTGGAAGCGCTCATGAAAACTGAAGAGGATATTTCGTTTTTTTCCCTATTTTTTGGTTGTTTTGGATTAAAAAGTGGGATGCATTTTGAAGAGTAGACCCTTACATTGAAATGTATGCTGGTGTTTCATGGATTCGTCCGAACTGATCTGAACCATAGGAGATGAAAGATAAGTATTGCCGTTCATTTTTTTCATATTTACAGGGTCGGTCTGTCAGCATTTAATTTAACCCTTTCCTCTCTGGTGTATTGATTGCAAAAACAAGTTCAGAACGTGATTCTTGAGTGTTTTAGCTTTCAAATGATGCATAGTTTATGATAGTTGATTGAATATTTGTTATAAAACAAAGGTAATAAAATTATAAACACGCCCCCATGGCCCGCCCACGCCCCCCTGCTGGTATAAGGCCTTAAGTTGTATAACCCAAACAAAATTCTATGGGACAGGCTAGAGGCCGTTGCTAGGCAACAGAATCTGGGGATGGCAGATATACAGTCTTTGGTTGAGGGTTTGGTTCCCACCAGCAAATTAAGGGCGGTTCAGATTGCTCCTTTCCACCCCAGAGTCCCCACAGATTGGCCTGAGTTTTGTGAAGCTTACTCAGATTACAAGTTACGTGTGAAAGATATTTTGGGTTGGGGGTCTTTCCCCTGGACCAGTGTGACACAGATTAAACAGAGGGCTGGCGAAAACCCCTTAGAATACATTGAGCGCTTTCGCATAGCCTATGAAACGCACTGTGCTGCAAACAACAACGCAGAAGATCTTGATTCTGCCATAGTGATAAAATCCGCTACAGGCGGATTGAATAAACAATACCGAGACATGTTGTTGAACAGTGCCATTGACATCAGATATTGGGAGGATTTGCTTCGTTGGTGCTCTGTAAGCTGGAGCCGTTTGCAAACACGTGATGATGATGTTAATGTGGGTAAAGTATCTGCTGTGTCAGTTGAAGTGGAAATGAGTCCCCGCAATAACATAACCTGCTATAATTGTGACGAGAGAGGTCACACCTCTAGAGATTGTACCAAGCCTGTTGCCAGATGCAGAAATTGTAACAGAGAGGGCCACATTGCTAGACATTGTCGTAGTGGTAAACAAAAAATCACAGAAATGAGAAAAGGAAGGTCCTAAAAATGATGTTTCTGTCAACAGTGATGCTCGAAGCTTAACTCTCTGACTACAGCTGAGCTCAAAAGCTGAGGCAGCTGATAGGGGACGAATAGGGGTCAGCGGCCTCCGGTTCATGTAATTATGCAGACACCCGCCCATTCATACATGCGTTGTTAGGAGGCTGGCAATGCCTTATTTTGATTGACACGGGCGCGACTGTATCAATTACAGATCTCGATCTTGAGATCACTTCTGAAACTTTGTATATAGAAGGTCTAAATGGCACAAATGTATATCATAAATCTGTTCCTATCCCTCTAACCATTTCTAACTCTGAAAAAGTCTATTGGACTGAATTTTGGGTAGGGAAAAATACTGTAGGGACTCTAATCGGTGTTGACATTCTGAAAGAACTTGAAGCTGATGTTTTGCTTTCTCAAGTTAAGCTAGTGCTTGGCTGCAATGAAACAATTCGCTTATCTCAGAGTGGCCCCCACCATGAGCAGAGATGTGCAGTGGCTGAACCTGCTAGTCTAACTGAAACTCGCCCTGAGTGGAAGTTTATAATTTCCAAATTTCCTGATGTATGGGCAAAAGATAAATATGATTGTGGTTTAGCACAGATTCAGCCACTGAGCATCCCAGGTCCTTTGCATGAAGCCAGAAGACAATATCCTTTGAAAAATGAGACTCGAGGGGGAGCTGACACTGTTGTAGATGAACTATGCAAACGGGGGATTGTGATTCCCTGCTCCTCTCCCACTAACTCTCCCATGTGGCCTGTCAAAATGCCGGATGGGAGCTGGCGTTTGACCATTGATTACACTTCTCTGAATTCAGTGTCTGAGAAAATGCACCCTCTGGTGGCCAACCCCGCAACTATCCTACACGAGATAGGATATGAACATAGTCTTTTTACTGCTTTAGACATTTCTAACGGTTTTTGGACTTGTCCCCTAGCCAAGGAGGACAAAGGCAGATTTGCTTTCACCAGCAGGGGTCGCCAATGGACATGGAGTCGTTTGCCACAAGGTTTCTGCAACTCACCCACACTGTTTCATCAGGTACCAGCATCCTTCATCGATCCGGTAAGAAAACAAATTGAATATGACGGATCTGTTGTCCTACAATATGTGGATGACATTTTAATTGCTAGTCCAACCAAGTTCAAACATTTGACTGCTGTACAGACTGTTTTGAATGCCCTCCAAAACGGGGATTCAAAGTGAACTTGAAGAAAGCACAGCTAGCACTGCCTGAAGTGACTTATTTGGGGCAAATTGTGGGTGTGCACGGCAGACGCATCACTCCTGAACGAGTTAAAGCTATCATTGAACTTCCAAAACCAAACACGGTTACTGGTCTAAGGCAAGTAATGGGTCTTTTGAATTACTGCCGCCAGTATGTTTCTGAATACACTGAACTTTCTAAACCACTCACAGAGGCGCTGAAAGGAGGAAAACCTGGATCGGAGCTGATCGACTGGACTGAGGAGATGGAGGAGGCGTTTGTGAGTATCAAAGAAACTCTTGCTTCCTCCCCAGCATTACGTCATGCCGATGCCAGCAGGCCGTTCCATCTATGGACATGGGTGGGAACTCGATCCTATTCAGCGGCCCTGGGTCAAAGGGTTCCAGGAAGAAACTCCTATGGGATGGTAGGATATTATTCTGCTCCTATTCCTGTTTCAATGGCAGGACAGCATCCGTGCCTGTTGATATGCGACTGTGCAGAGTGGGCTGTAAAGATTACCGAGGACATTGTAACTCATCAGAAGGTGATACTGCACACTAGACACCAGATTCTGAAATTGTTAACAAACACTCGTTTAGGCTCTATCTCCAATCAAAGACGAGCTAAATGGGAGGCCACTCTCTTGAGTAAAAATGTGGATATAAATATTGACATTGAAACTGCTATCAACCCTGTCTCCTTACTTCCAGAAGAAGGAACTGCACACAACTGTGCCCAACTGATCGAGACGGACAGCCAGAGCCCTCTTCAATCTGAACCATTTTCTGATGCCATGAAGTTGTTCGTGGATGGTTCCAGCTTTCATGAACAGGGAAAATGCTTCACTGGCTGGGCTGTTGTAAATGAACATGGTGAAACTGTTGACTGTGGTTCTCTTTCAGGAGGAGGGGCTCAAGTGGCCGAGCTGATCGCATTGACACGAGCATTGCAGTATGGCCAGGGGAAACGAGTCAATGTTTACACTGACAGCCGTTATGCATATGGTGCTGTTCATGACTTCGGCCCTGTGTGGAGATGCAGAGGATTTCTAACCACTGCCGGTCTGCCGATCTCTCATCAACAGCAGGTAAAAGAACTTATGAATGCCTGTGATCTTCCTGCAACAGGAGCAGTTATCAAAGTCACTGGACATACAACGGACAATTCTCCTGAGGCCACAGGAAACCGAGCTGCTGACACAGCTGCCAGAGATGCTGCAACACGGACTGAGACTTGCGTGAGTGTTATGGCTCTTGCTCCTCAGGAGAGTGAGACCCCCAGAGACTTTTTTAAACTCTATGATGAGGATGACCCTGAAGAGATAGAACAATGGACAAATTAGGAGCTCAGAAAAATGCAGAAGGACTGTGGAAATTTAATGAGCATTTTGTTTGTCCTGTTTCTACTAGAACTGAACTAATGTCTTTGTATCATGGTTTGGCACATGCAGGTCCTGAAAAACTACATGCAATGATTTCCAAAACCTGGTGGTGGCCCCGACTGAGGGCTTCTTGCAATGATTTTTGTAAGAGATGTCTAGTATGCCTTAAGGTTAATTCTTCTTCTAAGCTGAAAATTCCCTTAGGACATGCCCCTCGACCTCAAGGGCCGTGGACACACCTCCAAATTGATTTCATAGGTCCACTGCCCCCTAGTGGAGGTTTTACATACATTCTAATGATTGTTGAACTGTTTTCCAGATGGGTTGAGGCATTTTCACTGAGAAACTGCACCGCAGATGCAACCGCCAAGATTATGTTGAATGAAGTTTTCCCAAGATGGGGTTTGCCCTTACAAATTGATTCAGATCAGGGTACACATTTTACTGCGAAGGTGATGAAAAATGAAATTGATGAAATTGATGGGGGTGAGGCAACACTTTCACATTCCATTTAGGCCCCAATCTAGCGGCTCTATTGAACGCACTAATCGTACGCTTAAAACTTCATTGAGAAAGAGACTGTTGGAGTGGGGGAAAGGGTGGCATGCGGCTGTCCCAGCGATTTTGTTAAGCATGAGAGCCAGCCCTAACAAGACTACACAGCTCAGCCCTTTTGAGGTAATGACAGGTCGCTACATGCGGCTGCCCTGGGATGCCCCCTTGCAACATGAGGGACCATCCGGGCCTTTGAAAGACGCTTTACAAAATTATCTGAAAGCTTTGGATGACAGTCTGCGAGACACACGGGTTAGTGTTAGCACCACGACAAACAGATCGAGATAATGTTGAGCAAAAAGACATGCCTGCTTTGCCTGAAATAGGTGACAATGTAATGTTACAGCGGAGATAGTTTCCCCTTAGGTCCGAAATTTGATGGGCCTTATCAGGTGGTATTGACCACTAACACCTCTGTTCTACTGGACAGGGGGTTTTGGGTACCGTATGGAGACATTGGTCACAGGTGAAACCACTTGAAAAGTGTAACAACTTACTACCTCGGGATCATTAAATGTCTGTACGTGTATGTTAAAATTCTAGAATTCTAGAACAAATGTTTTATCATTACAGATGGCTGAATCCGACGACATACTGAAGCTGCTAATTCTTCAAGAAGAAGTGCGTAGTGAGAGACGACTGAAAGTGAAACGAGCTTTCATCCGATTGGTACTTCCGCTCTCGTTGGTATTTTTAATTCCGATCGCTTTATCATTTTTGATGTGGATTCAAATTTCAATTTGGACAGGGAGATTCCATGCATTTTCAACTCATTGGGATTGTGAGGAGATCGATAACCGTCCATCATGGGTACAATACCCATGTCTAAATTCAACTGAGGGTCTAAATTTAATTCCGACCATGTACCAAAAGGTAAATGATCGTTGTTATCGTCTGGACGGAAATGAGACAGTGACCTATTGGCTTGGTCACTCCCCAAATTATCCCGATACTACCCTCATTATGCAAAAAGGTCGGTGGATGAGGAGTGGAGGCGTTGACCTGTTTGAAGGAGATTTCAGTTCAATGAGCTGGATCCCTGACCACATAGCTCGTGAAAATATGAGTGCATGCTCTATACTGAATGGATATGGTTAATCGATATTTGTTAAAATCTAGAAAAGGTGAGAGTAGAGCAGAACGAAGGAGGCGTCAGGTAGCAGATGTGAATGACTCCCACATGATTTTAGGTGGAAAAGCAGTGAAACTTCCGTTATACCCAAGTGCTCCTGATCCTTGCCACATCATGTCATACTATCTTCCCAAAGCTAAGAATGAACTTGGTTACAACAAAGTCATTAAAGATGTAGCCCAAAGCTATATATACAGCAATATTGTGATTAGAGAAGAACCGGGGTCTGATGAGTATCAAACAGCAATAAATGATAAGAATTTGATGAGATGGGGAGTGTTAGTCCCAACTAAATGCCACATGAGCTTACGGTGCAGTCTGTGATAGGTTAGGACGGATAGATAAAACTGACAGGGACAAGTTCGATCTGAATGGCAGTAAAAATGGTTTGCCTGTTATTAATGCTTTGTCCCTCTCTTGGCCCAGGTACACTAGATTCGATGACCCTTGGAAGGAGACTGCACATGTTGAGCGTTGTTTAGGTAAAGAAATTCAACAGTGGTTTGTTAAGATGTTTCCTCCTGGAGATGTTGATAAATGTAGAGAAATTTCTGAGAAGCTCACTGGTGTGAAGATGATGGAGATACCCTGGGAGGTGTGTAATGCTTCTTTTGTTAAGTCAGGTTACACTTGGGCTAGTTTTTCTGATGTGTTGCACCAGTATGAGTTTGCTAGGAACCTTGCTAACAGAACTGTTTTCAACATGGATCACTTGCATGATTACCTTGAAGATAAATGTTATAATCCTACATCGATGGCTTATAATGTAACAGCATGGATGCACTTGCAAGTGTTTACACTCAATATTGAAATGATGTACACTCGAGCAAAGACTAGTCTGGTACCTTTAAAGTATGAGGAGCTGTTGTGGGAGAATTATAAATCATTTCAGGTAAGGATGTGGCCTCAGTTGTCCGATGTAGCTATTGGAGATGAGTGGTTTGACAGGGCAAAACAATTTAGACAATTTCTGAGTCCAATTCCTTCAGTACAGGAAATCAGAGATCTAGAGTCTAAGACTCCATCAGAGGACTGTGCTAAACACAGGTTGACACACCCCATGGGTCCTGCATGGCGTCCAGTTGATAAGAGTAAGAAAGCTAACGAAGCAGAGCTGTCTCTTTGTGTTGCAGAGTTGAAGCAGAAGACTGAATATTTTCCTCGGTTGAAGGCGCAAACAGCTCGGCAGAAATTTATCACTGCATTTCTGGAACAGATAAAAACTAATGATCCATTTGCAGGTTATGAGTATTTGAATTCTGTATGGCTTATATCTAAGGGCACTCCATGGTATACTGATTCGGAACCTCCGTCTGCTATAGCAGTAGCATTGGTTTTGGCTTTTTCGGTAGGAGCAATATTTACTGACATGACGGAAACAGTGGAGGAATATGTGGAGGAAGCTTGGGAGGAGTTTGTGGCTGCCTCAGAGGATTTGGTCATGGGAGCTGTTAAAAATGTGTTATATGCTTTTGGAGCTCTTTTGGGAGTGGGTGTCCTCTGTCTGTGTGTGTGGATGTGTGTTCGTTTCTGAGAAAACTGATGACACGCTTGAAAGAGAATCTTAAGAAGGATAACATCCATGCCCTGTTGTGAGTGGAAGGTGGGAGAGCCTTCGCGTGGGGACTGGGAATTTTTAGTATCCAGCATGTCCGCATTGAGGCGAAGAGACAAGTGTGACCCGTCAGTGAAGCATGCGTTACCACTCCACCTTCCGTAGTGACCTCACTTGGTAGACCAGACGTGGCGGTATTGGACCCCACATTGGTCTAAAACGGGGGACTGAAGGGTGAGGGTCAAAATCCCTTGTCTCTTCAGATATATCAATACATATATATATATATATATATATATATATATATATATATATATCTCCTTTTATATCAATATCTATCTGTATTCTGTTGCTTAACTTCTTTAATAAAGTGATGAATTAACTATATGCATGATCACATAATCAATTCTATTTTCTTACGCATAACTGAAATATACTTTGAATCATATGTGTGTTGAATGCTAACTAGTCTCTTTTAGGAACATTCCAGAGACTTTCTCTCTGTCCTGCACGTAGGCTGAAGGTCTTTTGGGGATAAGCTGTGAGGCTCCAGTCTCTTCGGGGACAGGGAGAATGCGTTAAACATTGGTTCCAGATGTATTCTGTGTTTGATTGTTACCTTTCCATGACTAATTATATGGTTTAAAGTCCTATGTAATAATACCTGAATAGTAGAAGTGTGATTTTCTCTTATTATTTCTTTAGGGAAGAAATGTATGTTATTTCTACCCCTCTCCTCTGCCCGAGGAGTGAATATTTTATCTCTCTGTTTTGGTTTAAATGGCCTGATAACGTGGTGCTCTGGCTCCCTTGTGCCCAGAGAAGAACTGTCATTCGTCAGTGTTTTGTGTGTGCGTTTGACTTTCTACCCAGGTTTTGAACCCAGGGATGCACACCAGGCCGACTCGAAGACGCCCCGCGACCATCTGCGAGGTCACTTCAGATGTAAATCTCGGGCTCGGACGACAAGTGCGCTGATTAATGTTGATAGGCCGCATAGCTGTCTATATGTTGTGACTTTATGGTCTTTTAGCCAATCAGGAGTAAAATAATGGAATGTACGTCCTTGCAAATGGTATAAGATTTTGTGTAAGGTACGAGTTGGCTTTCGATCTCCTCGTGAGACTTTGCCGCTGGCTCTACCAATTTCAATGCAGACTATACTTCAGTAAATTTTTGATTCTTTAATTGACCTTCTCGACTGCTGGTCTTCTTTCTCCATATCTGGTCTGGGCCATAACTGTTATACCCCTAACAGTAGTGAGAGCGGAGGAGCTTACCGCTCGTGTGCGGGCAGTGAAAGGCGCGTGCCACGAGCGCGTAAGCTCCTCATGCACCTCCGGGAAGAAAGGAACTGGGGCGGAGCGTGGCCGTAAGCGGCGCTCCGGCCCCAGGAACCAATCGTCGAGCCGCGGGGGTTCGGGGGGGGGGCGGAGGGTTCCACTCCAGCCCGACACTCGCGGCTGCCCAGGCAAGCATGGCTGTCAGCTCCGCGTCAGCCTGCGACTGAGCCGCCGTACCCGAGGGTGGGAGCTCAGCTGAGTCTTCAGCGTCAGACATGACAAACCCGCTCTCCGATGCCGCGATCGAAATCTCATCGTCCGCTATGAAGCGAGCCGGCAACCGCGCCCCAGCGCTCGTTTGGAGCATACGAGCGTGGCGGGGAGTGGGAGGTCCGTGGGGTTGTACCTGGCGGAGAGGCTCCCACTGAGGTCCCCATATCGCCCCCAGCACTAGCCGACACCGCCTCATACCCGTAGGTAGAAGGACCGAGTCGGGTAGCGGCTGGGGTGCCCCGCACTCTTACGAGTGCGAGGCGCGACCGCAGCGTAGCCATGGGCATGCTCTCGCAGTGAGAGCATGAACCATCCACGAACGCTGACTCTGCGTGGGTAGCACCCAGGCACAAGAGGCAGCGATCGTGGCCATCAGACGGGGAGAGAGAATGACCGCAACCAGGAAACACACACAAACGGAAAGACATCTTGAAAAAGACGCTTCACCATTTGTGCCACTCTTTTAATGTTTTTTTTTTTTTTTTTTATATATATATATATATATATATATATATATATATATATATATATATATATATATGTATACCAGAGTATAAATGTATATATAAACGAAGTTATTCACTCCGTAACTGTTTTATCAGCTGCTGAAGCGCCCAGGGGTGTATGCTCAGCACAACGTAGTTTGCGAGGGGGAGGACCGCTGGAAAGCGCCGTAAAGCCAACAGCTTGCAGAGATGACTGGAACAGCAGAGGAATTCAGCTCTATGACTGCTCTCTCGGCTCCGAAAAAGATATCTGATGTGTATTTGCAGCGTCACTCCTTTTATACCCGTATGTCCGGGGGAGTGGCATGCAAATTCCACAGTGAGACATTTACAATGGAATAAATGGGGTCAATCCGTAAATGCTGAAGGACTCACTTTTTCGATTGAACTCAATTTAAGACGTAAACAATATTAATGTTAACATGATTTAATTCTGCTAAAATCATGTTAAACGTTTCAATGTTTACTAAGTTGACTATAAAGTTTCCGAATTTTTGGTCAAGCATGTGCAGACTTTAACCGCGAGTGGGTTTGGCAAAATTGCTCACGCAAAGGCCTAATGGGCTGGGTCAAGTGCAATTTAATTCTCAGGTTTTTCTCCAGTTATTTTACCAACTACTTCCTATTACATAGTCCATTCCCTGTCAAGCACCAGCTATATAAACAAAACAGCACAATCATAAGAAGTTGGTAATGTAAATGGACTGTATGGAATACATTTTCTTTTGTGCATTAACTGCTTGTTGAAAGTCAGGCATATGGCAGTGGCATGCCTTTTTATATTTGCTGTGAGGCGACAGTGCCAACCACTGAGCCACCATAAACCACGTATGTCAGGAATATAATTTGATATTGCACAATTTTTGTGTTTGGACATTAACTTTATTACCACCTGCTGGTGGAATCTCCAAACTGTAAATGTAGGAACTGATTTTGGACTTTAATGCTGAGATTAGATGTGCTTCTCAAACGTCTCAGTACAATGACCTATTTCTCATGAAATTAGCAAATTCCCTTCATTTACATAAAATACACCCCAGCTTGCATGCATACTTCCACAGATTCCAGACTTCCAGTGCAAATATTCCCACCATGCCCCCTTGCACATAGCGCGGTCACGAAAATAGAGCACTAAACCACAAATGCTGTAGATTGAGCTTAATTTGTAACCCGAAATATTTGTTTAAAGAGGATTACAATTACATAACAGCAAGGTTTATTGTTAGTTTATTATGTTAACATACACAACCTTACTGTAAAGTGTTAGCTAGTACTCATGACACTAACATTTATTTTCCTCTGGGCTAACACATTACAATAATTCTTGTTAACACAGTGTCAGTAGTATGTAGATGTAGACAATTAGACATTCTCTCTGAATTAAATGTGTGCAACATGGCTTATGTTGAGCAAACAACAAATAAAAGATTCACCAGCATCAATCCCAGCTAACACAAATTACATTCTATATATCATACAGTTATCTTCCAATACCATGGGCATATCTATGCCAATTCCAATACGGCAGCATGGGGTTGAATTCAATTAATTTGGCCACGGCAAACATTTCATTAGATAGTTAGCAGGTGGACACGCAGATGTGAGGTAATTTAGCTACAGTTAGTGTGAAATTGAGCAGGCCTGTGAAGCAGATTTATTTCCATCAGAGGAGAACCCACTGAGAGCTTGCTATCACTATGTCTGATAACAGTTTATCAAAATTCTGTGGCATTAACAAACAGGATTGTTTTCTTTTGAAGATATGCAGTCGGAAGATTTCACTAAAGTTGTCTGGCACCCAGCGTAGTTTATTTAGAAGGCCGTGAATATGGTCAGGTAGCATGTGGAGCAAATATATCACACAGAAAATCAAGAAAAGATGGCACATATCTTATATGAGTACAGTATAATACACATATTATTCTTTGTCCTGAAGGACACAATACACATTAGTTTTACTAAGGCAAATGATTGAATTATTTCATGAAGTGTGTAATATCTGCATGAAATGGAATTGAAAATAATAGGCTAATATATATATATATATATATATATATATATATATATATATATATATATATATGACAATTTCCCAAATTATCCTCATCTGTCATTGGTCAAAAAACGTTAAATACCTCACACAAATTTAGTTTAAAGGCCCCTTAAAATGCTATGCTAAAAACAAAGCTAGATGCAGCACAACAAATATAACAGAACGCAGGTGCCTCAAGATATGTTTTTAAAAGTTGAAGTTCTTTTAACTTGGCACAGCATCTAAAAAATTAGGCACTCCCATGTACACTGAAAAAACTGTGAGATGCAGCACACTGGGCAAAGAGATTCATCCAGCAGGTGTTTACATGGAAAAACATTTGAAAGGCAGTCATATAGATGCAAAAATATATAACGGCCGCTTGGTTTTAAAGTTGCACTTTGGAACTTTGTCACTGCCTCTAAGAAAATGGCAATAGCATAAATGTTTCTTGTCTCATGGATCACACTGCATTCTTAGCTGTAATATGTTCAATGTCTCTCTTGCTGTGTTTACTCTGACATAAACCTCAATATGCATTGCATATTTTTATTTATATGTGTTTCTATGACTCTGCTCTGCACCTGTCCTGTAAACACCTGACATGCTGAGTTCTTAAGTCTTTTTTAATATAAAAGAGTAATAAATCCCTTGAATCTTTACAGTGAATCTGTGAGAATATAAGATACCAGGATAAATCATAAAACTCATCATCCAATAATGTCCTGCAGTGCTGGTCTCAGCTGAACTGCCGGCCCCAGGGCATCCTGTGTCATCTCCTAATTTAACACAGATGGATTGGCCCTGCGGTAACGTCTCAGTTGAAGAGTCGGGCTGTCTGATTTTTGTATAATTGTTTTATCTGGTCAGTGGCATCTGGAAATGCATCCATTCCAAAAAACTGCAGCCCACTTTAAAAAAAAAATCCAAGGCTTCTCAAAGCTGTCAAGCTTGACAAAAAAATTGGCTTTTAATCTGCTCGACTGTGAAGGCATAAAAAAAGAGTTTCCTTGTGGTAAAAATGCCTAAAAGTTTCAATTGCAGAAGAGTTTGCTGTATTTAATGTGAATGGATGATGGGCGATAACACCTAATTTCTTTTCAGATATCAATACCATGACTAAAATAATTTTCTGAGCACAAAATGGGTAATTATAGCAATTTTACAGTCATTTTAGGGTTTTAGGCTTAGTTGACAGTACTTCATCATAGCTTTAAAATTGGCTTTAACTTTACACAGAAAAGATTAGTTAGTGAAATCATGTTGAAATTTATATATTTTTTTACATCTTCTGGCTATACTTTTAAAATAGTGAGTATTGTAATGTTTACGGATTGGCTCAACTCACTTTCATTGAATGTGCCTCACTGTAAACCAGATTTGTTTTGTTTTTAAAGAAAAGGAGGGGCAAGTCAAAATGAATTTTTGTGGTATCAGTATTATAGCATATATAGAACATTCCTTTAAATATATAACAAACATTTCACAATAATTGTTACTCATAGGCTACAGTAGCTTCATTGTTATTTAGTGTGAAATTAATTCAGATGATTTTCTTACTCCTATACTACACAATTATTTGATAAACAGGTCCCTTCTACTTTGTCTGATGTGCAATAAATGTGATGTTAACCCTTAAATGCATGGGAATTTTCCCAAACACTCATACGTATTCGGGTCTTCAGAGACCCGGCACTTATACAGTATCTATAAAAATGGATGTACAAAGTTCCCAGATAGTGTCAAATTTTCAAAATATTTTCAAGACAATTAGAAAACAATAAAATAAAATATATTTTTATGTTTTATTTTTCATAAATCAAAGAGATAATGCAAAAAATATAGACAAATCTAGAATAGGGTTCATTATTTTCACACTGAAATTTCATGAGGTATACTGGCTCTCAAACACATATTGAGGTACACATAACACAATCTACACACAAGATGCACATCAGCTACACCCAAGTTACATATATGTATTTTCTCAGGCACTTATTGAGTAATAAATAGATTAATAACTTACACAGTTTTAGTAGTACAGTACATCCAAATGACAATAGTCGTATCATACTGTTCATGTGTTACACTTGCTATAGTTAACTTCCATGTTTCTTCATCAATACAATATATAACTTCATCAGTATAATATGCACGCACATAGGATACTGATATCTCACCATTGTTGATAATTCATTGTTGCACAGAAAATCAATGTGATATAGTGTTTTTTTTTATATGAATATAGTACTCATTTATCTTGCAATAAACAAAGGAATAGATATCCTGTGATAGTAAACCTAAATAGATATGAAATAATCATAAAAAACTATAATTTATGGAAGGGTGAAAAAAATAATTAACACTCTTACCTCAGGTCTTTAAAGACCATATACACTTTTGGTACCTAAACCATTATATAAAAAAACAATTTTGTTGTAATTTAGATTTTTTTTATTGTGTCACACTATTTATAAGAGATAGATTTATTTTATTTTGAGGAATACTAAAGAGATTTAGGAACAATCCCCAAAAATGAGGGACAGGGGTGGAATGAGAGGTTTGCATTTAAGGGTTAAGTAAACAATAATTAAAATTCACTTTACTAGCTGCAAAAACCACCAAAATAGTGTTACCACATTTTAAAATTTCACCACAAGTACGACTTTTTTCTATGCAAATTATGTTTAGCATACCGCCACTGATCCACACATGTGATATGGATATATGTGGTGCGCACTTTTGCCATTTTAAAGAGCCAAATCATGTGCATTGTGGAGTGATACTATACAGTTCTAGTACAGTATGACACATCGTGGTCTGGGGTGTGTTTGCACAGTTACCTTATCTGATAATTCCTTAAGTGAATCAGGTGCTAATGAAAATGCACATTGCACATGCAAATAAACCACACTTTCAGCAGGCACAATACATTGCTAGTAAATTTGTATATAAATATAGTTTTGTCATTAAGATATAGATGATCCCTAGAATTAAGTCCAGTATCAATCTCTGAATGAGTAAACATTTGCTGAAAATGTGTAGTTGCTTATCTTATTGTTACACCCTTAAAGGACAAACCATCTGAACAAATTGGGTTAATATAAATGTTTTAGTTTGAATAATGCATAGCTCTTGAAGTAGATGGTATATACACTCACCTAAAGGATTATTAGGAACACCATACTAATACTGTGTTTGACCCCCTTTCGCCTTCAGAACTGCCTTAATTCTACGTGGCATTGATTCAACAAGGTGCTGAAAGCATTCTTTAGAAATGTTGACCCATATTGATAGGATAGCATCTTGCAGTTGATGGAGATTTGTGGGATGCACATCCAGGGCACGAAGCTCCCGTTCCACCACATCCCAAAGATGCTCTATTGGGTTGAGATCTGGTGACTGTGGGGCCATTTTAGTACAGTGAACTCATTGTCATGTTCAAGAAACCAATTTGAAATGATTCAAGCTTTGTGACATGGTGCATTATCCTGCTGGAATTAGCCATCAGAGGATGGGTACATGGTGGCCATAAAGGGATGGACATGGTCAGAAACAATGCTCAGGTAGGCCGTGGCATTTAAACAATGCCCAATTGGCACTAAGGGGCCTAAAGTGTGCCAAGAAAACATCCCCCCACACCATTACACCACCACCACCAGCCTGCACAGTGGTAACAAGGCATGATGGATCCATGTTCTCATTCTGTTTATGCCAAATTCTGACTCTACCATCTGAATGTCTCAACAGAAATTGAGACTCATCAGACCAGGCAACATTTTTCCAGTCTTCAGCTGTCCAATTTTGGTGAGCTCTTGCAAATTGTAGCCTCTTTTTCCTATTTGTAGTGGAGATGAGTGGTACCCGGTGGAGTCTTCTGCTGTTATAGCCCATCCGCCTCAAGGTTGTGCGTGTTGTGGCTTCACAAATGCTTTGCTGCATACCTCGGTTGTAACGAGTGGTTATTTCAGGCAAAGTTGCTCTTCTATCAGCTTGAATCAGTCGGCCCATTCTCCTCTGACCTCTAGCATCAACAAGGCATTTTCGCCCACAGGACTGCCGCATACTGGATGTTTTTCCCTTTTCACACCATTCTTAGTAAACCCTAGAAATGGTTGTGTGTGAAAATCCCAGTAATTGAGCAGATTGTGAAATACTCAGACCGGCCCATCTGGCACCAACAACCATGCCACGCTCAAAATTGCTTAAATCACCTTTCTTTCCCATTCTGACATTCAGTTTGAAGTTCAGGAGATTGTCTTGACCAGGACCACACCCCTAAATGCATTGAAGCAACTGCCATGTGATTGGTTGATTAGATAATTGCATTAATGAGAAATTGAACAGGTGTTCCTAATAATCCTTTAGGTGAGTGTATGTATAGCTCTTTTCCAAGCACCACGTTTTTAGACATTTTTCAACCCAAGATGTGTAATCAACTTTAAAGGCCACCAGACACCACATCATTTACTCTGTGGCCTTAAATTAAATTGGCCTGCAGTGCAGTCTATAATAGATAGCAATAGATGGGAAGACATGTTTCCTTTCTGTTACCAATAAAGGTTCAGAAAACTGTGCCAGAAACAAAGGTATTTGTTCAGCTCCAAGAAAAACCAATTCTACCTGTTTGTTATTGCATTTCTGAAGCTCAAAAATTCTTCAAACAAGTGTTTCTCTCATTGGGGTTTGGAACACTCAACAACGGGGCAGATGAGAGTCAGGGAGTGAAAACATTTATAAGCCTGGACAGTAGTATCATGCTTAAAGTGTGGCGAGGCAAGGACACATTCTGATTTGCTCACATATTGCAAATATATATTATGCCCTGGTATGTAATAAAAAATAATTTAAGATATGTTAACTGCACTTAATTGTTTACCATTTACCAACTGCTCTTAAGCACACTGTCTGTAGCTCTTGATTAGATTTTATTACAACAGACTTATGGGCAGAGTCAAATTCATCTCTTTTATTTTACACTTATATGAATATTGACATTTATAATATGCAGATATCTTCATAGTCAGATGCAATAATAGAGGCCCCTGTAAACACTATCTCTGGGAGATCGATACATGCTTCAAATAACAAAGCCTGCAGAAAACAATTCAAAGCTATACACTAGCTATGATATGTTGTACTGGGTGAAAACATAGGTGAGACTGGGAATATTTTTTACACTGGGAAGTTGACACAAGGGCTATATCTCAGTGAGATTTTGAGTCAGAAGTCCAATTACACATATGTGGCAATGTTGTTGTATGTTGGCTTCAAACACCTAGTACAAAACCTTAAATTAGAGTAATGTTTGAGAATTCTGTCCTCCAAACTAAAATTCTAGTATAATTATATTTATGTTATAGCAGTTGGGCAAGCAAGTGAGTAAAATAAAACCACACATAGCATACATTCATGAATTGATAGGTAATTTTGTCTTTAACAGGCTGTTATTGACCACTATTATGCCCACTATTGGGGCACACAGTCACAAAAGGACGATGTGACTCCAGTGAACTGTATCTTTTACATTTCTTCAAAAATGGTGGACATGTGCTTTCTTTGTAGGAAAGACTTTCAGGTACAGTATGTGCCTATACAGAAATTGATAAATATTCATTGGAGTAAAAGTATAACAACTAGCCATGGTATCTTTTATTTCATTTAACAGGATGGAAAATGAATTGTTATTCATTTCCAGTCAACCAATCTGATATTATTCATTGCCAGAAGATGAACTTCAATCAATGGCATGGAACATTATGATTTTAATTAATACTATATCCAGGTACTGTAAAACCACAAGTCAAGAATCTGATGACTGAAGACCTGCTTGGATACACATTTTTTATGCCATATTGTGATCACTTGATGACTAGTTGGACAAGGTGTCTACACACTCCTTTTCTCTTATCAGATTATATTGATATGCAACCCACCCTCACCAACAAAACAATCTTCAACTTTCTTAAAATGGGGGCTGCAGAGTCAGCAGTATGTTTTCCATTATTTAAAACAATTTACATTCCCCATCTAACATCTGGCAATTACTCTGACATAAATAAAATCACTTTCCAAAACACAGCAGTGGCAATCTATCCACTGCCATAATTTATTACTGTTTTCTGTGTGCATCTTCATTACAGTGCATTCATACGTAAATGAATAATGACTAAGCTAATTTCAGGAGAAAAAAACATTAAAAAGGAGGACACCTTGCTGCCAAGGCAACCACTTTCCAAACTGCCTGTCAATAACATTTGACTCAGAAGGCAGCTTAGGCACCTTAATAATTGTGACATAAGACTAGTTCTGGGAATTCTACTTCTAAGACAAATGTTTAGGTGGGAAACATTTGTGTTGGGTAGGAAATATGCATTCAGATTGGTGTTTGTAAAGGGATGACTGCTGGCAGCTCCTCAATCTGCACACTGTTGTTGCCGGGTTAGAAACTGTCAAATGACAAGATAAAGCACCATGGCTTATCTTTGTGAGTAGCATCTTTAAGACTAAACATTCCACACGAATAAGAGCATTCATAGTGGTAAATAAATATTCCCTGAAAGCATAGTACATGATGATATTACAGTATATTTAAACTTCTTTTATCTTCTCTTTTCTTGTCAAGACTCCTAAACTTTAGCCAAGGTTATGTTTCCCTTTCATATCATTTGGGCAAATTACCACTCACATTCCATCAGTTTTCTCAACATAGTAGAATATCTGTTACATAATTTAAAGTTTTTAAAAAAGAGTTTTTGCTTATTCAGTACAATCAATACTGTCCTCTAACTGCATGTCTGTCCTCTATCAATATTTTATATATACTGTACTCTTTTGTAAATGTTTCTCTAAAGAAGACTTAACCGAAACATGGATGAAAAGTCATGTTTTGTGAGAACACTGAACTTTGTCTAAATTGTCAAAAGTAATTTTTTATGCCACAAAATATTGTGGATAAATAGGTTTTCTCTCTGCTTTTGTGTTTTTAGTTTAAAAGTGTGTTCCGGTGCATATTTAAAATACATTCAACGACCACTTTAGTCGGTTCACCTGTACACCTACTTATTCATGCGATTATCTAATCAGCCAACCATATGGCAGCAGTGCAATGCATAAAATCATGCAGATCCAGGTCAGGATCTTCAGTTAATGTTCACATCAAGCAACATAATTTCTGTACAGTTGTACCTAATAAAGTGTTCGGTGAGTGTATATTTCCCATTGAAAGGAGTGGGACATATGAAAGGGCTTCTCAACTATTCTAAAATCCAAATCCATTAAATTAAGGCAGAATCGGTTACACAGCATCATATAAACTTATGGATAAAATAAGTCTCTAAATTGCAAATTTGAAAGCACACATACATGTCTGAACCTTGATTTCCCCCAATGAAGAGGTTGAAATCCACGATGTGAAAATACTTTAGGTATGTTAAAGATCCACAAAGTACCATCAATGTTTCTCAGTTACCCATGTTTGTAAGGTTTGTGTCAAAAAAGTTTCGTCTCAGGCAGGAAACACTTCAAACCTAAAGCGGCATATCCTCGAGCATCATCCCACAGAATTTACGGAGATGAATGGAAGTGAAAATACAATATACAGTATATGATAATAAAATATTAACAATAGACAACCTTTCTTACAAAACACAAGATAAAAATAGTTTTACATGATTTGTAATGACTCATTAGGTTTACAGGTTTGTTATGTATGTGGTTTCTGTCACACTCACAAACACCACAGTGTGCATACATTTATTTACCAAAGTGCTGCGTATAACTAAACATTAAATTGCTACTAATATTAGCAATGCAACTTAATACTGTGATACTGCATAGTAAGTTATTTGTTTGTGATGGTTATCATACTGTGATATGTCATAATGTCATATTGTTACACACATACTTGACAGATATCACCAAAATAGGGTCGGCCTGTGCTTCTCAATCTGAAAACTAGAAAATTCTTTTGACAACTTGTAACAGACAGAATTGGGCACTGCCCCTTTTAAGAGCAGACCACTCTTTACAGTTGCCTTTTACATTGAGCGCTCAGTCTACGTAGTGATCGCAAGCTGTGCTCACCGCATGTCTGCCAGGCACAGGAACTTTTTGCATTTGTGTTGCTCTTTTCTAGATTTTGTTAAGAAACGCTGGTGACAGTGGAGAGTTTGCGAACTGCAATTTCATGTGAGACTGACAGTGACAGCAAATAAACGCCACCTGTGGAAGGCCAGCTACGTTGTGAGTCTCTGCCTAACACTGCTGCAACTAATTGGGAGAGCTATCCCCATTAAAAAGCGTGTTACAAACTATCTCCAAATAATGTATCATACATTAAGGTCTACATGATCTCTCAAGCTATCAACAGCAGCCTACCAATGCTACATCTCTATAGGAGCCATTGAAGTGATTTATGATCCCCCTTACTGGCCCATCTACACAGAGACAAAGGCAATGTGTTTTTCTAGCACTTAGGCTCAGACCCATATCCCAACAATGAGATGAGATAATTTTCTGCATCATCTGAGCACTTCAGCCTGTTTGCATCGTGTTGCAGACATGACATAGTCGGCTAGCCTCATCCCCGGAACCACTCTCATGAAAAAAGATGATGACAAACCACCCCAAACATTGGGTTATAAATATCATATTTCATCCCTTTCAACATTCAGGCACCAGTCTCCACTCATATAAACAACATCAAACTCGATTTGCAGCCTTTTCTTACTCATACTAATGCAATCGGATATTTTGCCCTTATTTAATTTTCAGGGAAAGTAAATCTCCAGGCCCCTCAAATGGCCAAGTTCATGTTTCTTTGTCTCTTTTCACAACAATTATCTCCTCATCTGATCCTGGAAGGGCCTGTTGCAGGAATAGATAGAGATAGCTCAACAATTATCATGCCTTTTCCCTGCTGAAAAGACTCATTTAAACCAGCATGATCTCCTTTGCTGGTCTGGTCTGCTTTGGTGCGGGTCATGCTGGTGAATCAGCTTAAAGGTGCAGTATGTAAGATTCAGAAACCATTTTAATGACACCTGTGGCTGTTAAGTGAACTGCAGCCAGCTACCTGTTGCTCGTGCTGGCACTCGTGCACACACTCCATAGGGACGTGAGCATCGGCCAAAACAATGACAATGAGACAACGTGATTCCCCAGCATCATGCTGACAGATGAGGTAGCATATTTAAAATTACACAATTATGATTGTTTTAATATAAACTTTGAGACTGTATATTATATTTGACTATCCAGTGCTGGAACAGAGCTAAAAAAAAATGCGGATATAGGTCTTACTATGCGAGACTGTAGTTTGAAGTAATCACTTTTCTTTGCATGATACAATGACTGCATTTATACAATAGCCTATTTCAGCGTTAGCTAGCTAGCCAGCTTTATCAATAGCTGTTAGCTAAATTTGGTTTATGATGACAGTAGCTGCTTATAAAATATACTGTACATTATAAATATGTTGACACAATTCAGTATTGCTGTGATTCCATCACAACTGTCATTTTGATATATCGATGCACTGTTATTTAAAAAATATATTGTATATATTTTCTGTATAACCAAGTTACGTTACACTAATGAATGGGTCTTTCTGCAATATCTTGGACATTGTCTAGCATTAATTTCCTGTGTTATTGTAGTTCCCTGTCTGTCACTACCTCGACTATCTTGAGAGCCCCAATCACCTTTGTTTAAAATAGAAAAGGCAAATGAGAATTGCCGAGTGGAATTTGCATGCCACTCTCCGCCCTGGACATATGGATATATAAGGAGATGGCGTGCATCACTCATTCAGATTTTTTCTTCAGAGCCGAACACCTGTACGTTCATCCTCTCACCTACTGAAAATCCACCGACTGTGTCGCTTGACTGCTGGATTTCTTAAGGCGCATATCAGCGGTCACCCTTGCACGGTCGAGTGTGGTGCTTCCCCTGGGTGCTTCGGCAACCTGAGTCTGCGGGTGCTGAAAGAGTATATTCAAAAGAGTATATTTCCCCTAAAAGAGCTTGCACAAAAGCTTGGCATATTTTTAAAGATGTCCTTCCGCGTTTGCGCTACTGGATGTGGCCGTTATCTCTCCCCTCCGGATATCCATGAAATCTGCCACGTGTCTGGGGTGCCAGCCCGCAGAGGCGGTTTTCGTGTAAGGGTTACGTTCTGATTGCGAGAACATGCCCATGAGAATGTTGCGGTTGCGGCTCACTTCCTTCTTCATGAAGGAAGGAGCCACCGTGGCTGCTCCCCAAACCGGTCCGTCCTGGGCTGATGCTCAGCCGGCCGGGTCAGCAAGCACCGCGGCCAATCTGGATGTGGACATAAGAACGTTTCCACCGGCTCAGCCTGTGCAGACCTCCCATTCCCCAGCACGCTCGTTCTGTCCGGACAAGCTGTCAAGCGACACAGTCGGTCTGCCTCAGGGTGGGTTTAATATGTCGTTTGTGGCCTGCGACAATGGATGAGCTTTTGCTCGTGGCATCGGAGGGTGGGCTTCTGCTATCGGAAGTGGACACATTTTCAGCCATGACCCGTCCTGGTGCATTTCTTCCAGGAAGTGCATGAGGAGCTAACAAAGTCATGGAAGGCAACTTTTACTGCCCGTACATGCTTTGCAGGCTTGTCCACTCTGACTACCCTAGTTGGCTGCGCGGCTAAGGGATATGTTATGCTTCCCCCAGGCAGAGCGTGCCGTAGTGGGGCATTTTTTGCCCGCTCCCTTCCAAGGCCTGTAAGTTCTCTTCCTATTTAATGATGAAGGCTTCCACCCTGCACGCAATGGCCATCCTGCAGGTCCACCAGGCCAAGGCGTTAAAAGATCTGCATGAGGGTAGGACAGACCCAGGACTAATGCAGAAACTGTGTACTGCAAACGACCTTACTTTACGTGCAACAAAGCTCACGGCACCCACCCTGGGCCAGACAATGTCCACTTTCGTGGTCCAAGAGCAGCACCTGTGGCTCAACTTTGCAGAGGTGCATGATACAGAGAAAGTCTGCAAGTTTTCCCTTATCAGTTCTTGAACCCTGTGTGCGAAGCAGACCGAGGCGATTAAACACACCCTGCCACCTTCAGGCCACCGAGGTCCCGCACCCCATCTGTTTCTTGCCAGAGCTGTTCCCCTGCGGTGCTGGCCCCATGTCCTGTACCATCGGAGCCGACATCAGAGAAAAAGTCGGCTCCACCTGCCCCTCAGCTGGCCCCCAAGAACCCCAGGCAGGCTTCGAGATGGTCCTGACATGGGCCGCCCGGGGATGAGGAAACTACTCCTGGCCCGGGGGATCTCTCAAGCCCCACCATCGCCAACGGGCAAGCCCGTGTTGAGTATTACAGTGCAGAGTACCCTTTTGGCCTCGGCACCCACATAGTCAAAAAAAGAGCAGTTTCATCATTCCCTGTGCCAGTGCAATCGCAACGAGCAGGCGCTGGATGTTTTACTGGTCAATCAGGTGAATGCGAATACCTCCTGTTTCCTCGTTCTCTGTTGAGAGACAGCCGGCGAACAGGTAAGTGTGCTGGTCTGTGGGGCCACAGTGGCACGTCCCCCTTGGGCTGCTTTCCGAACCACCCTGCCTGGGCACAGTAAGTCCAGTTGTCCCCCTTATACTGCTGTTGCGGAGGCTATAAGCCTGGTTAGTTCTCTCCAGCCCCTTGCGGTGTCTAATCAGGTTGATTTGCCTTGGCTACACGATCCAGTTCACCAGATGCCCCGGTTCAGTGGCATACTCTACACTATGGTGCAGGGCGGCAGTGCCTCCATCCTCCGGGCGGAGGTTGCCAGCCTTCTGGCAAATTAAGCATTGGCCATTGGCCCCATAGCCAAGAGCTATTTTATCTTGAGCGAGGGAGGGACAAGGCCTTACATAGGCTTCCGTTCAGGATGTTAACGTAGATGTGCCTCCTGGCGTCAGTACAAAATCAGGATTAGTTTTCGGCCATCGACCTGAATGATGCGTACTTTCACGTATCGATCCTTCCTCAACACAGACACTTTCTTCGGATTGCCTTCAAGGGATGAGCATACCAGAACAAGGTCCTCCTCTTCGGTCTGTCCCTGTCTCCTTGCATCTTTACCAAAGTCGCAGGGGCTGAGGGAGCAGGGCATACGCATTCTCAATTATCTTGATGACTGGCTACTCCTAGCTCAATCGCGAGATCTATTGTGTGCGTGCAGGGACCTTGTGATTCAGACTCAGGCTTCAGGTCAACTGTGAGAAGAGCAAGCTCTCCCAGAGCATTTCTTTTCTCAGTATGGAGTTGGACTCGGTCACTCTCAAAGCAAGTCTTATTAACGAATGTGCTCAGTCAGTGCTGACCTGCCTAAAGACCTTCAGACAGAATTTTTCAGAGGCTCCTGGGGCATATGGCATCCTCGGTGACGGTTCTCCCTCTCGGACCGATCCGTATGAGACCACTTCAGCACTGGCTACAGACTCGAGTCCCACGTGTGGCTTTAACTTGGGCTGGGTGCCGTGTCAATGGGCAAGCAGTGTCATGGCTCTGGATGGGGCATATCCAATGGCACATCAACTGCTTGGAGTTGCTGGCGGTATTGCTGACCCTGAGGAGGCTTTGGCCATTGATTCAGGGCAAGCGTGTGTTGCGACCATTGCGTACATTAATCGCCAAGGCGGCACACGTTCGTGTTGCATGCCGCAACTCGCCCACCACATCCTCCTTTGGAGTCAGCAGACCTTGAAGTCTCTGCAAGCCACTCACCTTCCGGGTGTCCTCAACCATGCAGTGGACACACTCTCCACCTGAAGACTCCACCTCTACGGAGTCCAGCTAAATTGGGAGAGATTCAGGGAGGCACAGGTAGACCTGTTCACCTCCCAAAACTCCTCTCACTGCCCCTGTGGTACTCTCTGTCTGTGGCCCCCCTCGACACGGATGCCTTGTTGCACAGCTGGCCTCATGGGCTACGCAAGTATGTGATTCCTCCTGTGAGCCTCATTGCACAGACTGTGCAAAGTCAGGTAGCACAAGCAGGGAGGACTGTTCATTGTACCGTTCTGGCCCAACTGGACTTGGTTCTCGGATCTGATGCTCCTGACAGTAGCACCTCCCTAGTGAAAGAAGGTAAGTACATTCCATTAACCAGAGCTGGAGGTCAAAAAGGCAGTATTGATTTAGAGATATCATGTAGTTTAACACAGCGACGGATAAGGCGAGGGTGAGGAGGTGCGAGATGAAGGGGCGCCCTTGAGAAATGATGTGTATGGTGAAACTGAGATGCCCAAGGAGGGAGAGGAGCTCTCGTTTAGAGCAACTTTTGTTAGATAGGAGGTTGGACATGATTATGATTATCCTGTCGCTTTATCTTTTGGCAGGAAGGCTTGAAAGATGTCTGTGTCAAGAATGATACCTAGGAATTCGATGGATGAGGAGGGACTCACAGTTTTTTCATGGGAAATTGGAATTCATAAATCTGCAAAAACGTTTCTGGACGGTAGAGTGGTGGGCAGCGGGAGGGGTATCGGGGGGGGCGAGATAAAGAGGAAATTATTGAATAGGTGAATTAAGTGGGTGTAAATAAATAAAGGTGAATTATTTGACAAGTCAAAAATGTTGAGGCTGCCGAAAGAAAGGCGGACAGAAAAATAATAATTCTCTCACCAGACTCCAAAGAGATGCCAGCGTAAATGTTTATATATATATATATATATATATATATATATATATATATATATATATATATATATGAATATTTTGCAAGGAGACTCGATTATGCCATTTACATTGCATCATGGAAGTGGGCGGTCATGGCTTTTTGATGGGGTTTGTTTGATATGATTCTCTGATATATATATATATATATATATATATATATATATATATATATATATATATATATATATTTTACTGGTGGCCAAAAGTTTGGAATAATGTACAGATTGGACATTAATAACATAAAAAATTACTATTACAATTTGAAGGAAAACATTATTTCAGAACTTCTTAAACTACTACAAAGTGTTTACATAAAAAATATTCTCCACATGCAGCAGTGACAGCTTTGCAGATCCTTGGCATGCTAGATGTCAATTTGTCCAGATACTCAGGTGACATTTCATCCCATGCTTTCTGTAGCACTTGCCATAGATGTGGCTGTCTTGTAAGGCACTTCTCATGCACTTTACATTTGGCTGATCCCACAGAGCTCTATGGGGTTAAGATCCATACCACTCTTTTCCAATTATCTGTTGCTCAGTGTCTATGATTCTTTGCCCACTCTAACCTTTTCTTTTTGTTTTTCAGTTTCAAAAGTGGCTTTTTCTTCGCAATTCTTCCCATAATGCCTGCACCCCTGAGCCTTCTCTTAACTGTTGTACATGAGACTGGTGCATAAACAAGCCAGTTATGCCCTCCCTAAAAAATATTAGATCAGCCAAATGCCAGTACAGGCACAAGATTGAATGACAGTTCAACACCACTGACTCTAGAAGCATGTGGCAGGGAATTAACATCATCTCGGACTGCAAAGGAAATAGACTCTATAACGGACTCTCTCCCGGAAAAGCTAAATACATTTTATGCTCGTTTCAAGTGAAATAACACTGCCCTCCTGGAGAGAGCTCTCGCGGCCGACGCTACAGATGTTGGTTCACTCACTGTCTCTGTTGCGGATGTAGCCCGATCCTTCCGATGGGTAAATCCGTAAAGCCGCAGGTCCAGATGGAATTCCGGGGCCGCTTCATCAGAGCATGTGTGAACAAACTGGCTGGTGTTTTTACGGACATTTTCAACCTGTCCCTTTCCTTGTTTGTAGTCCCCACATGCTTCAACTGTTGCTCTGACCCCATCATCAGCAAATCTACAATACACACTGCTCTGTCCCACCTGGAAAAAAGGAACACATATGTGAGAATGCTGTTTGTAGACTACAGCTCAGCATTCAACACCATAGCTATACCAGCACTGTAGAGAGCATCCTGACTGGCTGCATCACCGCAAAGCCCTGCAAAGTGTGGTGCGAACTTCCAGAAACATCATGAGCTTCCCTCTCTCCATGATATATATACCAGGAGGTGTTTGAAAAAAGCTTGGAGGATCATCAGAGATCATCATGGGCTGCTCTCACTGCTACCATCAGGCAGGTGGTATCGCAGCATCAGGACCCGCACCAGCTGACTACATGACAGCATCTTCCCCCAAGCAATCAGACTTTTGAACACTTGATCTCTCACGATCAATATACATCAGCACTGCACTTTATTAATCTTATTATCTCACATTGGACTTATAAAACAACTACTCAGCTGCCATATCACCCTGCAGCTATTGCCTGGTTGTCCACTAAAGCTATGCAGGGTTGAGCCTGGCCAGTACTTGGATGGGAGACCTCCTGGGGAAAACCAAGGTTGCTACTGGAAGTGGTATTAGGGAGGCCAGCAGGGGGTGCTCACCCTATGGTCTGTGTGGGTCCTAATACACCAGTATAGTGATGGGAACACTATACTGTGAAAAGAAAAAAAGCACTGTCTTTTGGATGGGACCTTAAACCAAGGTCCTGACTCTCTGTGGTCATTACATTTACATTTATGCATTTGGCAGACGCTTTTATCCAAAGCGACTTACAGTGCAGTTATTACAGGGACAATACCCCTGGAGCAACCTGGAGTTAAGTGCCTTGCTCAAGGACACAATGGTGGTGGCTGTGGGGTTAGAACCTGTGACCTTCTGATTAACAGCCCCGTGCTTTAGCCACTATGCCACCACCACTCATTAAAAGTCCCTAGGGCACTTTCTTGTAAAGAGTAGGGGTTTAACCCTGGTGTCCTAGCCAAATTCCCCCATTGACCCCTATCTATCATGGCCTCCTAATAATCTCCATCCCTGAATTGACAACATCACTCTACCATCTCCTCTCCACCAATAGCTGGTGTGTGGTGCACTATGGCTGCCGTTGCATCATCCAGGTGGATGCTGCACACTGCTGGTGGTTGAGGAGATTCCCCCTATACTATGTAAAGCACTTTGAGTTTGAGAAAAGTGCTATATAAATGTAAGTTGTTGTACTGTATATTTTTTTTATACACATTATATATATTTTTATTGTATGTGTGTTCTATATTGTGTGTATTGTTTACTGTACATTGTATATTATTATTGTGTTGTGTAATTATGTGTACATTTGATATGTAAATTGTGTTGTGTAAATATGTTGTTTTTTTAAATTGGTATATGTCTCGTCACTGTCATGACTGCTATGTTGCTCGGAACTGCACACAAGATTTTTACCCACTGTTGCACTTGTGCATATGGTCGTGTGACAATAAAGTGATTTGATTTGATTTGAGCAGGTAGAATTCAATGAAGCTGTCAGCTGAGGACATTTGAGGTGTCTATTTCTCAAACTAGAGAGTCTGATGTACTTATCCTCATGTTTAGTTGTAAATCTGGGCCTTGTTAGAGTCAGTTGTCCTTTGTCTTTGAAGAATGTAGTGTATCCCTTTGTATGGAATCTTTTTTTTTTGGGCAATTTCAAGCATCGTATAGCCTTCATTCCTCAAAACAATGATTGACTGACAAGTATCTGGAGAAAGCTTTTTCTTTTTTGCCATTTTTAACCTAATATTGACCTTAAGACAGTTCAAAAACAAACACAATGTTAAGCTTAATTTAACTAACCAAATAGTTTCAAGTAATTTTCTAGTACCAAATGAGCAATTTAGCATGATTGTTCAAGGATGCACAAGGTTGGAGTGATAGCTGCTGGGAAAGGGACCTGTCTAGATGATAAAATGTACTTTTTTTTTCAAATAGTATGGTGCTGTTTTGTACATCAGTAACGTCCTGACTATACTTTGTGATCAGCTGAATGCCACTTTGGAGAATTAAAGTACCAATGTCCTTCCGAAACAGCAAAATCTGTACAGTATTATATATATATATATAAGCAATATCACATGAGCAAGAGTGCAATATGGCCCTACATCAGCACTGCTGTGATTCAGCCACAGGCACGAGGCCGCAGGCAATCACAGCAGTGCTGATTCGGGCCATATAGCATGATTGCGAGTGTGATATTGCTTATATACAACAGTTCAATGAACAAGTAAATTTAAAAAAATTAGGAAATACTGAGTACAGTCATAAAAATGCATTTGTGCATGGAACTACTTTCTTACTCGAACGATCAGAATCTGCAGTTTCTGGTTCAAAACAAATAATGCATCCAAGAATTGGTTAGTAATTAAAAAATATCACTTCAGAAATAGTATCACAGCTTATGTTGTTTCGAACAAGTTATTGGATAAACATGGACAGATGTGTGCATGTATTTGTGTGTGTGTGTGTGTGTGTGTGTGTGTGTGTGTGTGTGTGTGTGTGTGTGTGTGTGTGTGTGTGTGTGTGTGTGTGTGTGTGTGTGTGTGTGTGTGTGTGTGTGAGAGAGAGAGAGAGAGAGCATGTGCAATCACCTGTTGCCACACCCAAGCAGAGATACTGTCAGCTTTTTGAAGGTCAGCTCTCTCAGTGGTAAAATAGCTGTTTCTCTATTTCGCGGTAGTCGGTGCACTAGTCAATCGCAATAGAAAACGCATTATGTCCTCTACCATTTTAAACAGTACGAATTCAATGTGGAAAGTCCGGTAAGAGGTAAGCACCTTGCGTTCTGTATTCAATCAGTCTGTTCAATCAGTCTGAAGTTGTTCGTTTAAAGCAATTTAAAGCTTTCTAGATTTAGTAATGTAATAGTAAAATGAGCGATCATGGGGTGCTGTTCTATGTAAACAATGACTAATGGACTCACTTCATGTCACCAACTGGCTCATTTTACACACCTGCTGGCTAAAATTTGTAATGTAAAAAAAAAAATGTAAAAAGAGACACATAGCCTACATTAGCTCTTAACACATATGCACTTCTCTTACACTTTAGTTTAGGATGATGAACACAAGCGGAGTGATACAAACAGTGAAGCGTCCGAGTGCTGATGGTGATCAGTGCTCACAAAACGTCTCTCGTCCAATCAGATTCAAGGACTGGAACTAACTGTTGTGTGTGTGTGTGTGTGTGTGTGTATATATATATATATATATATATATATATATATATATATATATATATATATATATATATATATATATACACACTGTATATCCTGTTCTGAAAATGGAAAATTAATTCTGGTGTGGTCCTGAACTCTAATTTAATTTTCAAGCTAAACGAAGATTTCCTTCATGGGTGCGATTCAAAATCAAGCTTCTGTAAATTCAATTAGATCCAGCATGCTCAAATGGCTGATCACATCAAGACAACAGGGAGGTTTTCTATACTGTAACAAGGTGATGGCAGTCCAATTTGATTAAGGCTGACATTTGATTTATGTATTCTCTTTTAAGCCATCCAAAGCTCCTTATCCTGCCAAAAAAATAACAAGAATTATCCTTCTCTCAGCAGTGTTAGTTCTTTGGCAAGTGGGTTTACGTAAAGATAAGCAGTACTGGGTGAAGTAAAAGTATGTCCTTCTATTAATGACAGTACATAGTGTATTAACATAGATGTAGAGACAGACATCTAGGCATTGATGGGTGGAGTCAACAGTGATTCGGCAGTCAGCTTCAACAAGTTGCATTCAAAGGTCACCCCACAATGTTCCTGAGCTCTCAGATTTGCTTTTAACACTAAATATAAATTTGCAATTTACCACCAGAGAATGAAATTAAATGTCTGTCACAGGACTAAAGGTAACTTTACATGCTATTTAAACTCTGAAAGGCAGCAATCAGAGGGGAATGGTACAGCTGCATGAGACAAATTGGTTTGTTTTGTTGGCTGGTGCTCTTGCTGAGTCCTGCTTGGAATCCAAATAGCACCTGGCTTAGGCTCAGATTTGAGCTGAAATCTCACTAAGAAGCAAACTGCTAAAAACTTTATTTTATTTCTGATAGCAAGCTTCTGGAATGTCCACTCAAGATGTGCCACATGAGATTTTATGTAATGATGAAAACTTTACATTTAACTTCAATGCAAGATTCATAGCTTGGAATACATTTTACACATTTATACAATATATAATATATATTTAGCTTGCTGTATTTCTGTGAAATATAAATGTTTAGTTACAGATGATGGGGGATCTGACCTTGAAAAATAGACCTAGAAAAAGTTAAAAATGGTATACCAGTACATATCAATTACAGAAGTATCTATACTATAGGCCAACTGTTTGATTCATCTAAGAATGTGGGAAGCCATTGATTAATTGCATTCGACTAGCCATCGCGACTCCAGAGACTCGCTATTTTAACCATTGCTGCATCAGAATTCCCATACTTTCAGAGTTGCATACATGCAGGTATGTAGTATAAATATATTTCTATCAGGAAGACTCGCAGACTTGAGTGAAATTGAAGAATACATTTTTCTTATGAATATAAAACAGAAGAGAAATGTCTCTCTTTGGCCCCCATCTGGTGGTCCGAAGTTGTAGTAATTGGAACCATCATATCCTGCAGGAGATAGGAGGCAGGGGCGAGGAGCCTACCCCATGCAGGATGGGACTCAACTGGTGGTGGTGGGGTGGTGGAGGTTGCCGCGTTAGCACACTGAAACAGCAATGTCACAGATTGTGAGCAGACTTATAAAGCAATAGCTTACATGTGATAGGCTGGGAATTACCCAGCTAATGGTGCAATGATGTACAGCTACTAGTCTTCCCTCTAGAACTACACTGCGCTTACATTTCTATCAGGAAGACTTGCAGACTTGAGTGAAATTTAAGATTTCTTTTTTTTTTTCTCCTTGAGTTTGATTTTGACCTTGTGCGTCGAGGGCCCCTGGTTGTGTAGAATCTTTGCCAAGACGAACAACGTGGTATGCAGGCCTACATTAGGTCGGCATTGCTGTGCATTGTCTTTGTTGAAAGATAAACAACATTTGATTATGAAAACCCTCAGACGGGGGAAAAGTTGTTTGAGGTATCTTTGCCGAAAGGTGAACAACATGCATAAAGCCTTACAATTATGGTGATTTTGTGTGCAATCCCTTTGTTGAAAGAAAACAACATGTGATTATGAAAACCCTCCGACGAGGGAAAAGTTGTTTGAGGTATCTTTGCCGAAAGGTGAACAACATGCATAAAGCCATACGGTTATGGCGAAGTTGCGTGCAATCCCTTAGTTGAAAGAAAACAACATTTGATATGAAAACCCTCGACGAGGGAAAAGTTCTTTGATGGTTATCCCAAACTGACCAGAGAACGACATGCAAATAGAGCTGATCCTGTCGTGTTTCTTTAGGCAGGGAATCTTGCATGTTTAGAGACTAGAGCGTGATGCCTAGAAATTCGAGAGACGTGGCCCGTTGTTTTTTTTTTCTTCCCCAAGCTGGAGCAAATACGGTGAGAAGAATAATATCTCAGCTTCATAAGAGTTTTGTTGTTGGCTGTGAAAGTTAACATAAGAGTCTTAATGTACTCCCGGCATCGGAGCCACTGAAGACACAGTGGACAGTTTTGTTTTTGAAGGAAATTTGCCCCAAAACAAAATGTGTGTATGTTTGTGCAAATCATTTTACACCGGACTGCTTTGCGAATGTGTGTCAATATAAATCAGGACCTTCAAAAATTTGATTCTCAAGCATGGATCAGTACCAACTGTTTGTGTCCCAGCTTTACGTCCTTAAGATGCAAGTATCGCACTTACATTTTGTGAATATTTGCAAATCTCCTTTCCGAATGTGCTTGATAGCTGATTCCACGGCTAATGCGCTAAAGTTACCAATGTCTCTGACTGCATTATATGCATATGCATATATGGCTGAACTCCGGTATTTACGCTGTCAATCGTATTGGTTCTGATTTATTGTTGCTGTAGTGTCTGAAGCGGGAGCTGAAAAGGCACAGCCCTCTTCTGGAAAGGAGGCGGGGAGCAGCAGCTCATTTGCATTTAAAGAGATATGCACAAAATCGGCGTGTTTTTTATTCCACCCTAAAATGCAGTTTATAACATGGTATAGTAAATGATCCATGGGGTATTTTGAGCTGAAACTTCACAGACGCATTCTGGAGACACCTGGGACGTATTAAATCTTTTAAAAATGGGCATAATAGGTCTCCTTTAACAGTAACAAGATTATATTAATGAGCTTGACTCGGCACAGGTTTAATCGAGTGACAGACCTACTTACCTGCTACTAAAATGTAACATCCCTGACCGTGTGCATTAAAAGGGAACGGCTCATATCGAAATGCTTTGATACTTAAAAGTAATGTAGTTTGGCTGACATGACTGTTAGACTCTGAGCTTTGAAATTTGGAACATGGATAAAGCCCAAAGTGCTTTTAGATCCCCATAGATTGAAACGGTGTCTGAACAACGATGAGTGAATGATTTATGAAGACATGCCATACGAATTTCTGCAGTTTAATGATGCCTGAATGATAATAAAATGTAAATACGCCATGAGCTAGGAATTACTCGCTGTACGACCTGATCATTATGAGATATGCCTTACGCTGGCTATTAAATAAACTGATGAATAAGGGGATGCGGTGCGGAGCATACCCCTAGGTGTCAGAGGTGCACCATAACAGTCGTGCTTGCGATGAGAATGTGGAAGTACGTATAGAGTAAGAAAACGCTGCGTTTTATGGATCTGCAATAATGCATCCTTGGAGGCGCTCTGGGAACATCCTCAAAATGTTGTACCGAATGAAATAAGTTATTTATTTCACCAAGGACCCTTTCACAAGGCTTTCCTGAAGGCTATATCAACCTGTTGATACGCATTTGTTCGCACTTGGGTGTGACGTCCCTCTGCTTACATTTAATATATAATTTACCGTCTAAATATGTAATTAATGTTAACAAATTATGCATCTTTTCAAAGGTCTAATGGTTCAACATTGATATCAAATCTGTTGCATGATAGCAATCCTACAGAAACAGCAATTTGTTTATATGTGCCAAGAGTACAAATGAAAACATGCAATATCAAAACAGGACTTCATACCTTTATTATGAAATTGCGATCGACAGATGAATCCGATTCGCCACACTTGGGTCAATTGTCCATGACAAGGGTTCATTCTATAACATCCAATAGACCCTGACTGTGCCTTAAAAACAAAGTTCATTCACTTTACTGCACATTTGGATGATCGCACAATACACAAGTTAGAACTCCTGGATAGTGATGAAGAGTTAAAATTTTCCTCAGAAGAAGAGCGGGTCTCCGATGAATGTTTGTATTTTGAAGAGAGACTTGATCCAGCCGAGGATACAATTTTGAATGAGTAAGTAATTTAGTTTTCATTAGTTGACATGCTATTTTATATTAATAAATTAAATGTACATATTTTACTAGTGGGACTGTTTCCAGACTTGCCAGCCAGGATTCAGAGGATTGGAATTTGAAATATGTCCAAATAAGCAAGTTTTAGGTTTATTTAAATGCTGTTTCGGCTAAAGCAGGCATTTAAATTGTATGCTGTATGATATAAATATGATATTTAATATGATATAAAAATAATATGAATGTTTAGATTATATTTTAACTAGTGTTTATGCTGCCTTATTATCATCAACAAAGCTTGTGCTTGCAAATATCTGTTCAAGTGTAAATGTGTCAAATGTGATATAAATATGCCCACATTAGAAAATCAACATATTATAATGATTTCTGAAGGATCATGTGACACTGAAGACTGCTGTAATGATGCTGAAAATTCAGCTTTGATCACAAATTGCATTTTACAATATATTCAAATAGAAAACTGTTCTTATAAATTGTAAAAAGAGTTCACAATATCAATGTTTTTACTGTATTTTGGATCAAATAAATGCAGACTTGGTGAGCAGAAGTTTTTTAAACAGTTGTGTAGGTCTAAAATTAAGTAAAGTCTTTATGTAAAGAAAATGTATAGTGGGATTACTTCTTTTAACTTAAAACTTGATTTTGATCATTAAGTCTCCTCACATTCATTCTCTTTCTGTCACAATCCTCAACGATAGGCCCAGGGGAGGGGTCTTTGTCTCCTCAGGTGTGAATTACAATCAATATTGACGATAGTTCACGCCTCCTCGCATATGACCTTTCTAACACTAAAAGTGTCTTACAAAAGTTAAATTACTATAATGTTTTGTATAAATGAGTGATCAGGATGGTTTTCACATAATTTTGTAGCAAAAACTCTAGGCTACAAGATCCAGTTCTCAAAAGGCTTGTGGACAAATGTTTAGTATGTGTTATATGGCCTTATTTCAATGACTTACATTTTTTGTTTTAATAAAAAACATGCATAAACGTTATTTTCTCAAAAATACAAACATGTGCACACATGTCTCTCACATATTATTGTAGCCCAGTTTGTGCTGAATACAGTGTTGTCAGACATTAATGTGTTTTTAAGCAACTAAAAAAAAACAAATGTCAAACAAATGTAAGGCATGTCAAAACTTCTCAAGGGCCTAAAACACCCTCAGACCCAAGAGGGTTAAGTCCTACATCATTTGATCTACTGATTTTTGCGTATATTGTAGAGAAGACTTTATAGACATAAACAAATCAGAAACATGTCTTAAGGTGTGTTCACACTAGACTTGCACTAGACTATGCTCCATTCACATATTTTTTTGCATCGTCAAAGCCCCTTCTGACTGCACCTTTAGTATTCCCTTCAACAAATTAAGTAATTGTGTTTAGATTCCACTCCATAACTTGTTTTGCTAAAAAAAAAAAATCTCAGACAAATATCAGTCAATAACCTGATTTAAGTTCCTCACAGTAATTCATTCACTATACCTAGTGCAATTTAACAGTCAACAATAGCTTTTTGTAAACTTCTGAGCACAGCGAGTATTGGAAAAACAAGTCCCGAAATGATCTGCTATTTTTAGTTTATGCAAATGGTTGCCATTTAGTGAATATTTGCCAAGAGAAGATGAGTGAGTGCACCTTCTTTGACCACCAAATCTGTTTTATTCTGTTTAGCCAGTTGAATAGCTTCAGACACAGTTTGGTCATATAACCATCATTGTGATTAACTTTTCTTCTTAAAGCTGCAGTGGTGTGGGGTGCAGAGAGTAAGAGATACCGTAGTCTTTAACCTGAGTGTGTGTGGAAGAGTTCAGATTGTAATGTGGGTTAACACTCTTGCTGGAGAATTACAAACAGAGCAAATCTTAAAATCTCTCGCTGTGACTGTCACATGGGCTGATTCCCTTCTTCATCTTCCTTCCTCATTTTTGATCCTGAACAAAGTCATCCAGGCTCCAGAGACAAAGCTCTTTGTTAAGGTTTCACACTATGAATCGTCATAGGTTGAGGATTAATTAATATGAACACAGTAAAATAGGAACCACTTAGCTTTCTAAACTCTTTTAAATGCAGCCTTAAAACATTTTTCAAATACTTTTTATACATTAAATACAGACATTTTTGTATATTATATACTTGTATACAGAGGTGTAAATTAACAAATTACAAATATTCATCTTACTGTAAGTATATTTTTCCAGGAATTGTACTTTTAAGTAGTTTAAACATAGTATAATTTTCTTGAGTACATATTATGTGCTGTAATTTAACTTTTACTGTGCTATTCATTTTCACACCATCTCTGTTCGCTACTTCCCTGTCCTGATTTTATTTTTATCTATCAACGTGATTGGCTAGGGAGAGTCTTGTGATTCAAACTGCAGCTGCAGATCTGGTGCCAGCTGTGGAGAATGCCTCAAGCATAGTTTACTGCTGAACATAACCAGCCTCACTTGAAAGGGATTTTCGCAGTGAAAAAGGCCAATTGCTTGATCATGTCATTCGAGTTTAACTTGCTCAAACCAGATATCAGCATTCTTCCTGCTTCTACTTTGAAGACACTTATTGAGGTAAATGGAAGCGCAGCGTAGTTTTAGCGGGAAGACTAGCAGCTGTACATCATCACATCATTAGCTGGGTAATTCCTAGCCAATCGCATGTAAGCCATTGCTTTATAAGTCTGCTCAAAATCTATCACATTGCTGTTTCAGTGTGCTAAACACAGGCAAATAGACAAGTTTCAACCTCTCCAGGCCACAGGAGAATCAGTGCAAAGAACATCTCTGGAATCCCGCCTTGACTTTCCAATGACGTCATTACTTCATCTCAACTTCTGCCAACAACAAACCCATGGGGAGTAAACAACAAGCAAACCCGGATCTTCACCCATATCTCATTCATTTAGGAGATCTCTCTCAATTTAACTGCATGACCCGGCGCGGAAGGAGCGTGCTCCACGCGAATTCGGCAAAATCATCGGCATTATTTCATTATCATATCCATCAAATGCACTCAGATTTAGTCATGGGTCTAGGCCTTCCGTTGCCATGCTACCTATTCATTACAAAGTTGCAACGCTGCCTGTTCATTAACGCATTCGCATCAATATCAAAAGCCAGTATTTCACGGAACAGCGCATTCACTCTCATTGTAATGGCAGGCAATCGCGTAATCTCATGAGGACAGCTCGGTCAAGGTTCATTCACTTGTCATTTACCGTCTGCATGCCCGAGCGTTCCCCATCGGGGAATTAAGATCATTATTCAGGCATATCATCATGTACAGTCAATGCTTATCGTACAGGATTTCATTACTTCATTCACAAAGATACCCCCGTTTTTGGCCGGTCGCCTTCGCCCAAATCACGTAATGGGTACTTTTCAATTCATCATCCCTATGCCCTACTCACTAGGAAGACCGAGGCCATGACGTGAGCATTCCAAGGGAGCATGACATCACAGTTTAACCCGTTGATGGGCGCCCCCCCTAACTTAAATGGCTGTATTCACTGGCCCCCTTGGAGTATGGACACATTCGTAGTATCTTTTGAAAGACACTTTGGGCTTTATTTCCCAAGTTTCAGAATTAACATATATGTTGTTATCTTTAAAGCTAGAAAACTACACCATTAAAAAAAAAAGTGCTACTGGACGTTATAGAATGAACTCTGTCACGGACAATTGACCCAAGCAGGCTGAACTGGATTCATCTGGCGATTGCGATTTTATAATACGGTATGAAGTCCTGTTTTGATATTGCATGTTTTCATTCACACTTCTGGCACAAATAAACAAATTGCTTTTTCTGGAGGATTGCTACCATGCAACAGAGATAGGATACCAACGTCAAACACTTAGACCTTCAAAAAGACATATAATCTGTCAACATTAATTATATATAAAATTATATATATATATATATATATATATATATATATATATATATATATATATATATATATATAAAAAAAAAAATAAAATAAATAAATATACATGCATGTATATATCAGAATGCAATTATATTAAACGTAAGCGGAGTGAAGTCACTCCCGAGTGCGAACAAATACATATCAACAGGTTAATATAGCCTTCACCAAAGCCTTGTGAAAAAATTTATTTCGTTTGGTACAACATTTCGAAAGAGGTTCCCAGAGCGCCTCCAAGGGCGCATTTATGTGATCCATAAAACGCAGCATTTTCTTACTCCAGACATACTTCCATGTTCTCATCGCTAGCACCACTGTTGTGGCGCGCCTCTGACACCTAGCGATAGGCTCCGCACCTTATTCATCGGATTATCTATCACCAGCGTAAGGCATTTCACTATGATCAGGTCATACGGCGAGTAATTCCCATCTCATGGCATACTTATATTTTATTATCATTCAGGCATCATCTAAGTGCAGAAATTCGTTGGCATGTCTTCACAAATCATTCACTCATCGTGGTCAGACCACTATAGCATCAACTAATCAGAACCAATATGATTGACAGCATAAATGCCGTAATTCAGCTATACGTGTATAAGCGTGCGTGTGTGTATCTGGTCTCCGGAATACTGTCAGAGACAATGGTAACTTAGCACATCAGCCGTCGTATCAGTTATCAAGCACATTCGGAAGGAGATTTGCAAATATTCACAAAATATAAAGTGCGATACTGCATCTTCAGGTCGTAAAGGTGGGACATGAACAGTTTGAACTGATCCATGCTTGAGAATCACATTCTTGAAGATCCTGATTCATATTAACACACATTCACAAAGCAGTCTTGTGAAAAATGATTTGCACAAACATACACATATTTTTGTATGTTTTGGGGCACACTTCCTTCAAAAATTAAACTGTCCACTGCATCTTCAAGGCTCTATGCCGGGAGTACATGAAGACTCTTATGTTCATTTTACAGCCAACAACAAAACTCTCATTAAGCTGAGACATTATTCTTCTCACCGTATTTGCTCCAGCTCGAGGAATAAGAGGGAGGAGAGGGAGAGAGAGAGAGAAAAAAAAAAAACAACGGGCTACGTCTCTAGAACTTCTACACATCACACACTATTCTCTAACCATGTAAGCTTCCCCCCTAAAGAAACATGACAGGATCAGGTCTATTTGCACGTCGTTCTCTGGACAGTTTGCGTCTCCTAACCCAATCTCCAGCCCTATCAGGCCACCTCAATTTTGCCATGCTTATTGTCACGATTCCCTTGTTGTCTGCCCTGGGTTTCACTTGTCATTGTTAAATGTACTACACTTCCCAGAATCCACCTGCCATCACCACTGCCATTTTGTTCATTGTTCTCACCTGTGTCTAATTCAGTCATCACTCCCTGGTTATTTAAGCCCTGCTTTTTGTTCACTCCTTGTCGTTCGTTGAATGTTGTCAAGCCTGATCTGTGTTTCCCTGCCTGAGTTCTTAGTTTATGTTTGTTTCCCCATCGAGGGTTTTTCCTTTGTGTTTGTTTTGTGTTTGTTTAATAAATAAAGAAGCCTGCATTTAGATCCTCTCTCCTCGCTGCCTCATTCCTAACAGAACGAACGACCAACCATGGATCTAGCGGTTTCACAAGCCAACTGCAGTCTGCTCAGCTTGATGCAGGAAAGCCATCCGGTGGAGCACCACATCCATGATTTCCTCAAGCTGGCGAGGGTCACGGACTTCCCAGACTCCCTCCTGGTGGGTTTTTTCCGGGCCAACCTGAGCGGTGCACTCAAGGAGCAGTTGCCACCGGCGACGCGTGGCTGGACGCTCCACGAATTCGTGGAGGAGACCCTGTTAGCCTGCGGTTCGTCGTTCACTGTGGACGTCGTCGAGGAGGACCCCGTAGCTCCCCCCACAGTGGTAACTCTCCATTCGCCCGTGGTTCGTCCCTTCATGCCTGCCTTAGTCAACGAACCAGCGCTGCTAACTTCATCCGCCCAGAGGAGGAGGAGAAGAAAGGCCTCTGCTCTCCAGCCTCCGCCAACCACGGCCAACCAGCCAATGCCTGTAGCCCCCGATGTCAGTGAGCCAGCGCCTGTAGCCCCCGATGTCAGTGAGCCAGCGCCTGTAGCCCCCGATGTCAGTGAGCCAGCGCCTGTAGCCCCCGATGTCAGTGAGCCAGCGCCTGTAGCCCCCGATGTCAGTGAGCCAGCGCCTGTAGCCTCCGATGTCAGTGAGTCAGCGCCTGTAGCCTCCGATGTCAGTGAGTCAGCGCCTGTAGCCTCCGATGTCAGTGAGTCAGCGCCTGTAGCCTCCGATGTCAGTGAGTCAGCGCCTGTAGCCTCCGATGTCAGTGAGCCAGCGCCTGTAGCCTCCGATGTCAGTGAGCCAGCGCCTGTAGCCTCCGATGTCAGTGAGCCAGCGCCTGTAGCCTCCGACAGCAGTGAACCTATGCCTGTAGCCTCCGACAGCAGTGAACCTATGCCTGTAGCCTCCGACAGCAGTGAACCTATGCCTGTAGCCTCCGACAGCAGTGAACCTATGCCTGTAGCCTCCGACAGCAGTGAACCTATGCCTGTAGCCATGACCATCCAAGAGCCAACACCTCCCGAGCTTCCCAGAGCTCCGCCTCCCGAGCTTCCCAGAGCTCCGCCTCCCGAGCTTCCCAGAGCTCCGCCTCCCGAGCTTCCCAGAGCTCCGCCTCCCGAGCTTCCCAGAGCTCCGCCTCCCGAGCTTCCCGAGCTTCCCAGAGCTCCGCCTCCCGAGTTTCCCGAGCTTCCCAGAGCTCCGCCTCCCGAGCTTCCCAGAGCTCCGCCTCCCGAGCTTCCCAGAGCTCCGCCTCCCGAGCCTCCCAGGGCTCCGCCTCCCGAGCCTCCCAGGGCTCCGCCTCCCGAGCCTCCCAGAGCTCCGCCTCCCGAGCTTCCCAGAGCTCCGCCTCTCAAGTCTCCCGAGCCTCCCAGGGCTCCGCCTCCCGAGCCTCCCAGGGCTCCGCCTCCCGAGCTTTCCAGCGCTCAGCCTTCTGAGCCTCCCGAGCTTTCCAGAGCTCCGCCTCAAGAGCCTTCCAGGCCTCCGCCTCTCAAGCACCCTGAGCCTCTCGAGCCTCCCACGGCTCCGCTCCCTGAGGCCTCTGAGCCTCCAGAGCCTCCTACGGCTCCGCCCTCAGAGCCTCCTACGGCTCTGCCTCCAGAGCCTCCCGAGCCCCCTACAGCTCCGCCTCCCGAGCCCCCTACAGCTCCGCCTCCCGAGCCCCCTATGGCTCCGCCTCTAGGGCCTCCTCCCAGGCCTCCTGACCCGGCCCCTGACCTGTGGCCTCCTCCCAGGCCCCCTGACCCAGCCCCTGTCCTGTGGCCTCCTCCCAGGGCCCCTGACCCTGTTCCTGACGGGTGGCCAGCTCCCAGGCTTCCTGACCCTGTTCTTGCCCGGTGGCCAGCTCCCAGACCACCTGACCCTGTTCCCATCCTGTGGCCTCCTCCCAGGTTCCCCAAACCTGTCCTTGCCCTGTGGCCAGCTCCCAGGCCTCCTGAACCTATCCTTGCCCGGTGGCCAGCTCCCAGACCACCTGAACCTGTCCTTAACCCTTTGTGCCCCCTTGGACTGCCTGTCTGCTCCCTGTGCCTCCTTGGACTGCCTGTCTGCCCTTTGTGCCCCTTGGACTGCCTGTTTTCCCCTTGTACTCCCTTGGTCTGTCTGTTTGCCCCTTGTGCTCCTCTGGTCTGTCTGTTTGCTCCCCCCCCCCCACTCCTTGGACGATTTTTTTTTTCATTTATTTTTTTTCTCTGAGGAGCGTCTGGAAGCCCCTCCTTTGAGGGGGGGCTATGTCACGTTTCCCTTGTTGTCTACCCTGGGTTTCACTTGTCATTGTTAAATGTACTACACTTCCCAGAATCCACCTGCCATCACCACTGCCATTTTGTTCATTGTTCTCACCTGTGTCTAATTCAGTCATCACTCCCTGGTTATTTAAGCCCTGCTTTTTGTTCACTCCTTGTCGTTCGTTGAATGTTGTCAAGCCTGATCTGTGTTTCCCTGCCTGAGTTCTTAGTTTATGTTTGTTTCCCCATCGAGGGTTTTTCCTTTGTGTTTGTTTTGTGTTTGTTTAATAAATAAAGAAGCCTGCATTTAGATCCTCTCTCCTCGCTGCCTCATTCCTAACACTTATCATTCCTCAAGGCCACTCCTTTGTTTCCCGCCTCCTCACACTAGCTCATTCCATAGACAGCCTCTCCTACCCACCAATTGACAATGGCTGCCGAGAATCTCCGGACAACATGTCCTTATTCTCGGACATGGCTCCCTCCAGGCCAGAATTATACTTTCTTCAATATAGCTTCCTACGCTCCAGACGCTCTCTTCGAAAGTAATCCCATTGTTAGATATTTCATAATTTATTGTATTTAATAAATGTTGACCTACAATCCCCGTCTTGATGCGGCTCAGCGGAGGGAAGAAAGAAATGACACCGAGACCCAAGCTTCAAATTCTTCCATGCCAATCGTACAGCACTTCATCATATGGTCCAGCAAACAACCTTTTCCTCTACCCTCCAATGAAATAGTTCTTTACTCTATATGGGGTAAAATATATGTTTGAGTACAGAAAAAGGAAATACATTCCCAGAACCACTGCAGCCTCGTTTCGCGATGACACCGCAAGCTACATCTACAAGAGAAGTTTAAAAGAGGCCTTTCTTATTCCACACCCATCATCGCGGCCAGCGTCATATGGGTTCCCTCCAGAAATGCAAACGCATCATAGTCATGCGACAGTTCCGCAGTCGTCACTACAATCAATAAACGCTGGCCCTCCTCGAACCATCCTGTCCCCTATGAGACGTCTGACATGGCAGAACATTTCCTGTAACTTCATCATCCCAGCCAGACACATTCCTGGGTTTTTCAACGTAGTCTCTGACCCCCTCCCTCGCTTCGCAGGAGTTCCACAGACCAGCTTCTACGGGCAGATGAAGATGCTCGGCCACTGCTCTCCCCAATCGTACCTGAAATAGTCAACTTGACCCAAATCATCAAACAAGCTCAACTCCCCATCAGCCATAAGTTCTCATGCATATCTGGTGGTGGTTGGTGGCTCTTCCCCAGCTCAACATCGACAACATCGCCATTATCGAATGCCGTTATGTATGCTGTTCACTTTGGCAACGATAACCATCAAACAACTTTTCCCTCATCAGAGGGTTTTCATATCAAATGTTGTTTTCTTTCAACAAGGGGATTGCACGCAACGTTGCCATAATCGTATGGCTTTACGCATGTTGCTCACCTTTCGGCAAAGATACCTCAAACAACTTCTCCCTCGCCGGAGGGTTTTCATATCAAATGTCTTTCAACGAAGGTACTGCACGCAACGTCGCCATTATCGTATGGCTCTACACACGTTGTCCCCTTCGGCAAAGATGCCTCAAACAACTTTTCCCTCGCCGGAGGGTTTTCATATCAAATGTCGTTTCTTTCAACAAAGACAGTGCACAGCAATGCTGGCCTAAAGCAAAGATTCTGCTCAACCAGAGGCTCTTGAAGGAGTGCCCAAAATCACACTCGAGGACAAAGAGGAAATGCACAGGGACGAAATCAAACTTGAGGAGAGGAAATTTTTTTTTCAATGCTTTCCCATTGTAAAGGCTTCACAAAACCATCCCAGAGATATCACAAATTTCATGTCAATTCTGATGCTCACATCTCTATTTTTTCCTTCTCCAGAATGAACAAGACCTGGTTCGTACCAAACTGGATCATCTCTTTTGGGGGTAGTATACTACTTTCTCTCTTTTTAGGGGTAGGCTCCTCGCCCCTGCCTCCTATCTCCGGCAAGACATGACGGTTCCGGGCACAACTCCCTCGGACCGCCGGACGGGGCCTACGCCAAAGAGAGAGTCATTTCTTTCTGTTTTACATTTATCAAATAAATGGCATCTTAAACTTCACTCAAGCCTGCGTGTCTTCCCGATAGAAATTGTCATCCAGGATGGCATGAGGGTGAGTAAATGATGAGAGAAGACACAAAGGGCACAAAGACAGAATTGTTCAGGGGTATGCAACATCAATGTTAAATTAATGCTTAATTTAAAGTAGAATTTTTTTAATAGGTCAAAGTTAAACAAACATGCATCCTTTTATTGTTCAAAATTGTGCTTTTGGTTATTTGTACATTTTTATACATTTTTAAAAAATATGATTTTGGTGACCCTGCCCTATCAGTTTAGGGTTTACAAAATTATAAATTGCTATAACTTTACACAGAAAAGGTTTTTATCACATGTTAACATTCATATTGTTTACATCTTTTGGCTTGTTAACATTTACGGATTGTCCCCCATTCACTTTCCATTGTTTGTGCCTCACTGTAAGCCAAATCTTTTTTTTTTTTCTTTTTTTTTCTTTTTTTATTATGGTTAAGTAAAATGTATGTTTGTGGTAATCAGTTTGATGCCACACATGCTTTCAATTGAGCTTAACTTGTAATAAACCTGGAATATTCCTTTTTAATGTGATGAAAATATCTCAGAAAAGTAAACTTAGTCGAAAAGTCTGAGACCACATTGGAATTTTTTTTCATTACAATAAATGAGAAATTTGAAGAATTCAAAACCCAAGACAAGTTACGAAATGGAAACGTTCAATAAAATGTTTTACGTTTCAGCACTATTTAGGTCACTAATCAAATGCATGCAAATTTGTTATATTGACCATGTTAAGGAAGTTAACATGGTACAAGTCCTATTCCCTTATATTAAAGCACTCTCAAATGGTGTTTCTGAAAAATGTGATATTATGGATAATCAATTTTGCATGAACTTGTTAAGTTCATGACATCTCAAGTGCATGCTGTCCTAAAAGCAATCAGGGGGCATACTACATTTTAAAACATTCTGAAATGTGTGTAAATTGCAAGTTCAGTTAAACTTTTCACTCAAATTGTTATCTTGATAATGTCCTTTGCAAGGAAAACATTTAGTATAACATTAGAAACCAGAACCATTTGCTCTGGTGTTCACAGAATTTGACTCCACTATATGTAATTATTGTTTCTATCGTGAAGACACGCAGGCTTGAGTGAAGTTTAAGATGCCATTTATTTGATAAATGTAAAACAGAAAGTAATGTCTCTCTCTTTGGCATAGGCCCCGTTTGGCGGTCCGATGGAGTTGTACCCGGAACCATCATGTCCTGCCGGAGATAGGAGGCAGGGGCAAGGAGCCTACCCCCGTGCTGGACAGGGCTCAACTGGTGGTGGTGGGGTGGTGGAGGTTGCCGTGTTGGCACACTGAAACAGCAATGTGATAAATTGTGAGCAGACTTATAAAGCAATGGCTTACATGCGATTGGCTAGGAATTACCCAGCTAATGATGTGATGATGTACAGCTGCTAGTCTTCCAGCTAGAACTACGCTGCACTTCCATTTATGGATGTGTTGATGTATCTTTTTTATATATGTTTTTATTTACTATGTAAAGTGCCTTGAGAATCTACCTTAAAAGATGCTATATAACCATAAAGTTCATTATTATAATCTGCTGCTGAATTAAAGATTTCGCAATAGAGGCTTTGTAATGTGGCAACATAACTGCCAGAGTGAATTTTCAAAAAATGCTTTTCAAATGGGGGATAGAGGAAATCTCTTGATGACTAAATAAGGATGACTCATTTGAACTTGTCATTGACGATAATGGAATGAAGAGATTACATTTAGGATTTTGCATAAGTGCTCCTCACTTATGGAGCAGCATTAGTTTTGGTGGTGCTACACAGAGTAGACATCCAGGTCTGATTGCAGAATAAACAGGAAGGGCCACAAGGGAGAGGAAATGTAGGTACTTCATGTGGAGTGCCAGTTAAAATGCCATTAGTTGTTACAATATAAATTTTACACTCCGAGAAATACTGCTGCAATGCTATAATGACACATGGGATTTGGCATTTACAAATTTGAGGTTTTGTTGAACATATTTATTTAAAAAAAATAATAATTCTGTTCTGAATTTTAAAAAACAGGGGCAGGTTGCACCACCTGTGCACGTAAGTTCAAACTTAGCCTAGATGTGGCATAAATGGGCACTTAGTCAGTATTTACGCACTGCTAAATATTTGAGCGTTGCACCATTAAACTTCAGTAGAACATAAACCTATGTATGAACTAAATATTTACAGGAGCCTCCGACCAAGCGTAACGGATGGAATAAAGCAGACTGATAATTTATGACATCAATGAGCTCATGTTTTGCGTAACAGGCATCAATTATTTCGACATACATTATGATTTTGACATTTATGAGAGATAGAGAGAAATAAACTGCTTTTAAACAGCTCTACAGCATGAAACCAATCTAACGGTGCAGTTTTCAGGGTGTGTCACCTGGTGTCAAGTTTAAACTCATTAAAAAAAAAAAAAAAAAATATATATATATATATATATATATATATATATATATATATATATATATGTATATATATATATGTGTGTGTGTGTGTGTTGAGTTTTTTATATATATTGAAAGTGAATGGTGACCGAGACTGTCAGTCCCTAAAATTCTGTCTAACATATTTTGTGTTCCACATAATACAAAGCCTCACACTGGTTTGGAACAACATGAGGGTAGAGAAATGATGACAGAATATTAAATTATGGCTGAGCTATCACTTTAAAGAGAGTTTACCTAAAAATGTAAATTCTCTCATTTACTCACCCTCATGCCATCCCAGATGTGTATGACTTCCTTTCTTTTGCATAAACACAAATAAAATTATATTTTAGCTCTGTAGGCCAAATTTTGATGCTCCAAAAAGCACAAAGGCAGTATAAAAGTAATCCATAAGAGAGTGGTTAAATCCATGTCTTCAGAAGTGATATGATAGGTGTGGTTGAGAAACAGATCAATAATTGTCATTTTTTGCTAGACAGCGGGCGTGATATGCAGAGAAGTATGTGAATCACCAAAAACACAAGAAGAATGTGAAAGTGATCTGTTTCTCATCCACACCTATCACATCACTTCTGAAGATACTGATTTAACCACTAGAGTCTTATGGATAATGTTTATGCTGACTTGTGTTTGTTTGTTTTGCTTTAAAATGTTGCCACCAGATTGTGTGAGTGGAGTGGAGCGGAAACAATTTCCCCTCCGAGCTCAAAGCATTCTTTAAATCACTCAGCTCCACTCCGGGCTGTCCATTTCCCGCTCGCTCGACGCTCCTGGATTAGAGAAACCCCGCTCCGAGTTCGCTCCATGGCAAAATTTGTGCCTAACTACCTCTACACTGTAAAGTTATTTCATTATGCTTTTTAATATCAAAACCTTCCATGCAGAATATGTATTAAATGACAAATAAATACACAATACTAGAAGAAAAGCTACAATGTGCTTTATTAGAACACTATCATTAGCCCAAGACTACATTTGTATAGCTTAATTTTGAAATACATCGGCAGCATTCTCTGGGTTTGATCAATTAAATAAATTGCTAGATGCTAAAAAAAAATCAAATGAATTAATTACTTTTAAAAATATCAATTGCCAAACTTTTTTTAATATTAAAAAATTACCAGAACAAAACATAAAATTTGTAAATTACCCAAAAAAAAAAAACATTATGAGGTCTATGTATTATTGCCTATTATTTTCTATTATTGCACTTTTAATTAACCTTGCCATATAATATGAAAGTTTATTTTAGAAAAAAATATAGAAAAGATCATTTTTTGCCTTGCGTTCATTCTATTGTAGATGCAATGTTGCAACTTTACATCACCTAAAGTAGCCGTTTCTCTAGCTTAATTTGATGCTTTGAATTCATGCTAACTTCAAACCCACATACCTTAAACAATTAGCTATGTAATGACTGGTTATTGTGGGGATTATTGTAATGGTTCATATACATTTTTACAACCCTCCCCTTTTAATGAAGGCAGTCACTTATTGATAGTTCTCCTTTCTTTCCCACCCCACTGTTCTCATAAGCTACAGGCCCTTGATCGTAGCATCTATGGTACATTCAAGGAGTTGATCAACACAGCCAGTGATGCATGGATGAGAATGAATCCTGCAAAAACAATGACAGTCTATGACATCCCAAGCCTGGTCAAGACTGCACTCTTTTCCAGTTGAACAGGCAGATCAAGCTTTTTCTCAGACTCAGCCGGACCTCTCCACTCAAGCTGCTCAAAAAGATTTCAGTCCATTAGCTCTCCGTCCATTTCCCAAAGCAGGACCAAGAAAGACTGCCAGTGACAGATTCACCTGTGAAACAGGCACTTGAAGAGGACCATTAAAAAAAGTGTAAAGAAAAAAAAAGAATAACCCTGTCATCTGGAAAGGGGCAAAAGAAGAAAGCAAAGCTTTTTTTTTCAAAGAATTTCTGCATTGTGTGCATGGAACACTTTGAAATACGAGGCCAAAAGAAATGTGGGTCAAGTGTGTAAACTGTCAGTTCTGGGCCCACAAAGCCTGCACTCCAGGGGCAGCCGTCTATATTTGCCACAATTGTGACAGTGATTGAACCTGTGACACATGCACATTCAGGATTACAGTCCACACACACACACACACTCAAAAAACACACACAGAAATAGTTTTTCAGTTAATGTAAAATTTTGTAAAAACAAGTGTTTGTCACTTCCAATTGTTCAACTTATTCAAAACAATGTCTTTATTCTTCAATAAAGTTCTTGTATAAATTGCATAGTGTGGATCTTAGTTTGAGAGACCTAGCACAACAACCACTGAGTTACTGATGCTCAAACAAAAGGTGTTTCTTTCATCCCCGGTCTCCCCTATTAAAACATTTAATAATGTCCATAAAATTAAACAGAAAATAAAAACCGAAAAGATCAGATACCATAAATTAATTTTTATTCTACTACACTTCACACTTTTCAGTCCTCCTACTGTGTCCAGGTATAGCCTACTTCCTTAAAGTTAAGAATTATTTTTTTTTATTACAAACTCTCTGATGTGTTTGAGCTGATGTGTTATTTTCATATTATATTTAGTATGGATAATGGGTGAATAGAGACTTCTCTCCTTAATTGTGTTCATTGTATTTTCAGACTTTTTTTCCATTAAAACGCAAGTGCCAGCTATACATGTAACACACAGAGGTTTCGCTACCCATATGTGACAGACTCAGTTGTAAAATGTTCATGGTCTATTTCTTCCGTCGTATTAGCTTTAATATCCCTAATACGAAGCATATTTGATTTTGTCTCGATATAGTCAACATTTTCAGTCATAATTGGCTTTGCGACATAACGCGAGTCTGATTTGCAGAGTTGGGGAATGTACTTTTAAAAATGTACTTGCGTTACTGATGTTTCTGGATGAGAGCGGCAGAGCACGTGTGGCAATTTAATTCCTGCACACACATACAGCACGTGTGTGGGCAAGAGTGAGAAAGTACTTTGAAAGAGTGTGCTCTGCTGCTCTCAGCCAGATAAATCACATGTAAGGAAATATACGAGTGAAAACTGATGTGCAGTATCAAATAGACAATGTATGATAGTACTAACTGTAGAGAGCAAACCATTTGGAAGTCAAAGCCAAATCCCAGATATTTAGAGGCAATTTTGAAATCCTAGCCGGGCGCTCCTTTTTCAGGTCTCCAGAGTCCTTAAGGCTTTAGTCTGAGTCAAGTCCGAGTAAAAATGCATCCGAGTCAGTAACATGTCCAAGTCCATTAAAATTTGACTCGAGTCCGTACTCTAGTACCCCAACTCTAAGATCTGTAGATTTGACCGCAGGTCATGCCAGTGCAGCTCCTATCTACTTGAATGGGGGGACACCGAAATCTCAAAATCAGTTACGATTAAAGAACATATTTAAAATCAGCAGTAAAATCTGACAAATGCTGGTATCATAAATATTTTTTTTTACCTCAGATTACCCTAAAAAAGCAATTTTCCCGGCTTGTATTGCTAATACAAATTCACGTTCTCGAGGTGATTGACAGGTGATGTCTGTCTAAAAAGTGATTGGCTCTTTTACCTGTAAGGCGGGACTTTCTTTCAACATCCGTTGACCATTGGGTGCTAGAGCTTATTGGTGGGGTGTTCTCCCATTAATTTTAATAGAAGTGGCCCGTCTCTGCCAAATAAGTTCTGGTTAAACTCACCGTTGATTGCTGAGGCTCGTACCTGCAAATGCTGAGTTTTGCACAAAGTGCTCTGGTATTTCAGATGGCATGACAATTATATAAAAAATCAGTCGGAGGGCTAGACAAAGATGACTGCCGTGTCAGATTTGGCCCGCGGGCTGCCAGTTGACAAACCCTGTCCTATATCCTAACCTCCATAACATATAGTCAACATCAACAATGTATTGCTCCACAAACCTTTCTGAGCAGCATTCTGGTGTGTTCACACCAGAAAGCCCATATAAATTAAATGGCATGAAAGTGGCCTATTATACCTAGAGGGAGCTGTCTGTTAGAATTCCCATTCATCTCAATATAGCTGTTGCTTTTTTGGCATATACTACCAATATTTGATTAAGTGCGCTTACACATAAGCCAAAACATTAAGACAATTGGTCGACCCATATATCGCAGTGGCCAATAAATTAGCCTATATTCAGAATATTTTTTTTTTAAATTACTGGCAGAAAAATTTAGCTGATTTAGAATTTTTTTTCTTAGGGCCGTGAGGGCTCCGAGAATCACCTGCTTGCATGTTAAGCCTCTGAGACATGTAAATGACCAACAGTTGTTTTTTTTTTTGTGCCATCATTTTACTATAATATTAGACCGGTGTGCAACATGGTCTCATTTAAATAGTCAGCATGTCAGAATACAGGATCAGCACTTTTAACTTGAGCTCATAAGTTAAAGTGCTCCCTTGTAACTTTTAACTTCCTTGTCTAACCATAAACATGCAAATATCTTCTATCATATACTGTCTGCAAATAAGTGGATATCTTGTTTAAACAGATATAATTTATGAACCTCACGAAAATCGTGTCGGTTACATAACGTAACCTCGGTTCTCTCTAGATGAGGGAACGAGTATTGCGTAAGCTAGCTTACGCTACGGGAAAGATTCATCTTTTCTGAGATATTGAAGCCAAAAAATTATCCTTAATTTTTGTATCCATTGTCAACGCAGTGCCGCAGCTGCAGATCTTGAGCGGGCTATCTAGCGAGCTCATAGGTTGCTCTGCGGCAACTGCTGCAGCCTATAGACGAGCTTGGGCGAACTCGCATCCAATGAGAGGCGTCCGCGCGCTCACTGCATCAAAGCCCGCCAAAATGGGCGTGACTAGAGTGCATATAAGCGTAGTTCGTAGGCTGGAACCCTGGTTTTCATTGACTGAAGCGAAAAGTTGCTCGTGGCGCGAGCACGTGCCGCTTACGCAATACTCGTTCCTCATCTAGAGAGAACCAAGGTTACGTTAGGTAACCGATACGTTCTCTTCACGAGAGGTTCTCTCGATTGCATAAGCTAGCTTACGCTCACGGGAACCCATTGTCAACGCCGTGCGCGCCAAGCATCCACTGTATGAGCCCCAGGGAATTAAGGGGGGACCCGAGGGAGCCCTTATGAGTGGGGAAATAATATTTGGCCGGCAAGAATGCGGGTCATTGATTGTGTAATACATAAGCACATAGTGGGAAGGGAACGACAGAGCGGCGGTGCCGGTCTGTGTGGAATGTGACCCATCAGTGCAGCTCACCAGGGGAGCTGTAGCGTATTAAACCGCTAGTAGTTTTGCCTGCAGAGCGGGCACTTCCATATTGTAAAATCTGACAAATGTGGAGGGTGAAGTCCATCCCGCTGCCACACATATGTCGTGAATGGAAATCCCGCTGGACCATGCCCACGAGGATGCCATGCCTCTAGTGGAGTGAGCCCTAATGCCCAACGGGCATGGCAGGTCTTTTGATGCGTATGCAGCAGCAATAGCGTCCACTATCCATCTAGATAGTGTCTGTTTCGAGGCAGCGAGACCTTTGGTGCGCCCTCTGAACGAAACAAAAAGCTGCTCAGAGCGTCTGAAAGCGGCGGAGCGCGCAGTATACAATCTCAGTGCTCTGACCGGGCAAAGGAGATTGGCGTCGCGTTCGCTATCGGGTGTTGGCAGCGCCGATAGGGAAATGACCTGTGCTCTGAAAGGAGTACCGATCACCTTGGGAACATAGCCGTGTCTAGGCTTTAAAATGACCTTGGAGTCACTTGGTCCAAACTCAAGACACGCAGCGCTAACAGACAGCGCGTGAAGGTCTCCCACACGTTTGACTGATGACAGGGCAGTCAGAAAAACGGTTTTGAGTGAAAGGTATTTCAAATCCACGGATTGAAGTGGTTCGAAAGGGGGGGCTTTCATAGTTTCGAGAACTATAGAAAGATCCCAGATAGGAACCAATGGGGGCGCGGGGGTTCATCCTTCTAGCTCCCTGAGGAAGCGGATGACCAGCTCGTTTTTACCCCATGACTGACCGTGCAGGGGTTCAGCGAACGCCGCAACGGCCGCCACATACACTTTGAGCGTGGATGGGGATCTGCCCTTATCCAGAAGCTCTTGTAGGAATACGAGCAGCGACGACACCCCACATGTCCGCGGGTCCAGGTCTCTGTCGGTGCACCATTTTGAGAACACAGACCATTTTGACGCATAGAGTCTTCTCGTGGAAGGGGCTCTAGCGTGTATGATGGTGTTTATTACTCCTTCTGGCAGAGCGACGGGTAGTCGTTGATCACCCACGCATGTCAGTGACAGCTGCGTAAGCTCCGGGAACCATGTCTGATTCTCCCAACGCGGGGCTATGAGGAGCACCGAGTGACGTGTTTCCCTGATCCTCTGCATTACCTGTGGCAATAGCGAGATGGGAGGGAAGGCGTAAAGCGGGCGTCTGGGCCAGTCCTGGGCCAGCGCGTCCTCGCTTTTCGAGAAAAATATTGGACAGTGAGAGTTCTCTTTGGACGCAAAGAGGTCTATCTCTGCTCTGCCGAATAGGTGCCATAACGTCTGGACTGTTTGAGCGTGCAGGGACCATTCCCCTGGGGGAATATTGTCTCTGGACAGTCTGTCCGGGCCGTCGTTCAGGTGGCCTGGCACGTGCGTCGCCCTCAGCGAGCGCAGGTGGCACTGGGACCAACTCAGTATGCATTTCGTCAGATGGAAGAGGTTCCTGGATCTGACACCGCCTCGACCGCTATCATTTACAGACAATTTATGTGAAGGAGCTTTTCCTGAACTGACCATAGGCCGAAAACCGGAGAGCCCTCGCAGACCGCGCCCCAACCCGTGTTGGACGCGTCTGTCGAGATGACTTTTCAGCGAGATACAGCTCCCATTGTCACTCCCCGCTGATACCATTCGGCCACTGTCCAGGGCTGCAGAGCTGATATACAGGTCTGAGTCACCTTGATGGGCTGGCGGCCTGTGGCCCAAGCCCGGCGAGACGCTGGTGTTTAGCCAATGCTGAAGCGGGCGATGTGCAGTAAACCCAGCTGAAGTACTGCTGCGGCTGAGGCCATGTAACCTAGCACTCTCTGGAATTTCTTCAGAGGCGTGAGGCTGTTCATCTGGAAAGATGCGGCTAGTCAGCTGAACACGGCGCTGCGCTGTGTAGATAAGCGAGCCGTCATTGCCACGGAGTCTAGTTCTATTCCAAGGAAGGAAATTGTCTGACTGGGCTGTAGTGAGCTCTTGGTCCAATTGACTGCAAGACCCAAACTGTTCAGATGGCTGAGGAGAACTGCTCTGTGAGACAGAAGCTCCATATGTGACTGTGCCATAATCAGCCAGTCATCCAAATAGTTCAAAATTCGCAAACCCTGACTCCACAGGGGTGCGGCGCCGCATCCATGCACTTCGTGAAAGTCGCGAGTGCTAAGGACAGGCCGAGCGGGAGGACGGTGTATTGATAAACCTGGCCGTCGAGGCGAATCTCAAGAATGGCCTGTGATGGGGATTTATCTGAATCTGAAAGTATGCATCTTTCAGATCGAGAGAAATAAACCAGTCCCTCTGGCGCAAATGCTGCGAGGAGTTTCCTGATTATAAGCATTTTGAGCGGTCTTTTTGCAAGCACCTTGTTCAAAACCCTGAGATCTAATATGGGTCTGAGGCCGCCGTCTTTCTTGGGAACAAGAAAATAACGGCTGTAAAGCCCCGACTTCGCTCAGAGAGGGTGGCACTTTCTCTATGGCCCTTTTGCACAGAAGGCTTGCTATTTCTGAGCGAAGCATGCACGCTGCTTCCGTGTTCACAGTGGTTTCGAGCCGCGCTCTGAAGCGAGGAGTGCGGCGATCGAACTGTAGCAAATAGCCCTGTTGTATTGTGCTTAACACCCACTTGGATATCCCTGGAATAGCTTCCCACGCAGAGAATGGGCGCGCGCACGTATTCGTGGGCGCATTTATTGACTAGCGCTCGAGCGGTTCGTAACCGCTTTATGTGAGCGTGCTCTGGTGGGGACACGAGACATGCAGTGCTTGTGTGCAGAAGTGAACACTGGATTGTGGGCACATTTTCTACACATAGGGCTGGTCGTGTGACAGAGCGGCCAGAGAATGGGCGCGCGCACGTTTTTGTGGGCGCCTTCATTGGCCTGACCACTCCTCGCTGTCCGAAGCCATGATGGAACAGCCCTTATCCTCTGCTTCTTCGTCCGAGATGGCAGCAGAGCAGCCGCTCGGCGGCAACTGCGCGTCTCGGGTGGGCGGGGAGGGTGAAGGCGTTGCTCGAGGGATGGGCTCCGGCGAGGCAATCGCTTCTACCATTGTTTCTGGCAGCCTTTGAGAGCGTCGCTTTTTACTGCGCGGCTGAACGGAAGGCGGGCGCGGCGGCTTCGGTCCTGAGCGCTTCGAGTCGAGCCTGCAGGGTCGACATCGGCAGCTCCTCGCAGAGATCGCATCCGCCTTCGGCGAGGGGCGAGCTCTGCATGCCCCAGTCCCAGGCAGAGAGCACAGATGATGTGGCGGTCTCGGGTGCTGAGAGGAGCACGGCATGAGGCGCAAGTGGAGCGAGGCATCTTAAAAAAGACGCTCGTACTCTTTTGTGAAGTTCTTAAGAACTAGCTTGCTTTTGAAAAGGATACGTCGCCGGATGGCGTAGCTCGCAGGACGGCTGAAGGTGGCGAAGACGGCCGGCTTCTTCGAGCGCTGTCCACGCTTGCTTGATGCCCCTCGAACGGCGACGCGGCTTCCAGTTCAGTGATGCGAAGAGCTTCGCTGAAGAGATGAAAATCAGGGTTCCAGCCTACGAACTACGCTTATATGCACTCTAGTCACGCCCATTTTGGCGGGCTTTGATGCAGTGAGCACGCGGACGCCTCTCATTGGATGCGAGTTCGCCCAAGCTCGTCTATAGGCTGCAGCAGTTGCCGCAGAGCAACCTATGAGCTCGCTAGATAGCCCGCTCAAGGTCTGCAGCTGCCGCACTGCGTTGACAATGGATACAAAAATTAAGGATAATTTTTTGGCTTCAATATCTCAGAAAAGATGAATCTTTCCCGTAGCGTAAGCTAGCTTACGCAATACGAGAGAACCTCTCGTAAGAGAACCAGCAGTTTCGTCCTGTCGGGAGCTCTTCTAATATTTTCTGTATATCTGAAGCGCATATACAATCAGCCAGAATCAAAACAATGATTATTATTAAAAGTTCCTCATTCACAAATCATGATGGTCAGTTTGTGACAATCCAAGCAGGTGATTCAACCCATTTCAACTGTCAGGAGATTGCTGCTTGTGCTGGATCTGAATGAGCACTGGAGTGCAACCTTAAAGTAAAAGTGCTTCACGTGCACTATGTGTCATATTCATTATGCGCTGTATGATTCTGACTTTTGTGAGAAAATGTGAATACTAATTCACACATGCCATCCATGGTTGTTGGACTACTATATGTGTGCTGTCATTTCCTTCTTCCTAATATATTATCAGTTTCATCAGCAAATAAATTACAAACATTTTGAAGAAACTGCTATCTACCATTTAAAATACAATCTTATTTTTTTTAAGTTATAATTTTTTTTTTTTAGGTGGAGGGATTGTGAAGCCTGCTTGTGAGGCAATGTTCTACCAGGAAACCTTGGGTCTAACCATTCATGTGGATGTCAATTTGACACATGCCACCTACCTAAACACTGTTACAGATTGAAGGTAGGAAAGGTAGGAAACTGAACTGAAGGTAGGAAAAACTATAAGCAAATTTACTTAAGTTAGGGCTGGGCGATATGGCAAATGTTTTTATCACGCATTCTTATTCATATCATTCGATATCGATATTATCACGATATTCAATCACATTTTCACATTGCACATTTTTTTGAATTTCCCAAAAAAGAAGAGAAAACTAAATCCTAAATAGTCTTTACAAAACTGCGTTGAGGGCCCAGACACAGCCAATGCAGTGGTGTCTGAGGGATATTCTATGAAGACCAATTGAATGCAGTTGGATATGAATGTTATAAGATGATCTGTTCATTTTGAATCATAATGACTGTGTGTGTGTGTGTGTGTGTGTGTGTGTGTGTGTCTATATATATATATATATATATATATATATATATATATATATATATATATATATATATATATATTTATTTTACATTAAAATTATTTTCATATTTCTTTACATACAGATATCCAAGTATGGGGGCATAGAAGCCCTTGTGACTGAGGAATGCTACTGTATGAGGGTTCAGGGGTATCCCCAGAGAGAAACTTTTGAAAATGTTAAAGTCTGAATGGACCATTTTTCATTAAAGTGAGAAAGACTAGGCTACAAACTAGTAATTGTTTTGTCTTTCATCTTTGTCAGAGATGATGAAATCTGAATAATTTCACAAAATTAGAACAGAAATCTATTTGTTTATTATTAAAGGCTTGAAACATGCTGATTAATAAAACTAAATTTAGAAAGAAGAAATCTACATAAAGCTACTCCCAACGCTAGGGAACCGCTTGCCCCACACTGCTGTCAATTTTACAATCCACCTTGCGAGCTTGATGCTCTGCTTCCATTGAAGGAATTGAAAGCGATCACTACGCGCCAGTGGAAACATACGATAATAAAGCCAAACTGCTAGCGTTTTTAGCAACTCATGTCTAGCTGTAGAACACAGGCTAAATATCGAAAATTACTCAAAAAGCTTTTCATCGATATCATGGAGTTAAATAAATATTGATATTGTTTTTTCGGCCAGCCCTAATTTGAGTCCAGGAAAATCAACCTTTCAATCCTGGAATTCCTCAGAGCCATAAAACTTAGAGCTGAAAAATTTGCACCCTAAAGTCTGGCATGGCCAAGCTAAATGAGATGAACCACATCTGGCCAATTAAATGTGTCGAATGTAGTGACACAAGGGGTCCCATTTCAAAGCGCCATGCACTAGACCATGTTACGTGAACTGCTGACATAGGTGCAATCAGGCTGCTGCGTGCTAGAAGCAACTGTACCGGCCGCACGTAACCCTCCCCAACTCCCCCAGAAAAAGATGTTATATACAGACCTTAGGTTCCCAGCACCCCTAAGGGGGGAACAGGCGCTACATGACCAATATGAGAGCAAGCCAGCCAGCCGCAGCCTTTTCTCTCTATTTGTTTCTCACATCGAGCGTAAAGCGGCTGGTGCTATCTTAACGCAATGAAATGCATCGGGAAAGGCGATCTTTCCCGAGTCTATTCTTTCAGGGGGAAAAGACCCTGCAGAGACCACATTCTGCCCAGGGGGGAGGTGATATGTGGCCAATACACCACATGGGTTGTAATCTCTGCCCGTAAGTTGCTGCCGTTTTTGTCGCGCATCGAGGTGGAGTGAATCGTGTAGCCGAGTCGGATGGTCCTTGCCAGAACGTGACACTTTGGACAGCGAAAGCATGTATCCAAATTCCGCGAGAGGGGCACTAGAGGGACGATCATTTTTGATGTACTGGTTGGTGCTTCACAGTGGGGGGGAGCAGGTAATAGCATGTCGGGAGGCAAAAGCGCGTCCCGAGGCTTGGGTGCTGAGAAGACTCAAAGCACTTGTATTGCTCAGCGCACCCGGAAGGGGGTGGTTTAAAGACCGAGAAAGAGGTCCTGAAGAGGCATCTTCGGAACTCGTCAGCGCCGGCATGCCATGGATGAGCAGTCGCTTGTCCGGAGGCGAGGTGACTGCGTCCTGGGAACCGGGACTGTAGGATTTTGGAGCCGGGGCGCCGTGAGAACGGCACTCACCGGCTCGATGACCAGGGAGTGAGGAAATCACTCTTTTGTTGAGATTGTGTGTACCGCAGCCCGAAAGGTGGTGCGGCAAATGAAAATAAGGATTTTCCTCCCGGCCCTCCACCGGGGGACGGTGTGGTCCTAATACCAGCGCCAGAGCGAACATTTGACTGCCCATGTCTACCATCTCAGGAGCGCTTAGGAGCTTTCCGGGTCCTAGAGGGGGCCCTGGAGACAGGGGGCAATTTCTCATTGGCCTTTTCTCAAGTTTAGATGTACGCGAGGCTCTCCAGAAAGACCCCTTGTGTCACTACATTCAACACAACGTCGAGTGAATGACAGAAGGAGAACCAATTTTCTAGGCTCCAAATTAGTCATGAGTCATCCTCTCTGATCGATATTCTGCAAAAAGCAGCTAAAAAAGAAGTCCCTTTTGTTTCATTCATTTAGTAACAAATAAACACTTAAAATTAGACATTTCCTGTTGCATGTTAAGAAACTCATTACCAAGACACAGAGCTAAAGACACTTGTGTTTGCATGATTCTAATACGAAGACATCTCATCTTAATCCGCAGGAACATTTCACACAAAGACACAGTACTTCGCCGAGTTAACCCTCTAAATACACAATATCTAGCCTTGCTAGATAATTCGTAAAATTATGTTATGACCTGTGATCACTTTTATTACTGACAAATGAATGATTATAGCCTGATGTACCTTTTTAATATATGTTTAATGATTTGTAATCACTTATAACTGACAAATCGATGATTCTAATCTTTAATTTTGTGTTCCCTATCAAAAAGCTACACTTTGATGCTGCGCTGATTTAGCGCTTTGGGAACATTTTTAGGTGCAAACAGCTGTGAATAGTGTGCAAAATATCATAGGATGCACCTGTAGCAGGGCTATAAATAGATGCGTCACAGCTCTTTTGTCTTCAGATCATTCTGTGTGTTTTGTGCTTCTTGACTGTCAGAACTTTTTTACTTTCCTCTGTTAGGAGTTTGAATAAGAATAGAAAAAGAATGACTGATAAACAAAGCAAGTGGTGTGTGTTCCCATGTTTACGCTCTATGGCTGAAACGGGCACACACCAGTTTTGTTTTGTGTGTTTGGGGGAAGAGAATGCTGCTCTTGCGTTGGGGCGGCCCATCTCAGAGAACCTGGCAGCTTGGAAGCTACTGCCAGGTGTTTCTATGTGGGTTCTAAGAACAGTAGAAAAAGGCTACAGAATTCAATTCGATCGCCGTTCTCCACGTTTCAACGCCGTGGTCTCCACTACTGTGAAACCGGAACAAGCATGTCTACTGTGGAAAGAACTGCAAAATCTCTTGGTCAAAGTGGCCATAGGATGTGTTCCCCTTTCAGAGAAAGAGTCAGATTACTACAGCAGATACTTCCTGGTTCCCAAGAAGGGTGGGGGGGGTTGCATCCGATTTTAGAACTTCGAGGCTTGAATCGCTCAATCAGGGTGTTCAAGATGCTAACTGTCAAGACGGTCGTGTCTCAAATCCAACATCACGATTGGTTGGTAACGATCTATCTCATGGATGCATATTTACATATAGAAATTCTGCCACAACACAGGAAGTTCCTGAGGTTTGCTTTAGGGGGCGAAGCTTTCTAATATCGGGTTCTTCCATTCGCCTAGCCCTATCACCCCGTACATTCACGAAATGCATGGATGCAGCACTGGCTCCTTATGCAACTCCGTGGCATCCGCATTCTGAATTACATAGACGACTGGCTGATACTACCACAGTCACAAGAACTGGCAGTTCAGCACAGGGATATTGTCTTAGCTCATCTGGTTCCTCTGGGTCTGAGACTCAACGTCAAATAGTGTGTTCTCTCTCCCACTCAGGAAATTACCTATCTGGGCGTTGTATGGAATTCGATCATGATGCAAGCACAATTGTCTCCCGCTCTAATCGTGTCCATTCAGAACACCCTGAGCAAAGTCAGGCAAGGTCAAGGTTGGCACTGTTTGTCAGTATCAAAGTATACTAGGTCTCATTGTATCTGCATCCTCTGTGATCCCTTTGGGCCTTCTGCACATGAGACCATTTCAGTTGTGGCTCAAAGCCAGGGGATTTCAGTCCCCTAGTCCCCTAAGGCAGATAAGGGTTATGCACCACGCGCTTCATACTCTTTCTATGTGGTTCAGACCCCAGTTCCTCACTTTGGGTCCCAATCTAGGTGTGTCTTGCCATGGCAGATTGCTAATGACAGATGCCTCCTTGACGGGCTGGGGTGCGGTCTTAAGTTGTCATCCAGCTCTAGGGGAATGGGAGGGTCATCAGCTCGATTGGCACATCAACTGCCATGATTATTTCTGGCTCTGAAATACTTCCTCCAGTATTTGAGTGGCTGCCATGTCCTGGTGCAGGTGTACAACACAGCAGTAGTCTCTTACATAAAACATCAAGGAGGTCTATGTTCATGCCAGCTCAACAGACTGGCACGGCAGATTCTCCTTTGGGCCCAGGGCAAGCTCTTGTCAATCAGAGCAGTGCAGTCCAGACAGAAAATACCAATGGGGGAGTGAAAACTCCACCCTGAGTTAGTGGAACAAATCTGAGTGAGATTTTACAGAGCGGAAGTGGATCTCTTCGCCTCCCATCAGACAGCGCAATGACCCCTCTACTTCTCTCTGAGTCACCAGGCACCCCTGGGTCTAGACGCGATGGCACATACATTTTTTTAAATTTTGACCAAATCTCCCTGTAGTCAATTAAAAAGGTTTGGAAACGATTTTGAATCTTCTTACAGTTTTTTTTTCAACACAATGCATTTCTTATCCAAAATACGTTTTTGAACCGGTGAATGTAACCTAAACCCAAGATGTTTTCTTTTCTTTTTTATTCCTGTATAATGCAACTGATCCCAATTTTTGTCTTTAGCATATTTTGGAAAATAATTGTCGATACAAAATAATTTAATCAAGATTTGTCTAATTAGGCTATTAAGCATAATATTTTGATACATGTAGTTAAGCTTTAAAAGTAACAAAAGGCAAAATAAATAAAAATCACAATAGCTCAAAAGAAATTGAGGTGCAATATTAAGCATAATATTTTGATACATGTAGTTAAGCTTTAAAAGTATCAAAAGGCAAAATAAATAAAAATCACTATAGCTCAAAAGAAATTGAGGTGCATGTTCACCCACCCCCACCCCCCAAACTCCTCTAAAACGTTTAGAGCCCCAGCCCCTGAAAATGTCTGTCCATGTCTCTGGCAAACAGGCAATTTGATGTCAGCAAACCCAAACAGATCTTGTACAGATACTGTGAATTTGGTTGTCAAAAGCATTGTTGGCAAAATAGCATTCTCTTTGTATTTTTGTTATTTGTATTTTTACTGAAAAACAAGACTAAAATACTGATACGATATGAAAATAATTTGGTAGTGTTGATCTGAGAGCTATTATGTTCTCTGCTGTCAAACCAACAATGCAAATCAAACCCTTGGTTTAGTATTTTCATCCAATGTTTATTCAAACCGTTGAGTGGCTAGATCCATTTTCATAACAGCTTTTTCATAATAGTTTCTGTCAAACATGTGAACTTTTTCAGAAATCTGAGATGGAGTGTGACAAACTGCATAATCATCAGCCATCGTCTGGTTTGGAAACAGGTGGTGGAGTTACATAAGCAGTGCTGTGTCTGTGTACTGCTTGTGGTTTATGTATTAGTAAGTTTCATGCCAAACCGAGGCTTAATTTACACCATGCAAAACCTCTTTTGTGATTTAGACTCCCCAATACCCCCCTCCCTTTCCTGGACTCGTATCCCTCAGGGATTGTTATGATGAAAAAAAATGAAAGAAAAAAAACTCCATCTTTCTTGCATGCACCCAATACAAATCAATTCACCTACTCGCAGTCAATCATTATGCTCCCTTCCGGCTGCTCAAAATCCTTCCTTTGATCTTTTTCCCTGAACACAGTCATTTCTCTGTACACAGAAAGCCTCCTCAAGTGTCCACACCATGCTTGGCTTGCTTCCTTTCTGCTCTGTCTCTTCCTTTTCCTTTGTCTCATCCATCTATAAAACCTGTCAACCAATCCATCATATCATGGCCGAAATCCTTGAGCAGGTTCTTTCCTTCACTCTCTTTCTGCATTGCAGAGGGGGCGTTGATGCTGAAATGAAGGGTGGTCCACAGCGAGGGAGGGTGGGATTAGGATACAAATGTGGAGAACTAAGGGGATTTGGTGGAGAAAGAAAAAGGACATGGGGCTGGGGAAAAGAGACCAGACCTGCAGGCTGGTTTGGTTCAAGCTTGCGACAGCTTCATTTCCCAGAGGATACACTATTCCGCATGGAACTTGCGGGGGGATGACATGCCCTCACAATTCAAGTTATCTGCCCTGCAACCATACTCTGTTCTCCCAAGATAAAGGATGTTCATGATAGATTTCTCCTTGGGAGTTTTTAAAGATATTCTACTTGAAGTCAACATAAAAGCAAAATTGACTAATGCATGTTCCAGGTCTTACACCCTGTCTACACTGGACACAAGTGTCACGTTGCGTCAAATTATAATCTGTGGTGCACTGAAATCATCCATTGTGGCACACCACATAGCTATGCACCTTCAGTTGACTTTATTGTTCAGTCCTTCTGAAATAAAATGTATTTCCTTATCAAATTTCATTTGGGTGAATCTTTTTATGGATTTTTTTTCTTTATAACTTCTGTTACATTAAAGCCAGCATGTGATGTTCCTGGTCACTGGTCTACTAATTCTACTATTCATGTATATACTTAGTTTTTTTTTAATTTTTACCAGCAATAACATTTAAAATAATTATATAAGTAAATGTTTACACCTTTGGACCAGTACTCAGTTCCCCATCTGTCGCTCACTTCGACGTTGTGTCGAATGAAGAAAAGGCCAATGAGGCCAATGAGAATTTGGCAGACAGAATTTGCATGTCCCTCCCCCGGATATACGGGTATAAAAGGAGGGTTTCGTGCATCTTGTTCAGATTTCTTCTTCAGAGCAGAGTGGTTGTGCGATCAGCGAGCTGAGATCACTACTGTTCCACTCACCTCTGTAAAGCGTCTGCTGGATCAACGACGCATATTTTTCTTAGAGTTTATTTCTCTAAAAGAGCAAATACACAGCTGGTGTTGAATGTTCTTTTCAGGACGCGTCTTCGTAAAGATGCCCTTCTGCCCTTGTGTAGTTCCTGGATGCGGTCGATTTCTCTCCACTCCTGACCATCATAGATGCTGCCTCGTGTGTCTGTGCCACCATCACACTGAGGTGGCGTTTGTGGATGGTTTATATTCTCACTGCGAGAACTTAACCATGGCAACGTTGAGGCTTTCCTTCTTAAAGAGGAACGCCACTCCAGCCACCCCCCGCGTCACTCCTTTCCACGGGATTGAGGACGACCCAGCTGTTGATGGAGGCGATTTGGGGAAGGTGGGCTGGGTTACGCCGGGTAGATCCCCACAAACCACCCGCCCCACGGCACGCCTGTTTACTCCCTCGAGACCTGAGCTGGTTGACAAATTCGACGCTGCATCCGAGAGCGTTCTGGCGTCTGACGCGTCTGACTTGCCTGGACTGCCACCTTCGGGTCGGCATGCCCATTCGGAGGCTGACGCCCAGATGGCCGACATGCTTGCCCGGGTCGCCGTCAGCGTGGGGTTGGACTGGAACCCTCCATCATCTTGCAGGTTCCTCCTGCAGGTTCACCAGGCCAAGGCACTCAAAGTTCTGCACTTGGGTAGTCCTGACCCCAACGTTTTGTAGGAACTGTGCTCTGTGACTGAACTCGCCCTCTGGGCCACGAAGGTCACAGTGTGGACACTCGGCAGGCGATAGCCACCCTCGTGGTCCAGGAACCTCACTTATGGCTGAACCTGGTCTAGATGCGGGAGGTAGACAAAGCCCGCTTTCTCAACGCCCTCGTCTCCCAGCTCTGCCTATTCGGCGACACAGTCGACGGCATCGCCCTGCAGTTCTCGGCGGTGAAGAAACAGACTGAGGCCATTTCCCACATCATTCCAGTGTGGGCCGTGCTCCGTCTGCTCGCTGAGGGTGTCCCCCTGTGGCTCCAAAATGCCTGGCAGCTCTGCCTCAACCTGGGTCCAGCTCTCAGCCCCAGCATCGAGTGCCCCACAGGAAGTCCACGCCCCCCGTCTCTCGAACGTCCTCGAGGACCTGGAAGCGTTCCTGAGACGGACGACCCAGGGAACGAGACGTTTGCTCCATATCTGGTGAGCAGACCATTCTGTCTCCCGGTGGAGGGCCGGGAGGAGAATCCTTGTTTGAAGTTATTTCCTTTGCCGCACGACCTTCGGGCTGCTGTACCCACATTCTCAACAAAAGAGCAATTTCTTAATTTTGTGGTCATCTTTACCGCAAATTCCGTTCTCACGGCAACCAGGTGCCACACTCCGGCAGTCCCGGCACCCCAGACGCGGACCCCTCGCCTACGGACCCATGACTGCTGCCCCCTGGCTGGCCGGTTCTGACGAGTCTAGAGGATGCCTACACGGGACCTCCTCCTCAGTCACTAACCTGCCCACTGCCTGGTGTGCAGAGCAAGGTAAGTGCTTCGAGCCTTCTCTAAGCACCAAAGTACGCGCTTTTGCCTCCCGACGCGACACTACCTGCTCTGCCCCGCTGCGAAGCCTCGCCAGGTACGTCAAAAGCGATCATCCCCCTAGTGTCCCCTTAGTTTTATAATGAAATAAATTAATTTGGTGGCACAATTATATTTTTGTCTACAAAACTAATTTCAAACATTTTGCATACGCCTTCTGATCAAAAGATTTTTGAGATCATGAGAAACATTTCGGTCAAGTGTTTCAAAACTTCTGAACGGTAGTGTATATCAGTGGCTGCATATCATTTATAATGTTCACTTCAACGCATACAGTATTGACCATTTCATGCAGTCATCTTGTGCCAACAAACATGTCTAGTGTCGACTGGAGGTCTGCAAAGGCCTTAAAATTTTACCGGAACACGACCCATACCCGAGACTGTGTGGCCCAAACGATACCGTCAGATTATAAGGTCGAACTCAAAATCGCTCACTATCTTTATAAATACTTCACCTGGTAAGTACTGTTGCGATTGGCTATATTTTATGTAAGCATATAGGCAACATTCGTAACAGTAATGAAATCGTAAATATACAGTTTAAACAAGGGATGGCAGACCCTCAGTTCACTAGAGCTGAATTAGAAAAAAAAACCATTGATTAACCGTTTATGCGCTGAAACTTTGCTTGGTGCAGAACAATCTGGAATAATATGAAACAATGCAACAGTCCCCTTTTTACAGCCTGAACTTGTTCAGAACATTGAATCTTTGTGAAACCTGTGCTAAATCAATCTAGACACAGTGCAAAGAATGAAACGGAGCGCAATGTCTCGACATCCGTTTTTGAAGATGGGAAGTTGTTTTATTTCACATTGTTTAAACCGTTCCGGTCCAGTGCAAGAAGCTGAAGAATCAGCGAGACACAGTGCAAATGACAAAGACATCCATCATGTGTTTACATAGGAAAACAATTGGAAAACGAAACAGACATACGCAAAAATATGTTTGGTGTGAACAGCCTCTAAATTGTCAAGTTACATGTGAGTGAAACAATTTTTGTAGGCCTGTTTATTTTTTCATTAATTACAAACCTGAAGTCCTACTTGGGGAAACTGACACAAACCTGGCCCGAAACCTATTGGCTTCTTGGGTCCCGGTCGGGTTGCAGACCTCTAGTGTAGTAGACACCTTGTTAAGGCCCCAATATACTTTTGGAGAAGTTCATCTTCATTCTTCGTTCAGTGGTAAAAAGTAGTTCTAAAAAGCTGAGCAACGGTATACTGTTTGCAAACATTCAGACACCTGCCACACCACTGTGGGAGGTGTTTAAAGGTACATTTAAATATGAGGACGCTACATGTAAAACCTTTTAATAATGTGACTTCATTCTATGAGTAGAATTCACATGAGGTCCGTAAAAGTTGTTTTAACAACTCGACAATGATTAAAAGTAATATATATGCAGTAGAAAATGTTTTATTTGTCTTGTTTAGATTCTGAATTCATGACGCTAATGCGCTAACATACAGCCATAATATGCGCAGATTACATTGTTATTGTAATTTATGAATACACCGATACTTCTGCAAAGATAAGTTGTATACAAGAGTAATAATGGGCAAAATACAGACAAAAGAATGATAAGAAAAGCATTGGGCAGATTTGTGAATGCTTTCACTGCAGATGAATGAATGGGCACTTGAGAGTGAGCAGATTTTATTCCTTTTGTAGACTATTTAAAAAAAAATGTGCATGACATCTAGTCCTCCAGTGAATTCATGTTTATTGCTGACTGAAATATGTAAACAAAGTAGTAAGTAGAGCTTCAGATCACACCTACAGAATACGTGGACCAGTGGTAGCAACATGGTGTTTAACAGCCAATTGTAAGTTTTTCTAAAACTGTTACAAACCACCAAAACGAATGCAAAAACAGATTATTTTTGCCAGATTTTGCTCTAAATGATGTCATACCCATTAGTTTTTCGATTTCGTAAGAAGTATATCTGGGCCTTTATTGTGAAATGTTCTTTGGTGTACGTTATTTTAAATACATAATTTTCTTTTGTCTTCGTAACCTTTAATTAAAAATCATTCTTAAAAAAAAATTACTTGCTCTTTGTCTGAAACTATTTTACTTTTCCTCTGAATTCACTTGGGTAACACGGGCTATCGGATAATGTTAACCAATGTCCAAATAGATATTTAGGCCAGGCCTACATGGTGCAAATTCTGACACTTGGGAGGTTGTGACTTGTGAGCCCCTGCACATGTTTAGAGTCAATTTATCTGATAATCTACAAATGCAGTGGAACAAGACTTTACAAACTACCAAATTCCGAAGCAAACAAATAAACGTTTGCGCTATTTATCATTATAATACATATAGCCAGAGGAGAAGATTGCTTTAATTCCTTATTGAAATAATATCTTGCAATTTGGAAATAAAAAAGAAGACTGGCATTGCCAGAGGCTGCGTTAACTGAAAACCTTCCATTTACTGATAAAAGAAAGGGTAATTATTCCAAATGCTGTCTGACATTCGGCAGATTCAGGGGGATGCTCTCTGATTTCATGATACATCTGTCAGTACAGCAGTGATTTGCCAGTTACAAGTAGGTTATGATAATAAAGTGCACAAAAAATACTTTTCATTTTCACTTTAGTGGAGTAGTACCTGTGTTATTGTGCTTCAGATGTGCTTGCTTCTCATCATTGTTGTGAATCAGTTTGTTCAACTGCACACATCTCACAAATTAGTGATGCACTGATAAGGAAATTTGAGGCTGATACCGAACTCTAATTTTGTAACACTAAGATAGTCCGATACTGATTTTTTTTTTAAAAGTGCCCTTTGCCACACTTTTGCAAGTTATATGCTCATGCCCCAAACAGTAAAATTACGGTAACACTTTATAAATGGTTCCATTTGTTAACATTATTTAACAACATTCCTGTAGTTAACAAGAACTAATTAACATATTATGCACTATGAACTAACATGCACTTACAATGAACAATTTCTTAACTAACGTTATGGTTAATGCAGTAAAAATATATTGTTAATTATTTGTTCATGATAGCTAATGCAGTAACTAATGTTAAAGAAATGAAACCTTTTTATTAAGTGTTACCAAAATGACATTAGTTGTGAATTGCTAACAATTATTTGTATTGATAACAGTTATGAATAGTTCTGTTGTCAATATCAAAAGGTCATTGTGACATACTGGCAACAAGTAAAAACTGTGAGAGCATCACACACAGCAGAGATACTTTCAAAAAAAAAAAAAAAAAAGCTCTAAATCTGCTACAGTGTCTCACTGGAGCAGATCATTAATATCTATGTTTTATTTACTGTCTTTAGCATTTTGCTGTAACACAAATTACTATCAATTAAGCAAATGCATGAAGACACGGTGCTGTTATTGAAGGTTAAACAGTTATATCTGTTATTAGTGGGAATGTGACCAACATTAATCTGATTTAAATGGGGATACTCACAGAATAGCGCTAAGATGAGTGACTGATGACATATTGAGAGCACCCGCTGAGCGCTCCTGTTGAAGAGAGTAAAGCTAAAAGCGCTCATGATCGCTCAAACAGTTTCTATAGCTCAACAAAGCATCTGATTGTCACGACTCAATTACATCACGTGCACTCAGTTTGTATTCTCATGCTTTTTCGTTCTTTAATTCATTTTTATACCCGTTAGCAGCCTCTTTATCCTCTACGTGCTCACTGTGCAGCGAGTCCGAATAAATACCGTAATGTCTCTAGAAAATGCACAAATTGTATTCATACAGGTGTAATTCTTACACATTTTCATTCGCATGTTCATGTGAATTACATCATGTCTGAAAGTTTAAATTTGGGAATGCTTAGAAATGCCAACAACTCACCCTCCAAATACCACACTGTCATGCATCAAGAGCTGAGCAAGCACTCATTCTTCCTCTCAATTCCTCTCACTCGATGCGAGCTGCGAACACATGAGCACCAACAATTTCCACACAATGTCTCCTGACTGGAAAAAAAATCAGTTGGGAGCTCGTACGGAAGGCAAAAATCGCACAGTGTACGCCCAGTTTAGCCATTGTTTTAGCACACTGGCATTCAGATCAGGTTCCACTCTGGTACGAAATGTTTTCTCTGTAAGGCTTTGCCAAATCATCTGGGCCCAGTGAGCATCGCTTGCTGAGAGAACAAAGGATGATAAAAGCAATAAATTGACCTTCTCACAGATTAGCATCACTATCTGAGCCATCATACCCCACTGAGTTAAAATTGCAGATCTACTCACTCTTGTTTGTTCCTCCACATTTGCACCCTTCTCCCTCTCCCCTTTCTTACCTCTTCCTGCCCTTTTGTCAGCTAAAATCACCTCAAGCTCATCTAATGCTTGTACAAAAAATCCTTTTAATGTATTTGCACAGTAAATCTAAATATTCATGTTTGATATCATTTAAAAGGTCTCTGTGTGACTGGATATAGACCCAACTTCACAGCAGTAAACATTGTCATAACAAAGATTTGTTATTTTAGAGAAATTATGTCTCTGCTCTGTAGTCTCCCAGGGGTCCACAATGTAAATTACTTTCAGGTCGTCACCTCTTGTGTCACTGAATCAATTAATTCCCAAATTCCATTTATTTACCATTTGGTTTTGATGTAATCTTGTCTGGGTATTTAATGAGGGATTGCACATTGACCGGGGTTTCATTTTAGAAGATCATTGATTCTACTTCCCCCTTTTTCCCCCCTTATATGACTGGATAAGATTATTACTGCAAGCCCTGAATACGGGCAAATCCTCTGATACCGCCAGTCACTGACTTATCACTCACCTAAGCAAGCTCTCTGTTTGTGAATTAAGCAACTATCATTTTATTATGAGCAAGCCTGATTTAATGATATTAGTAAACCCTGCATCCTCTGACTTAAGAATTGTACTATCAACCTCGGGACTGTGAGATCTATGTATTTTTGGCCAGTGTAAGACTCTAAGCCACATCAACACCTATTGAAAGTATAAGAGAGATCAACAGAGTAATCAAAAATACCAAATTATGATTATATACAGTAAAACGATGATCAGAAATGGATCGGAACCTTAATCTAAATATTAGGTCTATTAAACTGGAGTCAGATGAAATTATTAATGGAATCAGATTCTGTCTTAACTATATAAAATAGTTTAAGGCATAAAACAAATGTTGTGTCAGGAAAGATGAACACGCTTAGGCCTTTCTAGCAGAATGGCCCCTTACATCTCGTTAAATAATCAGAAATGTCGTATTACAGTAACATTTTTGGGAATAGAATTTTCTTGAGTTTAAAAGGACGTAATAGTTTACACCTACTAATTGACGTTTATCATTCATCACAAATTTATATTTTGTACCAATAAAAAATAAAACTGGCAAAAAACTGAGAACAACCTGAAAATGATCACACAGTTGCTCAAGGAAGGAAGTGAATATAGCTGGCAGTCTCCCATGGGTCCTGTTCTTCAGCCTGTTCACATATAGGCTGTTTCCACACCTCTCCGCTCTTTTCTAGCAGTAATGTAAATGAGAAAAACTCTGGAGGTTTAAGCCAACATTTTGAACCCGCATAAAACTGTACTGTTCTGAACACCACTAACATTGCAATACTTTGTTTGACATTTTTCTGCAGAGAAAGAATATTCATTCATAAGTAATACAATAGAAACTCTCAGTGGAGCACTTACAAATGTGTATTATTCTTACCGTAAGTTTCCTAAACTGAAAATTTGAGTAAAAAGCTGATTTGAAAAATGAATTAATTTCACTTCCCCCTTTTACTTTAATAACAACATGCACTCGAGCTGGCATGGACCCCACAAGTTTGTGCAAAACCTGATGATCTGTGTTATGCCAGAATAAGTTTACACAACAACAATGTACTAAAACCAGAAACGTTTTTCCTTTTGTGTTTTTGAAAAGTTTCATGAAAAATCCTCATTCACACGGATCCCACGGAGTAAGGCTTTTTTAAAGGGAAAAAAATTATTGAGTGTGCCTTTAAATAATTAAGTGTCTGGCAAAAGGAAAGCAATTGATTGTTTTGGATAATATTAATATGTAGCGGAGTTAACATAGCCCTAGATAGTTTAGTTGTTAATAACTTTTGTTGTTTTTCTGTAGTTAATATGAGTAAATTTTCTTTACAACTGTGGAAAGGGCTTCATCACAAATTTGTTACATTTGATTAGTGACCTAGAAACAGCGCAAAATCTGTATACTGCATTTTATGTCATAACATTTTCTTAATTTAAATGTTTTAAAAATCCCAAAATGTTTTCATTTCCAAGTATAAATTGGAAAAAAAATTATAATCACAGATTTCCATGTGATCTCAGAATTTTTGACCTGTTGGGCAACCCCTCTACAAAACCCTCTGACATTGCTTGATGTATGACATCAGCAGACCCATAATGGTGTTTATGTGATGAAACATCCCATATTCTAAGCAAGTGCCACACATCACAAACTGACAGACCCTCACATGCCTTTACAGCCACCTTAGGGGTTCAGGACCACAGATTGAATAGGTACATCCTCCACAGACTTGAAAGTGTTTGCCTCAAGTAAAATAACATAAATGTGCTGAAGTGATTCCATCCTCCGCAGTCTGGAAAAAGAGAGTGGAAAGATTAAAGGTTTTTAAATGCTAAACATAAAATGATCATTGAAGAAACAAAAAGAGGACACCGTTTTGCAAGCATTTGTTTCTAAGTTTTCTTTGACCTTGTTATACCAACGACAGGATTGTAGATTTCCTTCATAATACATTTCCTTATTCTGTCCTTCTCTATTTGGCATTAAAACTCAAGGAAATGGAAACAGATCATGAACATGAAATTACTTCAGCTGACTTCCAAAACACCACTTCCTCCTATTTGTTTAACATTTTTCTATCTATATATCACAAAAGGTTATCTTTTTAGTTTTTGCTTGTGATTAGAATGGCTATATGTTGGATAATCTCCTAGAATTTTTGTATTATTTAAATAAAAAACATATATATCACAAAAATTAAGAATGCAGTCCTCGAGGGTACAGGGATCCAGCTTTGCATCCCTTGACCTTTCTGAAGTTGAGTGACCCTGCACTACACCATTGCAACAACACATTGTGGTGCAGTTTCTCTTTAATGTCTGTGTTTCCAGAATATTTGAGTGCAAATAGCTGCGCTGTGTGGCAGGTGCTATTTTCACCTAGTGCAAATAGTCACTCCGATATTTTAAATAACAGTTAAAAATAAATAAATAAAAGCATCTTGCGTATACAGAATATAAATGCTTGTTGTGAATAACTGTCAATTTTGTCCCAAAATGATCTTTTGGTGTTGATAGACTCTTAATTGACACTTTGCTAAGCCCAGACTTAAAAATATTACTGACCAATTCTACCTTAGCAACTGTTGCCATCCGCCATATTTAATAGCAATCTTTTGCTCTTTTATAAATTAAATCTCTGAAAGTTTTTGTGTTTGGCTAGTTTTAAAAATTGTGTTTTAAACACAAAAAAAAATAAAAATACCCCAAAATATCATAAAACGTTGTTGATAGTGCATTTATTAGAGTGACGTACCCAGAGAGGATACAGTCGCTACATGCTGTATTTTGTTCCCTTTTATAATCATTAAATAAATCCCTTTTCTAAATCTTGAAATAAATCTTGTTTAACATTAAATTAACATGTACAGTACAACATCAGTAAGACCACTCACATTTGCTCTAAGGTAAATTAATGTAACAGTTCAGTGCCATATTGAGTACGTGTAGATTCGTTAAGAACAGTAATATTCGCTTAAACTAATCAGTTGTAATCGCTATCAAATTGGTCTTTTCTCTTTTCAAATAAGCCTTTGCCTTGATTCTGGTTCACAGTCTCTGCAGTTTTTATCATATAACTGCGTGATTGAAATTATTTTTACAACCGATAAAATGCTTAACAATGCTACATTTAAGCTGGCGTAAGAATAACATCCACAACATTTATATCACTTTCATATTCATGAGCAAATTTGACTCAAAATGATAGTGAGAATGCACATGGAAATCGTCTAGGTTACAGATGTAACCTCCATTCTCTGATGGAGGGAACGAGACATTGTGTCGAAGAAGCGACATTGGGGTCCAATTTAAATCACGCCATGCGCTGAGCCGTGTACGTGTACTGCTCACACAGGAGCGGGCAGGTACTTGACGATGCTTGGCAACATGGGAACGTGCCGAGCCTAGCCGGGCCTCTTTTCTCGCTATGTTTCTCGCAGTCAATGGCTGGGGCCCTTACACGCATCAGGAAAGGAGGTCTTACCCAGTTTCCTATTCTTTCAGGTGGAAAAGACCCTATGGAGACCACACCTGCCTAGAGTGGTAACATACACCACATTGGCTTTTAGGTCACATGTGGGAAGTGGCGGTGGTAGATCCCGCCACTTCGGAGGGAGGAGTTGCTACAGACACACCGACCAGGGGCTAGGAAAATACACACAGTGGGAAAGTCCACATAGGAGCCCTGACCTGTGGAGCACCTATTCCAGTACAGGGTAGATCTGAGTACCCGCAGTGGATTGGGTCGGCAAATTCCTCTGCTGAATTGTGGACCCAGAGGGCTAGGGTGGAGTCATCCAGGGAGCCGAGTGATTGGGATCACCTGGGAAAAGCAGGTCTACCGCTGCAAACCAATCTAGATGCCGGACGCAAGTTAGATGTGTTTTTGCATGAGCATTTTGAACGGGAGTTTGTGCAAAGCACGGTTGAAAACTCACAAGTCCAAGATTGTTCGTAAGCTGCCGCCTTTCTTGGGTACGATGAAGTAAGGGCTGTAGAAAGCCCTTCTTCATCTCGGTTGGAGGGATAGGCTCTATCGCATCTTTGAGTAAGAGGGTCACGATTTCCGCGTGCAGGGATTTGGCATGTTCGTTGTGTACTGCGGTAAAGCGGATGGGGGGACTGGCAAACTGAATTGTGTAACCGAGACCGCAGGAACCAATCATCCAGCCGAGTCAGATGCCGGACCAGGTGTGTGACTCGCAGCTCGCTGCATACATGACCATCGGCTCTGAAGAAAGTTTCTGAATGTGTTCTATTACACATTGCACTAAAGTCTAGTATACACTACATGACTCAAGCTCGTCTCTTTTTAATATTTTGTGTCTGCGACTGGTCTGCAACAAGAAGTCTTAGAACTCACGATGAACAGTCTTGTTGTGTGCGCAATCATGCGACATGAGACTAGTCCCAGACACTACAACAGTTTACAAATTGTTGATTGAAACGATGAGTGAGAGACCGACAATGGGCCACAGCTAATGAAATATAAAGTGAGCGTAAGAGGAGGGCAAGGTATTAGTAAGCAGAAGAAAAAAATAATTTCAACATTAAATAAAACTTCACCCACATCTACCTACCCACTGTCTTTATTTTTTTAAACAAATTTCTTAATTGTTTCTTTTTGCAAATAGCAAAATGGGTGCAAGCCATTTATTCATGTTTGTTGAAAGAGGAGAGCAAGATTTGGGTAACAGGAGACAAAAATAATTATTAAATAAATAAAACATCATCCACATATCCCTATCTGTTGTCTTTATTATTGTCAGCTGTTTTTGTATTTTTTTCCCTTTTCAAATTCGCACAAATACACCTAAAAATGGAGGGGAGCCGTTCTTTCATGTTTGTTGAAAGAGGAGAGCAATGTATTGGGTAGCAGCAAGGTTGGATTAAAAAAAAACTGAGAGGCCCATGGGGTAGGTACACTGTGGAGGCCTCCCATGACGTGACTACATTCACCTTTTATGCGCTACAGGATGCTTGATATATTTGGTTGAATTTTTCAAATTGACGTGAAAAATTATGGAGCAATGTCTTACACAGACAATTATATGTACTTTTTAATTATGAACTGATCCAAAAACATGTGTTATTAATAGGGATGTGCACGGGGCCTGTATTCAAATACCAACATCACAATTTGGTTATTCTGCACATGTTTAGAGGTCTTCAGCATGATCTAAGTTTGGTGGTACCCAGCAGACCTCCAGGTTTTGGGACACGTTCGGGTCAGTTTTTCAAGTAGTTACTGTTTTTTTTTTTTCAGTTGTTTTTTTAGGCTATGTAAACACTCTTTGATCATTGAACTCACTTTTTTCAGCCTACCAAGCAGGACTGTTGCATTATTTTTAGACACTGTTAAATTTAAAAGAACTTTAATATTTATAAATGCATCTCAAGACACCTGCATTCTGTTTTACATTTTGTTGAGGAGGACCGTAAATTTTTTTTAAACACTGTTAAGCTGAAAAGAACTTCAATATTTATGAATGCATCTTGAGACACCTGTGTTCTGATTCATCATTTGTTGAGCTGCATCAAGCTTTTTCAGCGCTGGTGTCACAAATTGACATTTTGATGAATTCCAGATTGCAATGAGGACTTAATATGACTGTTACACATGATTCCAGATTGTTTTTCAACTGGCAAATTTTCAGCGCTTGATAAAAAAAAATCCCCCCCCCCCCCATTTGCTCTGAAGTGCAGACAATAATTACACAAGTTAAATGCTGAATCATTTAAAAAACAAAGAATCCCGAAGAAGTCCTATAATCCGCAGCGTTTTCTGCCTCATATAAAGTGAACCTGCCTTGGCAGAATTATGCATTTTCCATTGATTAAGAATAGGCCATTGTTGCAGGTAGTGACAGATATTTGTTCGACTTAAATGTGATTTTATCATTTGACAATCAATGTATTGTGGTATTTACGTTCATAGCTCACTGTGCACTTTATTCCCTGCTAATCTGAGATTGTGTTTTTATGGCAATAAACTTTCTTTATTCCCAAATCCGACTCCCGACAAATAACAAAATAACCGTAGGTGAACTCTTGCGGTTAACCAAATAGCCTATTACAAAGTGTTAACGTGCACATATTTAGGATATTAAGGCATTTGCGCTTTATTATTAAATGCATGTGTGGTGATGTGGCTGAGAGAGGAAGAACGGTAAGGATTGACACCTGTGGGAAATTATCTCTAACAGATGTTCTGTGTTGTATGAGAGGCAATCCAGACTGCCGGAGGAGAGAGAGAGGCACGGAGAGATGCAGCCTCAACAATATGCTTTTGTCCTTGAAATTGAATAATGACCATCACTACAGGATAATTTTGAATATACCTATGCACACACCTTACCTTCACCTGCCGGCTCATATCAAAAGCCTCAGATTGAACCAAGCTTTGGTGAATACAACCCGAATCCACCAAGGCTTGGTGGGGCATCGGGGATCCGAACCAATGTCTCCACCTCCATCGCGGGGCATCGATCCTGGAAATGCCCAGGATCCCTGCAGCTCTAGCAGACCATTTCAGACATCATGCCTGCGGCAGGTGTAGGAATGCATTTTTACAGACATTTTTAGCAATCTGTTTGAATTGGGGTGAGGCTAAAGGCAGCTGTAATGGCCAGTTTTTCACCCGTTCCTTGTGGATTTAAAAGGAAATAAGCGTAGGCTACGATCAGAAAATTTAAAAAAAAATAATGCAGGAACATGTACAATAAGGACACAGATAAGAGAATCACACACATTAGAAGCTCAGTTACAGGTACTGCACTAAAATAACTCTGCTCTAAACAGAGAGAGAAACTGTGCACCGGTTTTTAGCAATTTTCTTTCTCGTCTTTTACTTTTTTGCGCTTAATTATCATTCAGTATAAGATAGACTAATAGTAATAATTGATGTGAGTCCTCATGAAATCAGAGACTCTGTCCTTGAAATCTGTGGTAGGGTGGAGGGTGGGGCCGGGTCGTGATTCCGCACACCCAGCCCCTAATCAGGCTAATCGAGCCTCAGAGAGGGATAAAGGCCGACTGGAAGCTGCAGTGCGACAGAGAGAGAGATTTACAGTCAGCTGTCCGACACCTTTGTGTGTTTTTTGTTAAGTTTATCATTAGAATATTATTTATATCGTCAAGCCACTTCTCGCCTCCGCCTTTCCTGAATAGAAGCACTGGTGGCAGCTGACAGGCACTTATGGCATTTGTATGCAGCAGTGACACGGTTGAGAAACCCCACAGGAAATAGACCAGCCACCAAACAAGCCCCAGATTCTTTTAACTCCCACTGTCATGGTACCAATCTAACTCAATTTTATCACTCTCTCAAAGAGCTACCTTGCCTTGTGTCTACCTTACTCTCCTCCTTCGGTCCCTTCGACAAACTGTGTTTCTGAATATACTGCGTTCTTGTGTTTGTCTCACAACAAAGGGATCAGGCTACAGGATCTGACAGAGAGAGGGAACAGCAGTGAACAGCACAATTACACAACCCCTGATACTGGCCTTAAACACTTACAGGTAAAAGAGCAGGCCTGGGCCAGTGTCTTTTACTCAACAGCCATATTTATCACATTTTGGCCAAAATTCTCTAATTTTTTCTCTCCAGATCCTTATCACATCCTTACTTATCAAATGTAAAGCATGTAGAAAGAGTTTAAAGTCTCTGCAACTGGCACTTTTTTATTTTATATTTCTTTCTTAGCATAATTTGGGTAACAGAATGAAATGGTTGTGTCTGACGATTGCAGTCAACACAAAAATGTGTGTATAAATTGAGATTTCTTTTAATTTTTTATATCTCCTCACTCTGCTGTAGAAAGGGTCCTATAATGTTTCTACCTGGGTGTAACACTTTGTACAATAAAACCACAACATATTGAAAACAGCTAAGTATTACATTTTTCATCATCAAAAATTATGAAGTTGTATGATTTAAATGGTTGGATACATTCAAGAAGGTCAATACAAAAATAAATAAATAAAATAATAATAATAGGACACCAAAGTGCGCCCTCTTCATGGAAATGCCAATAATAACTGTCCATGAGAATATTTATTGTCAGGGAACAAACCTGCTCGATATCTCACTGACAAATTGTGAATTGAGGCCATCTTGACATCGATACCACCATCGTACCTGAGTGAGTTTTGGCAGGCTGAGGGGCATTACAGGAAATAACTGTTATCTGCCTGTGAGAAAGGAATCTAAAAGAAATTGTTTGGCAGATATCATCCTAAAGATGTACATTTGCATTATCTACCATCCTATGCCTCACTTTAGCCATAGGTAATGAGAAGGTGCACAGGACACACTCCAGCTGTTTTTCAAAAGCCATCATTCACACACATGACAGTCAGTGACAGTCAGATGCTATCAAGTGCCTCTTCAAGAACTCACAGTGACACTAACAGCATAGGAATGGTGACAATGTTCTGAATTTTAATGTAGTTAAATTTAATCTTTAACCCTTAATACCATTAAAATCTGAATTAAAAAGTTTGAGGTATCTAAAAATAAACACTATAGGAAAAACGCAACAGTTTAGGGACTTGATGACACTTGTTTATACTTTAACCTTGTGCAGTCCCACGTGCACATACGTGGATGTATTTTGTCTTCAACATATGCAGCGTATAAATTAATATAAACCGACAGTCTCAGTTCAGAAAATTCTGTGCATTTCAAACTGTTCTGAGACCAGTGCAAACAGACAGCACACTGGAAGTTAAGTCATTTACTAAATAGGGGCAATAGAACATCCTATAGCTTTCCTTTCCATTTCCATTTCCATTTATGCATTTGGCAGATGCTTTTATCCAAAGCAACTTACAGTACACTTATTACAGGGACAATCCCCCCGGAGCAACCTGGAGTTAAGTGCCTTGCTCAAGGACACAATGGTGGTGGCCATGGGGATCGAACCAGCAACCTTCTGATTAACAGTTATGTGCTTTAGCCCACAACACCACCAGCACTCCCTTTCCTTTTTTATTTGTATACTGTAGTTTTTTTTTATTTAAAATCAGCTTTAATATCTGTAATGTAATGTCTCAAAAATATGAATAACCAACACACCTGGAAACATAAACAATTTGATAAACAAAATCTGACTTTCTATATAGCTTGGTAATATTTAATTTTTCACAACTTATTCCAGCTGTCCACATATGTGGACATACATTTTTAGGAAAAGTATTTGCTCTAGATTTTCTTTTTTCTAGATTGTTTATTAGGTGCTACTAGTTATGAATCAAAAACGGAAGTAGAAAATGCACACAGCAGTCACACTCAGGTCTCAGGAGGATACAGTAATTATACACTATAAAATGTTATGTGCAGTTGTAACCTAAAAAGGGATAATTCACCCAGAAATTAAAATTCTGTCATTATTTATTCACCCTTATGTCATTCCAAACCTGTATGTATTTTTCTCTGCAGAACAAAAAAGGCAATAACTTAATAAATATCCCATTGGCATAATTCAATACAGTGGCAGAACATCACTTTACCCTTTAAAAAGCACCTACATAGTCTTCCAAAGACATATGATCACTTTGTATGATGAACAGACTGTATTAATTTGGGCTATTTGGTAAGCTAAAATGAACAGAGCAATATTTGTATAGATCATATACCAAGTGTTTACAATTTTCATTGGAATCAACCTATGATTCAATATAGTTCTAGTTATCTCTGCATGTGAGTCAGTCAAACCCTGAACCCCCTCAGCCCTCTCTTCCCCCCTTTCCTCCAGATATAAACATCTGTTGAAGCAAAAACAGCAAAAACAACTAAGACAACAAAGCATGCTGACCTTGCACCCCTGAACCCAAAGGTCATGTTTGAATGATAGGTGGATTGTTTATGTGGACCAGTGGGAAAAGAGCTCTGTTCTAAACTCCTCATACTCTTTTTATCTTTTTTTTTTTTCTTTCTCACTCTTACTTTATCAACAGTCCCTCTCCACTACCTCTAACAAACATAATGGTTATAAATGGTGATATTGTTGTACTTGGAGTGGCTCAGGCTGCAAAGGGTGAACTTAAAATATGGATAATGTACCAGTGAGAGGAGAGAGAGAGAGGGAGAGAGGGCTGAAAACATTTTCTGAATTAAACATTATGCAGTGGGTGAGTAAGAAATCAGCATTTTACAGTATAACATAGAAATGTGCCGCATTGCTCTAACCAGGTGCAACTTGATGAGTATTTGTATATTTTCTTACCAAGCCTGTCAAATGATTAATAATTTTTTTATCAAATTAATTATATGATATGCTGATTCATTTATATATTATAAAAACTTTTGCTGAGAAAGCATTTTAAATAACAATAATTCAATGTATGATTAAATAATTCTAATTATTTATTCAGAAATACACACACACACACACACACACACACACACACATAGAATATTCTAATATTAGTTTTTTATGAGCTTAAATATTCAAATTCCAATTTATTGATGAATGCCCATCCCTAATAAACAGTATATACACTTGTAGCGATAGTTTGGAATAATGTACAGATTTTGCAGTTTTGGAAGAAAATTGCTACTTTAAATTACCAAAGTGGCATTCAACTGATCACAAAGTATAGTCAGGACATTACTGATGTTAAAAACAGCAAATCACTATATGAAAAAAAAAAAAAAGTCATTTTTTATCAAATCTAGACAGGTCCCATGTCCAGCAGCCATCACACCAACACCTGATCCTTGAGTAATCATGCTAAATTGCTAATTTGGTACTAGAAAATAACTTGCCATTTTATCAAACACAGTTGAAATATATTTGGTTCGTTAAATGAAGCTTAACATTTGTTTATGAGTTGCCACAGTATGCAATAGACTGGCATGTCTTAAGGTAATATTAGGTCAAAAATGGCAAAAAAGAAACAACTTTATCTAGAAAATTTCAATGCTTGAAATTGCCAAAATAACTGAAGATTTCATACAAAGGTGTACACTGCAGTCTTCAAAGACAAAGGACAACTGGCTCTAACAAGGACAGAAAGAGATGTGGAAGGCCAGATGTAAAACTAAACAAGAGGATAAGTACATCAGTGTCTTTAGTTTGAGAAATAGACGCCTCACATGTCCTCAGCTGACAGCTTCATTGAATTCTTCCAGCTCAACACCAGTTTCATGTACAACAGTTAATAGAAGGCTCAGGGGTGCAGGCCTTATGGGAAGAATTGCAAAGAAAAAGCCACTTTTGAAACAGAAAAACAAAAATAAAAGGTTAAAGTGGGCAAAGATTTTAGCCTGGCTGAATAACGGCCTTTAGAAGAGGGGGGCGACAACACATGAGGGAGGGGCGGCTCGTTCTGCCACACATGATAAACAGGTTTTTCCATCCAGCTGTGTTTGATCGCAAGAACACATTCCTATCGTGTGCTGCTGCTAGTGTCAAGCAATCCTGAATGTGGTTTGTTGCCTGTACAGCTGCACGTTGCCTATACAGTTAGATTGTTTCGTTTACAGCCCCCTGCTGAAAAAAAGTTGTACTTCAAGCTTGTATTGCTTCAATTGTAGTAATATTCCTAATTATGTTACAGGGACATGATAAATTGCATGAATTGTTTTAACCCGTTATTTTTATATAATCAATCACAGTGAATACACTCAATTACAGTATCATACTAGAAACAGATGACATGAGCTCTAACGTCGTCACAACCATTGGTAGTCTCAGTATCGCATCTCTGCTCATTTGTGTTTTTCGAAATTTTCCTTTGCATCGCCAATGGTCAGAATCAGTCATGTCCCCTGAAATTGCTAACTCATTCATAATGAATGACTATGGGATGCTTTGTTGTAGCAGATGCTTAGTTTTGGATAGATTACTTCTGAAATGTGATCTGGTACTGATTACAAATTACACAACTAAAATTGTAAGTGTTTTTTAGGTAATTAACTGTATATTGCTTGCTTTAATTACATTTTTATTTTAAGTGTATAAAATACCAATTGACACTCCTTTTATGAAACATCTGTGAACACATGTGCAATTTACAATAAATGTATTATGCAATTCTGATTTCTTCTACTCCGTTACTATTCAACATTGCAGACGCCAAATGTGTAAATGCTCCCAAGGCTTCAAGATTCTCTAGGACTCCATTAGCCAACTTTTTTTAACAGGATTGGAGCAAAAATACTTCTTGATGTAGTCTTGGAATCAACACTAAATTTGGTTTCCAAGGTGCTCCGCTTTAAGAATGAGACAGCTTTGCAAATTGGCATGCATCAGTGACTTCACTCGATTCATCATCCAAACTTGTGTCTCACAAAGCGGCTTTCAGAAAGATAGAGATCAGTTGAGTGCATGGTTTGTGAAATGAGCATTTAGAAAGACAAGAATAAATTCAGCTGACATAACATTAACAAAATTGGTGTTGTTGGAATGTTTATTTATATTTATTTTTTTAAATCTAGCACTAATAAGACATTAAAGAACTATAAATGACATAGACATGCTGGAAATATTATAAGAAAAAGACAACATGGCAAAGTAGATCATAACAATTGTTCATTATTGTGCCAATGAATATGTTTCAGGCTCAAAACGTAGTTGGTTTGAGCCTTGGGTCACAAGAAACCCCATTTTACTTCATAAGAGAACATGTTATGCACATTATGAGTAAAACAAATAGTGTGTTGTGAATGCTACTGTTGTACACCTTCCAAGTCACAGGAATTTATAGATTAAATAACTTGGCCCCAAGCAACAGCAGACCTCATTCTGCTAAATAAGTTTTATCTGATGGGATGCCAAACACTTTTGCACCCATGGACTCACTGCGAATAACATAAATAATTGCTCATGCTTATTTATGAGGTTATTTCTCAAGATTGTGTTGAGTGAGACATCTGGCAATATTACTATTTAGATTCATTAGATAAGCTACAGCAAAAACGCCATCTGCAATTAAGTTTTTTTTCCCCATTCTTGTTTAAAGCTGCACTACGGAACTTTGTGCTCTCTAGTGACATCTATGGTTAAAAACGTGCAAACAATTGGCAAAAGAACACTTTACGTCAGTCTTGTTTTGGCACTTCTCTTCTGACGGATGAATCTCATGATTTGAGCTTACCTGGATATCGCCTGTGTGTGATCATGTCTGGGATATATTCAGAGCTGAAGTCATAACGTGCTATTTTCACGTTGATATTACTGAAATATGACTTGCTTTGATGAAGATAAAAAAAAAAAAAAAAAAACACTTGTATTTACATATTTTTTAATTAATACATTTTGCACTTTTCTGACACTACACTCAAAGTGCTTTTACATAGAGAACAGGGGACTCTCCTCAACCACCAGTCACCGTATATTTTAATATGATTATTCAAAAGTGTTTTATCTACTATTAATGTTTTATTGTACTACACTTATCAATTGAAGAGGTGGAACTTGTGATATTACTGCTGCGAGTTCAATAGAAGACTTATTTTATATTATATTGTACAGCCTCACTTGATATTGCAAACTAACTGCAATACTACAATATTATGTCTATGCATTAAACACAATAACACTGCAAGCTAAATTAAACATGAAAATAATATGCTTAAATATGCAATATAACAATTTTAAGAAGTACATTTGAGAATTCATACATATTGGTAAACATGTCACTGTAACTTCCCCCGAAAGTACAGTAGATACATCGTGATCTGTTAATACATGAGACATTTTTGATTCATACAAGCATGACAAGCAATATAAGCTTCAACAAACCTATCAGGAAACCTTTCCAAGGATTATAGCAGGTAAACAACTTTGTAAGGACATTGGTACACTGATTGTTTATGTACTCAATCAATAATGGCAATTTGTTAATGTTTAACCAAAAAACCCTTCTTTGTAAACCCTAGAAATGGTTGTGCGTGAAAATCCCAGTAACTGAGCAGATTGTGAAATACAGAATTTACATATCAAATGTACACATACTTACACAACACAATAATTATATACAATGTACAGTAGACAATACACACAATATAGAATACACAATATACAATAAGTAAGAGTATATGAAATATATAAGTAGTTGTATTTAGGAGAATATGTTGACAGTCCAGTGTGAGATTATAGATGAATAAAGTGCAGTGCTAATTATTGATCCTGATAGATCAAGTGTTCAACAGTCTGATTGCTTGGGGGAAGAAGCTATCATGTAGTAATTATTGATCCTGATAGATCAAGTGTTCAACAGTCTGATTGCTTGTGGGAAGAAGCTATCATGTAGTCGGCTGGTGCGGGTCTTGATGCTGCGATACCGCCTGCCTGATGGTAGCCGTGAGAACAGACCATGACTCAGGTGGCTGGAGTCTCTGATGATCCTCCGAGCTTTTTTCACACACCGCCTTGTATATATGTCCTGGAGGGAGGGAAGCTCACCTCCGATGATGTGTCTGGCAGTTCGCACCATTGCAGGGCTTTGCAGTTGTGGGCGGTGCTATTGCGGTGATGCAGCCAGTTACTAAATGAATTAAACAAAGGGAATTGTTTTAGAATTCTGGCATGGGGTTTCTTCAGAAGAGTAGTCTTTAAGCCAGGTGATGACCATTAATGTTCAGGGCATTACTGATTTACAACCTGGTCTACAGAACTCCCTTTGTTCTCAAGACAGTTGACACTCAACAGAGCAGCTTTTAATGGGCTCTTTTCAGGCCTCTGTGTCTTAGTTAATAACTTGGAAGGAAAATATAAGTTTACATCTTGGATTCGAATCATTTTGCCTGGAAAATCTTCTATATATATATTTCTGTCCCTGATTGCATCACTTCCATGCGCATTGCAAGGCAGAGTTTTAATTTAATTTGATTGAAGACCATGGCTTATAAAAGCTTTGATATCTTTTTTTTCATTTTCTTGTATTTGGAATAACGCAAATGTGTAAATAAAGTAAAGATGTAGCACGGTGGATTTCATGAGCATACCAGAGCACAGACCAAAACTGAATGGGATCAGAGGGGCATTCAGTGAACCTCCGCAAATAGTGTGCGGCCTCAAGACTCATTGTCATGGCAATAGGGGCGCCTCTGATGATTCTTGGCTGTTCTTGTCTTGCACCTGATCAGCACCAAAATTACACAAGAAATGCAGCTACCGAACGCAATACAGATGTGCAAAAACTCATCAAAAACATCTTACACCACACTTTATGGGTGCACAAAACTGTGAAAAAGTCTTAGGCACATTAGATGATTAACAAAAACATTTGTCTTATGATGATTATTTATGTTTTTAAATGTAGTGTGTCAATGGGTAATGTACATTTTAGACTCCCAAATATTCCTTCTGCAAATAGAATAGAATAGAAGTGTCAGGATAGAGACCAGGAGATCGGAGGTAAGTGATTCAAATACTGTTTTATTAAAGTGTCACTCGTGCAAGGTGAGTATAAGGTGAGTTTTCAGGTGCAGGTTTGGTGAAGATCGCTGGACGTACGGAGAACAACAGGTAATCCAGATAACTTCAATTGTGGCATAATACTCAGTCTCAGTTCGTTAATCCATTCTTTCTTCTAGGACTGGTCGGAGCAACTTGGACAGATATCAAACATGGGCTTTCAGGAATCGGACGGGAGATCTGGAGATGGCAGAACAACAATGCAAAGGGTTAGTATAGAGTCAGGTAAGGAAGCGGAATACTCAGGTGTTCAGGTTTCACAGGGTTCACAGGATACGGGAGGAAACGGTCTGTTCCTGTTGGAGGCTTGACAACGACTGGAATCGCGGTGAGTGTTTTTATGAGCTGGTTGATGGAGTAATTAATGATGATCAGGTGTGTGTGTTTAGTATTCTGGGGAGAGTGATCTTTGAGTGGTGGGTTGAAACGAGCCTGATTGATCCCTGACAAGAAGAACATATAGCCCTGCAACAGATGGCATTGCCCCACAGAGTCCCCCACTGAACATCGAGTCAATCTGGGATTACATGAAGACACAGAAGCAATTGAGACAGCCTAAAGTTATAGAAGAACTGTGGTGAATTCTCCAAGAAGCTTGGAACATCCTATCTGCTAACAACCAAGAAAAATTGTGTCCAGGTGAAATGGTGAATAGTTTGCACCCTTAGAAATTACTGTAGGCCATTAAATTTAAATAAAAAAAAACAGTGGGCAAACATTGCATGTTTAGTAAGATACATTTTACATAGCACTAACACTCTTAACCTGAACTGCTTGATGATGCGTTGCACTAGAATAATCCATGAGGTTCCAGCTTAGCCTCTTAAACTTTAGTCCCGCCTTAATCGATTTGATTGTCAATGACATTGACGAGCGGTGTTAGACTACTGAACATGCTAAACTTTTAACTTTTTTTGAAACCATGATGTTATTCCTGCAACAACTCAATGACAATTAGACAGTGCATAATGGACTGCAGCATATCAGCAACAAGGATATCAATTATCTGTAAAGAATGTCTTTAACCATCACTTCTATATGTGTGCTCCACTGGGGGTGTGTGTGTGTGTGTGTGTGTGTGTGTGTGTGTGTGTGTAAGAGAGAGAGAGGGGGGTTAAGAGCTGCATGGCCCTGTTCATTTATAATCATCTCCGAGAACAGAATGAAACCATCATCATCATCTGATTGAATAAATGCATAAACCATTTTAATCGTCGTGTTCCAAGTTAAAACATTTTCTTCTTTTATGATCACAATATTGTCTGAATATGAAAGACTCGTCATGTTCACGAGTCATTTTCTTCGAGTTGAGTCAAGTCTGAAGTCTTTTGAGGTTGAGTCTGAGTCGAGTCTGAAGTCCTTAAAAATGCTACTCAATTCAGAATCTCTAACTACAACATCTCTGTTGTATAGAATAATGCTTTACTTGTCGAGCAATTGCTGTGCTAATCTAAGCATAGCATTTCCAGTTAGCATGCATTCTGCATGCTAGCATTCATTGTACAAGCTAGTTCTAGATAGAGCTATTTAAGTTATACTTGCTTGGTAATTTTAAGTTCAGTTTAATAGTTACATTTAAAGTTAAGAAATAAAATGTATGAGTTAGCTTACTTAATATTTACATTTAATAGCCATTTATATGTCGATTTACTGTTTGATCAAGTTGTCCTCGATTTAGGACAGCTTGATTTTATACCAACTGCAAATTATACTGAAATTCACATGAACCAAACCCCAGACCTCTTCAAACTGCTTTCACATCAACCAAATAAACACAACTCGAATGTCAAACGGACTCTGGTACTCACCAAAAACTGTACTGTGAAGCACCCTAAACTGCCTAAATGACTGAATTAATTTCTGATTACTACATATCTAATTAAACATGAAATATATATATATATATATATATATATATATATATATATATATATATATATATATAAAAAGATGTATTTGTTCCATAAGCTTAAAGAATGTAATTTTCTGTCTTTCTAAGTATGCAGACTAAGACTATATGAGAGAAGACTTCAAAGCCAATGTGTGATATTTGACTACTGACTTCCAGCTTTGACAGAGATCTGCAATTACAAAGCAGGTCAGACTGGCTTTAATTAAAAGAGAGTTGATGTTCCCAGCTCATGTAATCCGTGTCTGATTAAGTCGTACGTGAGGGATAGAGGCGGCGCAAGATCCTTCCTTGTTATTCGCACACAAATTTCTTGTCCTTTTACAAGCCATGACCCTGGAGCAAACATGGTGGGAGCTTATTAAACGTTTTAAACCTCACAGCCTAGTTTCAGACCCAAATAGACAGACTACCCAAACAAAGTCTTGGTGTTATAAAGATTTTGCACACATCTTTAAGTCTGGGTTAAGCTGAGCTAAAGTCCAGTTAACCTCTGTGAAGTAGTGCTTGCTGTGCTCTTAATGGAAAGGAGACATTCCTGCACTTTGCCGCCACTCTAACTGAGAGAGCAAACGGGGTCTAAAGCAGGATAAATTTATCTTAGCCTCACTCTGAGGGTAAGCTCCAGCCATCTTTCTTTATCTGAACAATCAGCATTATAGTTGTATTACAGTCAGAGAGTCTAGATCAAAGCCCCATGGACTTATTAGAAAAGAAGTGGAATGGATAATTTCATATTTCTATATAACTGTCTTTCAAAATGTCTGCTGAATATTCTTCAAGCTCAGTATTCTTCTCCAGTATATAAACAAGCGAGGCTTAATATCACTTCCTTGATGTTGAGTGAGTCTTGATCTTTGCTTTGCCTTTTGTGTGACTGTTTTGACAAGGCTGCTGAAGAGAATCAATATCGGCACATCAGCGAGTGCAGGTGGTGAAGCGGAGTGGTCATGCTGTGGAAACAGATCAGGTATCAACTGCACATCACCAGCAACCCTGCCACATCCAGAGACCTCTGGAAGAACAAAGAACAAATGCTGCGGATGTTTTTCTTTTCTTGTTTTTGTGTGCTGCTATGTGAAAATCCGAGGCCTGTTTCTGTTCTTCCAACTCCTGCTGTGCTGGCCTACACATTACTTCTGGCTGTTACCTCAGTCAGGAGCACTGTTGAGAAGTAACTAACTGGTCCTGTTTACACTTGGTGTTAACATCCCAAATGCATCTCCTGTTACGACTTGTGATCAGATTTTGAAAGGTCTGTGATTTCATGAATACATCAATTACTATGTCACTGTTTTACTGCATGATGATGAAATGCAAACAAGTAAAAAAAAAAAAAATTGATTTGAGTGAAACAATCACAAAACGTTTTGGACCCCATTTACACATGTAAACTACTGCTGACTACTTGTGATAGACATTTTGTTTTTAGACACTCATCAAGTGTAAAAAGGGTCTAAAAGTATTGATGTAACTAACTTACCTTAACTTTGCAGTACAGTAGTTTTATTACTTTAAATTATGTGTAGCTTTTAGTTTCAATGTAGCTTCCCTGTACATTTTTTAACTTCATTCAAAATCATTCTGAAGTGCTATTTTGGTACTTGTGGCAGGAAGGAGGGTGGGGCAGGATCGTGATTATACACACCCGGTCCCATATCAGGCTAATTAAGCCTCCAAGAGGGATAAAGGCCGACTGCGGAGGATTGTGCGGGAGAGAGAGATCATTTACGGACATTTCCATCATATGTGTGTGTGTGTGTGTGTGTGTGAGTGTGTGAGTGTGTGTGTGTGTGTGTGTATGTGTTAGCATGTATTTATCACTTTGTGGGGACCAAATGTCCCCATAAGGATAGTAAAACCCGAAATTTTTGACCTTGTGGGGACATTTTGTTGGTCCCCATGAGGAAAACAGCTTATAAATCATACTAAATTATGTTTTTTGAAAAAGTAAAAATGCAGAAAGTTTTCTGTGAGGGTTAGGTTTAGGGGTTGTGTTAGGTTTAGGGGATAGAATATAAAGTTTGTACAGTATAAAAACCATTATGTCTATGGAAAGTCCCCATAAAACATGGAAACACAACATGTGTGTGTGTGTGTGTGTGTGTGTGTGTGTGTGTGTGTGTGTGTTTGTTTTTGTTTAAGTTAATCATTAAAATATGATTTATATCGTCAAGCCGGTTCTCACCTCCTCCTTTCCATTGACTGCTTTGCAGTACTCAAGAAATCTTTCTTACTATTACAACTATTGAAAATGGTTGCGCTACCATGCAGAAATCACAGTACAGTGGGTTTTTTCCCCATTTGTTGAGGTATTGAGTTGTTAGAATTTGCTTTACACTTGCAAGTCAAATTTTGTTTTTAAAAAAAGGCAAAAAGAAACAAATTTCTCCTGAAATTATATTTTCTCCTAATTTCAATTGTTTTAGAGAGATGAAGGCAATTCCATGCATTACTGTTTTGAAAAATGTCTCTAACCAGGATAGAAAGGGAAGTGGACAGCCCAGATGCACAACAAAATGACAAGTAAATCACAGTCTCTAGTTTGAGAAACAGACTCCTCACAGGTCCTAAACTAGAGCTTCTACATGCCAAAGACCTGCATTGCTGCAAGATGATTCTTAGACAAACAGAACATTTTAAGACACAACATTTATTTAAAAAGAAACAGCCATTTGTAACAATATAAATGTCTCTAAATCATCTCTAAACTACATCATGTGCAATGTGATAAACACATTCCAATTTCTGGTTTAATCTCTTTCATGTGTGTCCAAGTATTTTGGCTATTAAGTTAACATACTGCACAAAACTAATATAATGCGATATCATAGAGGAGGAAATGTATCCTCTATGATATTGCAGCAATTATCCAGATATGGAATGAGATGGTTAAGCAAACTGTTATCAACTCCTACATGCCAACTAAAAAAAGGCAACAATAAACATTTCACACAGTGTTTAGTGAGAGATATGATTGATTTAAACACTAAAAGTGGTTGTTCTGTATATGTATTATTATATTACAGTTTTTATAGTTAGTCTTAAAATTATGGTTATTTAACATATATTATGTTGCATATTTTATTATTATAACATTATGAAATATTAATATTGAGTAAATTGTAGCATTTAGTTACATAAAGTTTTGTGATTTCTCATATGTTCTTTATATAATATCCATCCTTTGCACACTTTTGGCCTCTAGCAGGTGAGGGTTTTCAGACAGATAATCAGCAGCACAGGGCAGGGAATTACAGTACAGCAACGTGAGTGAAAGGGTTACTCACTAGGACAGTTTATTTTGAACGGGACAAACCGTTATGGAATTTAACGCAGGAGTACAATACTGAACTGATGTGGAATGATAAATGCATAGAGTGTGAGGAACTGGACGGTGGGAAAAAACTAATTTTTAGTAAAAAGTCAAAAGAAGATCGCAATATATGTAATTGTAACAATATCAGATATTATAAATAAAATGTGTGGGCATTTTTTGCCTCCATATTTTCAATTTCGGGAATATTTTTGTTAATTTCTGTGGCATTTTTGCCCAGAGTCCCCATTAATTTCCAACACTATTGGCATTGTGTCTTTCTGAGGTATTTAAAAGTATGATTTAGACATATAGTAAAACATTAACAAGACATCCCCACATATATGTCAAATTACATTGTGTTAAACATTGCCTACCTTAAAAACAAGTAATGTTTGATAAGTGGTTAAACATGTTCAGACGGTTCCCTCATACCTGAATGAACGGCTCCTTTCCAGAAAATCACAGTATTACAGTTCTTGTATAGTGACAGGGCAGAAAGTCTTGAAGACGATAGAGAAGAGAGGACCTCTGTAAGCTCTGCTCACGATGTTGTGCCCTGCAGGCTTTCGTCGTGCCGCGCACAGCACATTTTAGATTATAAACAGATTTAGTGCTTAGAACTTTCTTCTTCCCAAACATTCTGAAATATTGTGGGTTTTTTTTGTGTTTTGTAATTGTGATGAAAAATAACTAGCGAAGTTGAATACTTAATTTTTAATCAAGTAAAAGTACAATATTTTATTTAAAAGTAGAAAAATATGAAAAATATACTCAAGTACTGTATTGAGTGTAGTGTTAATTTGTTACTTTACACCTCTGGTCAGGAGTAGTGATATTGCACTCATGGATAACCAGGTGATGGCATTTTTAGAACACCTTCGTAATGTTTTGCTTTATCCATGATTTGTCCTTGGTTTTTATTGGTGTTGACAAAGAGTTTAATTTCTATTCCGTGTTCAGTGACACACTTTTTAAAATTTGATCCACAATAAACTACGAAATTTGCATGCACACCTTCACCCGCCCCCAAACAATGGTCCAACACTGATCACCGGCAGTGGTTGACCCTTTAACACTGATGGCAACAAATTTCCACTGCATTAGCCATACACAAATACATGTATATTAATACAATAATACAATTCTAATTTCAGCATGGGATGCTGCTGCTCGTAACTGCTGGTCTACGATCCATTTCCCAACCACAAGTCCAAACCTTAATGGAAAAGCTGAATCTACTGTAGATCAGTGGCATTGGCCGAATTTATAATAAATCTTATATGGCTGATCACTACATGTGCTTGGAGAATGTCTTCATTTCTTAAATAATGTAACATTTAAAAAACATTTTTTAATTATGTAGCGTCATTCTTTTATTAAAACGCATTTATTCAAATGTTGTATCAAACAAACTATACTATACAAACTATAAATTAGACTAGGCTACATCAATTTACTTTTAAATCAATAAGCATCGGAGTCAAACTCGAAACAAGCCAGCACTGATATGTGACTTCTTGACACAGACACATAAAAGAAAGGGCCGTTTCAGGGCCACCCACATGTGCAAATTCATTTTTCACCTCGTTTAGTTTCTTTTTAGATGGAAAATCTAATTATCAAATGTGTGTCCCGTGGCCATTTTTCCAATTCTCTATTTTTAACTTGAGCATAACATTTCTATTTTTGAATTCTTAATTGAATATTGAATGAACTAATGATATATGGATTCACTTTGTACTTTGTCTTTGTTCAGCCAATGACAATTAGTGCACTACAGAATGATTGCATCATCAGAATAGTTCAATATGTAATTAATCCCCAGGCTATATCTTACCACACCAAACAGGTTCAAATATGTGAGAACATAAAAACAACCCCCTCCAAACATGTTAGTGAAAGGGTAGAATGGAAAGAAAACATATTCAAGGCAACAGAAATGTGTTCGGACAGGATAAACAGTATCCCTGGCAGTAGATTACAGTGGCATGTCCCACGGCTAGAACTGACTCTACACGCGTTCTCCTTTCCCATTGCAGCTTACAAAATGATTTCCATTTAGAGGAAAACATTATGAATGTGTATTAATGTGAGTTTATGTCAGTGTTGCCAAGTCCAAGCATCCACGTATGGTATGTGCACGGTATGTGATGAGTTGTGTAATGTGTACAAGTATGGAGAGAGAGTAAATAAGTATGTATTATGACCAGGAAAAGTTAACATGCATTATAGTTTCCTCATTAATCAAGCAAGTAAAGATGCCTTGTTTTTTCTTTTCATTCAATGTGTTCATTCTATTAATTTATGTGTCAGATGCCAAGGAACCACTGAACTAATATATTCATGTCATCAGGGGCATTTTTTTTTTTGAAGGGACACACAGATATAAGCATATCATCCTATCTAATGTCTTTCTCCTTTCTAGTTTTGCTGTTTCAGTCCACACCTCCTCAAAAACATCTGACCCCATTGAAGCCAGCTTTGTTCAACCAGCAGAGCAGCTATGCTAATGTCCATGTCCTCTTTTTGAAGATACATCTTGAGAGGACACCAGTTATAGACAGAATGCTACTCATGGCCACCAGATGCAAGCAGAAATCAAAATCAATAGCTTTGCTTAGTGCCATTGCAGTGCCTGATGACTCCTTGTCAAATCTATCACCTGTCCGGATCTGTTCTAGAGTCTCCATCACAGAGGGCAGGGTTGCCAGAAGAGCATTCCAGTAGTCAGTTCTTGCTGACCATTTTGTGCTGCTTAAAGCTTTTAGTGTCTGAGGTTTTCTGTTTTGTCTTGATCATAAACTTCTGTTGTACATCAATGAAGATGCAATGTCTTTTGGCAGATCCTTCCATGAATGAGCAGAGCTGCTCAACTAAAAAATAAAAATAATAATTACATATGGCTGTGTTTTTTGCAACATCAATAACAACAAGGTTCAGACGATGGGCATAGCAATGTATGAAGTATGCCTTATCACTCTGTTTAATGATTGCCTGAATACAATTGTAGACACCTGCGTAACACTTTATAATAATGGTCCATCATTAATAGGTACCTAAGCAGGAATTAATGCAGAAGGAATGAGTTGTACTACATTAAAACATTAGTCACTAATACAAACTAATATGGAAACATAATTAACTAATCATTAAGTAATGGCAAACTGATAGCTGATGTAGTTCACTATTAGTTAATCAAAAATTACTGAATTACCTCACCTAAAACTATTAACTAACTATGGCTAATTTAAAATAACTACTAACTAATTACTAATCATAACATTAACTATTAATTCAAATATGAACAATAATGTTTTTATTGTCAACATGATCATGAAATGTATCTTCAGAGAAGCATGACAGCATGATTTTGTGTTCTTTAACTTACTAAACTCATTAATGTAACACCCCTCTATATCACTGGCCACAGTGCCTGTTAGTAAAGTATCATATCCAGTGAGCTTACCTAACAGAACTGTAGGGATATACTGTATGTGCCCAACCTCCCTGTATTCCTTTGGTGTATCTCTTCTATTCATTACAGATTATTAACTTGCTGATGTTACATAATGAAGGTCTTCCTCAATAAGTACTAAGAATAATAAAGTGAAAATATTGGTAACTCATAATTAACGAGTCAGGTGTTAGCACATGTAAATGATGAAATTAACAATGAGATGGATCGTTATTATAAAGTGAGGGTCATCGAAACGCATTATTAATTAATAAGATCTTACTGTTTACTTACTTGGGACATAAGGTTATCTGGGCCATTAAAATAAAGTGAAAACACATTTAAAAAATGTAATCGTAACTGAGGTGTTACATGTCAGTTAATGAATACTCAAAATAAAAAAAGTGTTTGGTTTGACATTTTATTAATTTAATCAAACAAATGGTTAACAAACATTCACAGACATTAAAATCTGAGATTAAATTCAAAAATATTGGAATAACTGTACATAGACAGCATACTAAACTAAACACAATATCATTTTGGAAACCTAGAGTAAGATATAGGCTTAATATATTTAATGGCTACACATGTTTTAAAAGCTGTACTTCATAACGTAAAGTAAAACAATAAATACATGTGTAAAAGATAAATAATATGTATAGAAACCAGTTTTGATCTCCATAAAACGTCACCGGAAAATGGGAGGGAACCAACGTGCAGCTTCAAGGTCGATTCCACTTGTGCGCGTGCATCTGCCCTTGACAGTCCACTCAGTGGAGTGTTTCAGAGACTCATATTTATAAAATGAATTTTCATGTGTCTTTCTTTGCCTATGTTTGATCTGAACAGAACTAAACATATCTTAAATGTATATAAGTTCACAGCGTGCTCAGGCTGAAGTAGAATCAGTTAGCATCAGCACACCTCCTCAGCACGCACATTGAAAATGGCGAACTCTGATTGGATTAGAAGCTTGTTGGATGTGACATATATATGTCACATCCAACAAGCTTCTAATCCAATATATATACATTTCTGGCACCCTTATTTGTCACTGAACCATATATACTGTATATATACTTTACCAGACACTCAATGATTCTAATAATGGTCCCAGTATGCAGTGATACAGAGGGGTGTTACATTTATGAGTTTAGTTAGTTAAAGAACACAAAGGCATGCTGTCATGCTTCTCTGAAGATGCATTTTATGATCATGTTGACATTTTAAACACATGTTTATGTTGTGATTAGTAATTAGTTTGTAGTCATTTAAAATTAGACATAGGAATTTAATAGTTCTCAGTGAGGTAAATCAAATTCAGTAATTCTTGATTAACTAATAGTGAACTACATCAGTTATCAGTTCCCTTTTATTTACTGATTAGATAATTATTTCCATATAAGTTAATATTAGTGACTAAAGTGTTAATGTAGTACAACTAATTTCTTCTGCATTCATTCCTGCATAGTTACCAATTAATGAAGGACCATTATTATAATGTTTTACCGACACCTGACATGGAAGCACAACCATGGTAGCCTTGTCATCTTTTTTCAAATCAAGACCAAATTTCCCGAATGTTTCCAGCAGTTAGTTTGCAAGGCCAGCACCAGATGTGTCCTTTGCATGAACTACATAAATCAACACTCATGAATCCTGTCTTTCTTATCAACAAAACAAAGAATGATTGACAACTGGTCCTGTTTAGAGGGGTCTGGAGTTGTGTAAAGGCAGGCAGCATAGAATGCAGCTGCTTTTACTTCATCTATGATTTTACTCCTGACTTTATTTCTTTATTCGTTTGAATCCTATGGCTCATCATGTCCCCGGTAGTCTAAGTTGAGCTTATGTGGAGGTTATGTATGTTAATTGTAAGGTATGGCGGAGGATCAGTGGCTTTAACGGATTCACGAACAAACAAGAACTTACTGTTAAAAACTCCCCTAATTACTGAAATAGCGCCAACCAGTCTCCACAAGCACAATAAATGTATTGACAAAGAGACAATGAACTATTGACAGAGAACCGCATGTGACATCCGCATGCTCACCACGTGCTTATCGTGTGGACAGGAAGGGGAAACTTTGAGCGTAACAATGTGTGTGTGTGTGTGTGTTTTCAGTTAAACACAGAACTGCATATTGCTAATGAAATACGTGTAATCCCTGTATGTTGTGTATTTCTGAGGTATATCAAACTCGTTAGAACTGTTTCAGTTGTGTGTTTTAAACTCTGAGGCCTCATATTTAATAGCCTCAGAGTGTATATTCCCTTTTAAGTGTACTAAACACACGTTTCTTGGTATCAAATTAAACCTTACGATTTGTCCGAGCTGAATTCGAATATAAGATCTCTGTAGAATGATATTACACGATGTTTTACTATCTTTTGAGTCATTCAGCCCAAAATCTCTTACTGTCATAAACATGCAAATGAGCCTTGACAAAGGAACTCTCTCATGCCCAGAGTAAGGGAGACTTTTACGACCTCCAAAGGAATGTTCAGAGAAGTGCTGACCCTCACTTCATTCTCTTACTGAGAAAGAGAAATGAACCCTGTTAATCCTGTATATATATTCTATATATCCATGTGATAAATTCATTGACATGTATCTAATGTTCCATCTCATAATTTTCCTAAATGTTGTTTGATCTGTGTTTTCTTTCAAACTCTAATGGGTTAATGTTTCAGACTTTGCATACTCTGGTTAACCGAAATCATATGTGTGGCATATTTGGTCTCTATAACTTGGTATTTTGAAGATCGAAATGACTGTGTACATGATATGTCGATAACAACAACATATTAGTATTACAAGTATATTTCCTAGTTTCTTTCTTGCTCATGCAATGAGAAATGTGAGAACAAAGAGCAATAAACCAAATTCCCGCCTGGAACCCAAACCCTTCTCATTGGTCGAGCCAATGAGAGGTGGGACATGTTTTCTAAGGTTATAAATGCTCTTAGCTTACGTCTCTTCGCTCTGTTATGCTCCTCTTGCTTCCTGCCTCTCTTGCCCTCTGAGCCTTGTGCTCTCTCACTCTCTTGCTGAATGATGCTGAACTAGAAGGCCCCAAGGACTCCCAAGCATGCGCCAGGCTACGGCCTTGTCTTTCCATTCACCAAGATCCTCTGACTCTCACTGGTTCTCTCTCATCAAGACAACATCATCAAAGATCAACTGGAGCCTCAACAAATTGCATCAGGACAGTTTAATTCAAATGGGACATGCAAGTATCAAACTTAGTCTCATTATTTGATACATTAAGTATCCTTACCCCTTTCTAAAAGGGCGTGTCAGAACTAATATGATGGTTTGCTCAGGCTGTTGATCTGCTGAACTTCAAACAATGCTATAACTTCTTGCCTTCCTGTATTCTGCTTCAGCCCTCTTTCCCTTGGTAAACTGTATGCATGTATGTATCTGTATGTTAGAGTAGTTTAAATGTTTAGTCTAGTTAATAAAGTCTTGTTCATGTCACATGTAAAGTTGTCTGTGTCTCAAGCTCATATCTAAAGTCACTAATCATAGATTTTGACTACTTGCTCTTAATACTTAGTAAGAAAGACATTTCCCAAGCCCCGGAAATGTACCTTTCTATTAATTAATTAATTAATAACCAATGTTGAGTGTTCACGGGATGAACCGAGTAATTGGTTGTAATGTTAATGTAGCTACATCAAGTTAACCCGATTAACTGATCAAAAATATTCATAATCGATTATAACAAGTTATGATTGATTATTAATATTTCATAGAGCTGATTCGCTACATAATCTTAGCAGAGCATCATATCTGTTCTTCCTCTCATTTGTTTGAAGTTTAATCTGATTTGCTTTTTGAGTAGAAAGTTGTTCATCAACCTGTCTTATTAAATGCAGTTGAACATTTCAGTGTGTTGATGACTTGCATTGTACATGGAAAAGCTTTTTACAGTCTCTATAGCTGATTTCCAGTTCCTAAACACTTCCAGTGCAAATTTTCCATCACATGTTGAGGAACATCCAAAAACTCTACAGTGGAAAGAATAGGCAGAATCTGAGGATGTTTGTAAAAGTGTTAAAAAGCTGAAAGTGTTACAAGCATTACTCTGATTTGTGTAGGCAACACAACCACAAAGAGAGCTATCAATATTTAAAACTTGTTTATTTTATATGGGCTAATACATGTGCCTACTACCTCCTTCATTACAACCAATCCAGTCATATGTCACGGTCACATGAACACATGGCAAATGCATAAACACAGAGTTTTCTGGGACATACCATTACTAACATGCCCTGTTATCAGTGGTAGACAGTAAAAAAGTATTTTTTACTATATTTACTGTACTTAAAATTTTCAAGTAGCTGTAATTGTGTACATTATAGTATTTTAATTAAGGAAACTTTTAATTCACATTCAATAGCATATCTTTTTACTCCACTAAATAATAATAACAACAAAACCTATCCCTTTCTTTAATTGAATAAATAGCATTAAAGAAAATAGACACATTATGCAGACTAGTAGTTCTTGTTCTCGCAAGACTATGAATCTAACCTAGCAACAAATGCAGTCCTGCGAGAGTTTGCGCAGAACGAGAGTTGCCATTCAAATAAAACGTTGCCCAATGTATTAGAGTGCCAAAGGTGGCTGGAGGAGTTGACCACCCTTGGCTTTAAAAGCTCACCCTTACTACTAATAATAATTCCCTTCACGAAGTTTACTTTTTTGTTAACGTTTGCAGGAGGAGGTGAAAGAAAGACGATCTAAATGTAGGCTTATTTAATAAAAACTCAGGAATATTAACATAGGAATCTAAAACATGAAAACAGAAAAAAACATTATATCCATGAATGGTAAACAACTGACAAGGGGAAACACCTGCCTAATAATCACAAAAACCAATGAAACAAAAGACAGTGTCAAGAACTACAAAACCCATAATCAACACACAAGACAGGCAGGGAAACAATAAATATATATGGTGACCCCTAGTGGTCACACAAGTAACCTAGAAGTGCTATATTTAGGTGCCAGTCCAGTGCTATCAACAGTTGGGTAGATTAGATTTAGTTACCCAGTCACTGGGTCTGCTCCAGCATACATAAAATCATTTCTGCAGAGCTACATTCTCAACAGAAGCCTGCGGTCAGCTAATGAGTGGTGCCTTGTTGTAGCAACACAAAGAGACGCCAAAACACTGTCCCAGACTTTCAGTTTCACTGTACCTATTTGGTGGAAGGACCTTCACTCCATCCGTGAAGCAGTCTCATTCAATGTCTTTAAAAAAAAAGGCTAAAAACATATTTTTCATGAGTACTTACAGTAACTATGCACTCCTAAATAATAATAATAATAAATAAATAAATAATATTCTTGTTGCACTCTATTCTGTCTTGGATACTACTCTTCTGATGCTAGTGAAACTTTGGAAAGCAACACTTTTCTTACTGTTGTCTCCCTATATGAATCACTTATGATGTATTATTCCTCTTATGTAAGTCACTTTGGATAAAAGCATCTGCAAAATGAATAAGTTTAAATGTAAAATGTAAATGTAGTTAGGTGTTTTATGTAACATCTGAGTGAGATTAAGTATAACATTGCAAATACCTTTTCTTTAATATTAAATTATAATTGAAATAAATAAAATATGTTTAATAAATACGTAAAGGGAAGGCAAATTCATTCATTGCTCACAGACATTGGTTCGCCCAAAACAAAATGTAATTACCTTCCATCGTTGATACTTTTGGCTTTTAAATAATTGAAGTCCCCATTAGTGCCTCATTTTATAATCATGCTGAAAACATCCCCTGTGGCACCATTAAATGAAAAGGGGGAAAGAAAAAAAGCTTTAAAAGTTTTTAAATGCACGAATCTCCACATTACTCCATGTATTACATTTACTCTTCTTTTTTTGTAAAAACTGTCAGGTTACATAAAATGTTTAATTGTTTATAAATACACAACAGACATTAACTTCTCAGGCCATGTCAGGCCACGTCCACACATTTACATTTGTAAATGCATATTTTTTTCTACACCTTCCGATGACACTGAGATGCTGTTTTTGACAGTGAAAACTGAGCTTTTCAAAAACGCTCTCTTAAGTGCAACGCTAAATTTAAAAAACACCATCTTTGCTTTGTATTATGGACAGGCAAAACAGATATATCTTATGACATATTTGTTGTCATGTGATGCAGTCAAGTGATCCATTCAACACAAAACAATCAAGATGGCAGCCCATGTTGTGCCTGATTTTAACTTTGATAGCATTTTTAAAGATACATATTATTTTGTTCAACCTATACATTGCATTCCTTCAGAGAAAGTTTTAGGTCCTTTTTTTAAAAAACAATGTTAATTACCTTTTTGCCTTCATTAGTTTTAAAATGGTCCTACTGTATTTCAAATGATTTAAGATAAAGATAAAATATACAATGTTGCACCACACAACATATTTCATGTTGACTACCCATCTAAAAGGCCAGAGAAAAATTTGAGGGGGTTTGGAAACGGTTTAACTGCCACTTGGGTTTATGCTCTCCAAAGTCTGTCATTTCCACAACTCACCTGTCATTCAGTGCGTTACACGGCCATAAGACTGGTAAAAAAGGTAATACACTTTAGAGTTTGTTTCCTGAGCAAAGTACCACAGGCCTTTAACTTTAGTACCCCTTGTTAAATATTAGAGCTACTGTGTGGATATTTTCCCATTATTCCTTACAACCTGAATTGAATGCAGATGGTGAAAAAAATATTGCCCCATTATTAATGTTATCGGTATCACCTGAAATTGTGGTCCCACTTAAACAATGAACAACATAAAAGTTCCTATTTGCAAGACTTTTTTCACACATAGTTAAGCTAACATTTGTCTGTGTTTACCTTTTAGTACGAAGGGATATTTGAGTTGTGCTAATGTGTTGCATCCCTACTGTTATCAATGCATCTAATGACTAGACGTACCAGAATTACTGGTCTGGTACGTGATAAGCCCCCAATATACTTCCTAAAAAATGGAAGAACGAATGGATGTGACGTTATTGAGAACAAAATCTACCCAAAAATACGTTGTTTTTGTGTTAGTTTCAGTGGTTCGTAACAGCTCGTCTGGGTGAACTTTTAGCAAAACTTCTTACCGGCAGCTAATCACCTTCTTGCTGCCATTGGCCCATGTCATCGGTAGAGCTGGAGCTCCACCTACTTTTAATCCGACATTGAATTCCCATTCAGACATTTTAGATCAGTCAACGTGAACACACCAGTGTGCAGAGTTATTAGAGCTGGTGCAAACTTATCTACATCTGAACGATCGTTTGCATAGAGACATTTTCCATGAACATAATTTTTTTAGTCTACAAAAGGTATAAAATCTACTCAAATTCTCACAATTAGAATAATATTCAAACTCCCGCAACAAGATCTCACGGGAAGTTGGCATGTTATTTCCAAGAGTTCCAGTACCCTTGGATCGGCCACATTATTCTGACTCACTATCAGTTTAGGAGACCTGAGTTTGGATCCCCGTTAAAACTAGGAAGTAAACCAAACTTCCGATTTCACTGTGAGATCAGTCTGCATACTCATACATAAAGTTTACATTTGATAGACACTGAAACGTACAATATCAGCTAATTCACAGAATCTAAAACATAATTTCTTTTCCATATGTACAGCTTTAGAGACGTACACATCTTTATGAATTCTCTGAAGACTGGTCAGAACAGAAATTCCCTGGACCTTTATGATACTGCTGCAGGTGAAAGAGTTCAATGCTCATTGGCAATAATGTAGCATGACTTTTTATTTATTCTATTTATTAACTTGCATGTGAAATAATACGAGCTGTCACTATTTGAAATGTTATGACAAGTACACATTTTAGCAACACAAATTATTAATATGTTGAAACTTAACAATTAAACACTTGTATTACGAAAAGGTGCATTGTGTCATTGCTGTCTGAATGTGATCTGCTAGGTCCAATTTACCATCATGGGTGTAAAAATATGTAAATGTACAGTGACAGAAAAACACCTCTCTAGCATTTTCACATAGTAAAGGGAGGTGTAGAGTCACAACATCAACTATTTTTAAAAATACGTTCTGTGCTCACACACATAATCCATTTTGATCAACTCTTCTCAGTAGCTTGAATACAATCTGGAAGTTATGAGACAAAACACAGAAGCGCGGAGCGCTGAAAAGGGGCGGGGCTGAATAAGGTGAATATCAAGTTAGTAAAAAAAGAACAAGGCACACTAATACATTGAAGATAGGAATTTCAAACTGACAAACAATTGTAGTCTAAGAGTGCAGAACACATGACAGATATAGAGAAAACTAAAAAGCAAAGCTGCCATACAAGATATGGAGCTGAGGATGGAGGAGGGTGTAAAGAGCAGTTTGTATCCATGCAATGGAAAGGCAGCTAAAGCAATGAATAAATGGAGGAAATAAAGAGAACTGCTCCGATAAGCGTCTGAATTGTATTGGTAGACATAATGATCAGCTGAGCATTAGCTGATTACAGCTTGACTAACGTGACCTGCCTGAACTGAGGCTACACTTGATTGTACGTTTTGTTGTCTATGCAAATGTATGAATATGTATGTATGGTAGTACCACACTTGAATACCAATACGATTACTTTGGCTTAGAAGATCTGGACTGTTATACTCTACAATATACTCTACAAAGATTGACCAAAATTAGCTCTTTTGACCATAAAGAAATCATGTTGAAACAATGCTGAAAACCAAACACAGATTTTGTATGGTGGTGGAAGCATTATTTGGGTTGTTTGGGGTTGCTTTTCTGCCCCAGGGTCGGGCCAGCCATCATAGACTCAGCCATGAATTTTACATTGTATCAGTGAGTATTTGAGGAGAATGTGAGGACATCAGTTAAAAAGCTGAGGCTGAATTGTGGACCCTTCAGCCAGACAGTGACTCAACACTGGAGCAAACTAAGAAGTAGTCAAATAAATATAAAGAGTAAGTTTAGGAGACTGATTACAAGAAAAGTCTAATAAGAAGAACTGTCTGCCAACAGGAGATATACTTGCTATTGAAGCTATAGGGTTAATTATTTTCACCTGAGCATAAAATAGTTTTTCTGACCTTTTTTTTATTTATTATTCTTATTCTTATTTATCATATTTGTCCTTCAATATTTATATAATATGACACATGCTAATATTGTCACGGATCCACCTGTAACCCGCACAAGAAGAGACAGTCACAATGTAGATAAAAACTGCTTTTATTGAAAGAGCAGGCAAAAGTACAAAAGGGCAAATCGTATAGGCGGGTTGACCTCCGACATCGAGTGGTGGAGGGGGTGTTTGGGCTGCCGTGGGCGGGAACATGGGGCTATAGAACACTGGCTTCAAAAGGGAAACATGAAACACAGGACAAATTTTGTAGCGGGGTGGCAAAAGTAATTGATAAGTGACAGGGTTTATTCTTTTAATAATTTTAAAAGGGCCGACATACTTGGGGCTTAGCTTCTTACACGGGAGACGGAGGCGGATGTCTCGGGTCGAGAGCCAAACCCTTTGGCCCGGATGGAACAGGGGCGCAGGACGGTGTCGGCGGTCTGCCTTGGACTTCTGGGTCTGGGTGGAGCGTTGTATCCGGTCATGGGTGGCTCTCCAGACCTGGGCACATCTTCGGGCCCAGGCATCCACCGCCGGAACGTCACTGGGATCAGCTTCCCACGGAAAAAGGGGTGGTTGGTAGCCCAGGACGCATTGGAAAGGGGTGAGACGAGTAGAAGAGCTGACCAGGCTGTTCTGGGCGTATTCGGCCCAGGGGAGATAGGTGTGCCAGCTGCCTTGGTTCTGGACGCAGAAGGCTCGCAGGTACCTGCCAATCTCCTGGTTGAGACGCTCGGTCTGGCCATTGGTCTGGGGGTGGTATCCCGAGGAGAAGTTGAGTTGGATACCCAGTCTGTCACTGAAGGCTCGCCAGAAGCGAGACGTGAACTGGGTACCCCGATCCGAAGTGATCTCCTCGGGAATACCGAAGTTTCTGAAGATGTGGGTGATCATGTGGTCGGCCAGTTGTGTCGCGTTGGGTAACCCAGGTAGGGGAATCAGGTGGCACATTTTGGAGAAACGGTCTACTACCACAAGGATCTCGGTCCGGCCGTCAGAGGGGGGCAAGTCGGTAATAAAGTCCATGAGCCTGCAGGATGGCCTCCGTCAGTTCCCACCTAACGGGTGCGATGACACATGACGTGGGGAGGATTGTCTCCGACCCCGGGGGTTCCGAGCCATGGTTGAAGAGATGAGAGAGGGCGTCAGCCTTGATGTTCTGGGAGCCTGGGCGAAAAGTAACAGAAAAGTTAAAGCGGGTAAAGAACATCGCCCCCCTTGGCCTGTCGAGGGTTCAACCTCTTGGCTGAGCGAAGGTACTCCAGGTTCTTATGGTCGGTGAAGACGACGAAAGGGAACCTAGAACCCTCCAACCAGTGACACCACTCCTCCAGGGCTAGCTTGATGGCCAGCAGCTCTCTATTCCCGACGTCGTAGTTCTGTTCGGGGAGGACAGTTTATGGGAATAGAAAGCACAAGGGTATAGTTTGGCAGGAGTCCCGTGTGGTTGGGAGAGTACAGCTCCCACCCCTACCTCTGAGGCATCCACCTCTACCACGAAAGGCAGGGTGGGATCGGGTTGTTGGAGAACTGGGGAGGTGGTAAAGGCCTCCTTTAGGGCCTGGAAGGCCTGCTGGGCGGGTGTGTTCCAAGTGAGGAATTTCGGGTTGCCTCGTGTCAGGGACTTGAGAGGTGCGGCGATCTTGCCGAAGTTTCTAATAAAACGCTGGTAGTAGTTGGCGAAACCCAGGAATCGTTGGAGTTCTTTGAGCGTACTGGGCTCGGGCCAGGACAGGACTGCGGCAACCTTTTCGGTCTCCATCTCCATAGTTTCAGCAGACAAGACGAAGCCCAAGAAGGAGACGGAGGGGCGGTGAAATGCACACTTCTCTGCCTTCACGAACAGGTCGTGTTCTCGCAGTCTCTGTAACACTCTCGAGACGTGAACGGTGTGTTCAGAGAGTGTGGAGGAGTAAATTAAAAGGTCGTCTATGTAGATGACGAGGAAGAGGTCTAGCATGTCCCGGAAGACGTCGTTCATGAACGACTGGAACACCGAGGGGGAGTTGGCGAGGCTGTACGGCATCACCAAGTACTCATAGTGCCCCCTGGTGGTGATGAACGGCGTCTTCCACTCGTCCCCCTTGCGGATGCGTACAAGGTTGTACCCTTCACCTTACTGACCTGTTCGAGGGACGGCTGGATGAGAGGCAGGGGGTAGGCGAACTTCACCGTAGCCTTATTTAAGGCTCGGTAATCGATGCAGGGGTGAAGCCCGCCGTCCTTCTTGCCCACGAACAAGAAGCCGGACGCCACCGGGGAGGTGGACGGCCGAATGATGCCCAGACTGAGCGCCTCATCGACATAGTCCTCCATAGCCTTGGTTTCGGGTAGCGTTAATACTCGGCTCTTAGGGAGTGGGGACCCCGGAAGGAGATCGATGGCGCAGTCCACACTACGGTGTGGGGGAAGACTAACCTGGGTCTTCTCGAACACATCAGCGTAGGAGGCGTACTCAGGAGGGATGGAGACCGGAGACTTCACTTCGGGGCTCTCTACGGAGGTGGAGAACACCGGAAGGGAAATACAATGGGTCAAACAGTGGTCGGTCCAGCGCAACAGCTCCCCCGTGCGCCAGGAAATGTGGGGTCATGAAGCGCTAACCAGGGGTGGCCCAAGACCACTGGGTCTCTAGGTGACTGCACAATAAAAAACTGGATGAGCTCTGTGTGAAATAAGCCCACTTGGAGGGACAATGGCATGGTCCGAAAGGAAATAAGACCCGATCCGAGGGGTGCCCCATCCAGAGAATTAACTCGGAGAGGTGGCACGACCGGACTGAGTGGGATGGACAGTTTTTGGACCAAGCCATCGTCTAAAAATTCCCGCTGCCCCGGAATCAACTAGGGCTGGGGTAGAAAAGGAGACATCGTTAAAACTCAACACTACAGGGAGGCAGACTTGTTTCTGGGTAATGCTGAGAATGACTGACGTTCTCACCTGACTTTTGGAGAGGGAACGTCGGGGACAGGTCGGGCACGAGGTAACACGGTGGTCCGAAGCGCCACAGTACAGGCAGAGGTTCTGCGTCAACCGTCTAGTTCGTTCTGCCTGTGTTAACGGAGCGCGACCAAGTTGCATGGGTTCGGTTTTGGGAGAGCATTCGGGAGTGATGAGTTTAGACGAGTTAAGGCCCGTTAAAAGCTCTTGGACGACCGAGGGGGTGCGAAAAGTACGGTCACGAAGCAAGTTATCCACTGTTATGGAGAGCTGAATGTAGTTCTCCAGCGACAGCGACTCTCCTCGACATGCCAATTTCATTTAGAGCTGGTCACTCAAACCCAGGCGATAGACGGTCAACAAAGCGGGGTCGTTCCACCCGCGGCAAGGGTGCGGAAATCAAGTGTGTAGGCTGTGGCTGTGCGTGATGCCTGTTTCAGAAACACGAGGCGGATGCCCACATCCCTACCAGCTGCCGGGTGATTAAAAACCACAGCAATCTGGTGGCAAAACTGATCGTAAGAGATCAGTAGGGGGCTATTGGCAGTCCACAATGCAGTGGCCCATTGACGTGCTTTACCCGAGAGCAGTGAGATTAAAAAATTTACTCTCTCACTGTCAGTGCGTAAAAGGGGGCGATACGTCATGTACACACTACATTGCATTAAAAACCCCTGACAAGCTTCCGACGAACCGTCAAACCTCTCGGGGGGTTGAAAGCTCACGGCGCTGGGACATGCGGTGGGAACACCAACGGGTACGGGGGCAGATACAGGTGGAACAGGGTGAAATTGATCGGAAAAAGTACGTACCGCGTGCAGTATTTCCTGTATCTGCTGTCCCTGAGCCGCGAGTGTTTGGTCGTGTTTCCCAACCGTAGATCCTTGGGCAGAAAGCGCCGTGCAAATCCGCTCTAGCGAGCTGCGGAAATCCTCCGTGGGTTCCACTGTGACTGTCTTCAGTTGGGTTGGTTATTCTGTAACCCGCACAAGAAGAGACAGTCACAATGTAGATAAAAACTGCTTTTATTGAAAGAGCAGGCAAAAGTACAAAAGGGCAAATCCAGAGAAGAGTGGTAGTGGGGAGCGATAGGTCGAAGCCGGGGAATCAGGATATGGCAAAGGGGCGAATCTACAGAAGAGTGGTCGAGGAAAGCGTAAGGTCAAAGCCGGGGAAATCAGAATAGGAAGTAGAAGAAGACAAACGAGTTGAATAGACAGGGGAGCTAGGGGAACACTAGAGCTGGCAAAGCGAAGGGGTAAACTAAACAATAACCAACACGAGTGAGACGAAAGGGCAGCGTATAAATAGGGGAAAACGAACAGTGCAGGTGAAACTAATAATCGAGTGATTGGGACGAGTGCGGGTGAAACTAATACTCTGGTGATTGGGAGCGAGCGTGAGAGCCAGAGGGGAGTGATTGGGAGCGAGCGTGTGAGCTCGAGGAAGCGGAGCGAACTAGAGGAGCGGGGTTCGTTACACCACCAGACCTTCCTGCCACACACACTCAACCTTCCCACTCCCCCAATACTAATCACCATCACCTGCCTCCAACTACCATTTCAATCTCTATATAACTCTCCACTCTCCCTCCATTCTTCTTCTGGTATCATCGCAGTATGCAGACTCACTTACTGACTCTTCTCCCTCAACGATTCCTCTCCATTGATATTACGAAGTTTATTCCAAATTAATCTCCTTTCCCTTAGTGTGATTCTCCAGCCCAATTAATACTTCAACCTGCAAATACAATGTAAGAAGGTTAAGATGGGCAAGGAGGAGCGAGAACCGGCTTGTCAATATAAATAATAATTTAATTAAACTCAAAACAAAAGCACAAACATAAACACACACATGACGGACATGCCCGTAATCTCTCTCTCTCAAACCATCGTCACCGGCCGCCTTTTTCCCTCGCGCACCCGATCAGGCCGATTGGGGACTGGGCGTGCAACATTCTAGCCCGGCCCCACCCCCCTCCGCTCCACATACAATAACCACCATCAAGTACTGTTGTCTGTTCCTGAATTGATCTGCTCATTCTTCACTAACCTGCTAATTGCTGTCTGTTGTGTTTGTTCCAATAAATACCTGTATTTGGGTTCACCACCATCTTTGAATCTGGGTTACTGTCATAAATATGATAAAAATGCACAACAATTAATGAGGTGAACTTAATTTCATACCAGTATGTAATTATTTGTGTTGCTCATAGACAAATACAACCTTTGCAATAGCTAAACCAGGACATTTTTCTCACAATTAAAAGTGAAAATCATTAGAAAAGGAAAGTTTGGAGGCCTTGAACATGAAAAACCCTCTGTTTCTCATGGTCCTTCTCGGAGCTTAGAGTATCTATCTTATTTCTCGCTTTCATGTTCCCTCTAGACGGTTCCAGGATTTTCTGTCTCCAATTAAAAACATTGAGAATAAATGATTCTGTGAACTTACTCTGCCTTATGTTCTAACATAAAATGCAAAGTTTGCAACGGCATCACAATGGAATGTAATTAACATTTGAAAAGTTCATTTAAAATTCTCAGAGTTTTGATGTTTTAATGAATTTGGGTTAGGAAGTGTTGTGGGAAATTCTTATATAATTTGATAAACAGGCACAAGAATTTGAAGAAACTTCATTGTACAAATGTGTAGGTCAAGGTTTGTCTACATTATGGGGACCGAATGTCAGCTAAATGATGAGAACCAGCCAATGTTCACTATTTGGAAAACAGCTTTATAAACATACAAAAATATGTCTTAATGTAAATATGATTTTGTGGTAATAACTTTTAGGAGTAGGGTTAGGGCATTAAAATGTATTTATCTCAGTATTAAAACAACAGAAGTCAATACAAAGTTCCATCATAATAGAAACGCGAACAAACATGTGTTTGTGTTTTTGCACACAACTGAAGGGGAAGCTTGCGTGATCATAATATAATGTAAGACAAGACCAGGCAAGGCAGTTGCAAAGCATTGAGGGAGAGTTATTTGTTTTCTCATCCATTTTTGGATGGCTGTATTACTGTCATACGTCAGACCTGTTTCATTTTAACTTGATTTGAAATGTCATTTTTAGTTTGGGCATAAAATCCCTATCCAATAATTTCATATCTCCAGTGAAAACCACGGACAAAGAATGAGGTTACTGTGTTGTGCTGTTCAGTGTAAAGTAATTAACAAAAACTGATGAGTCTTGTAGTGTAAGGCAGCAGGAGCTGATACAGAATGCACGAGAGGGTCTGGAAAAATAAGGGTGCCACATGCTACTGCAATGAGATCAAACCAGTGTTGTCTTGCATGCTTTCAAAGATCAATGGTGGTTTATTACCTTTAGAAATTCTTGTCTGATTGTTGGTCAGTGACATGCAACCTCTGATCCTGCTTTGGCTTCTTTTGGAACAATTTCTGTCATGTAGTGTCTAAAATGTAAGTTAGGTTAATCGCTAGATGTATGTGAATTTACAAAACTATCTACCTGTTAGGCATGTAACAATACACAAATTTCACGATATGATACAATACAATGTATAGCCTTGCGATACGATAAAATACGATATGAGCACCCAAATGTTTCACTCAAACTTATTTAAGGACTCAATATAAATGTCTTTTAAATGATGAATTCCACAAAACTATCAGACATTGGCAACAAAAAACAGAGCTCTAGGTAACTTAAACAACTGCACTGCATTTATTTTGTTTGATTGTTGAAAAACTAATATGAACTCAATGTTATTTAGTAGTGGGAAAAAAAAAAGATAAAGAGGAACATGACCTCTAGTCCTACGATATGTGTACATAATCCAATATTATTTAGTGGCTTGAGTAAAACCGATCAGCACACATATTTTAAAATTTTTTTGTTCTCTTCCCCCTATTTCACTTTGCATGTAAACTTTACTGGCATTATTACTGGCTTATAACATGTGCACAAGTGTTGTTCTCAAAACTGTTTATATTTCAAATTCAAAAGCAAATAATTATAAGTCTCATGTAATCACAGGTTTTTTAAATTGGCGGATTTTTGAATATACTGGTTTTTGTTAGTTATGCCTCATAAATTATGAGCGTCTTGCTGTGTATGTCACACTCAGTGTCAGCTGGGAGAGGCTGCTTTTAAACTTACTACTGCTGTTTCTACCTCACAATTCCACAGATTTACACAGTGTTGTAAACTTAAATAAAATGAAATTTTTGATGTACTGTAGCATCGGGACACAACACCATTATTTGGCAAATTCAACAAGCTGTACCGCTACAGTACAATGTACTTGGTGTTTGCCATTGACCTTCTTGCGTATGTACTGTAAGTGTGTTGCTCTTTTTTCTGTGAGTTCTCAGTGCTGTCTCTCCAGGGAGAAGACTGTTTCACAGCTCTCAATATTGCACTGCATTGTTTTAAATATACTATTATGCATTTGGTTATGTATCATGTGATACATATGTTATTGTTTAGTGAGTGTCATATCGTACGATACAATATGATACGATATGTTTACACATATTATAATTCATATTATTCATTAGAACGGACTACAATGAAACAAAGCAAGTTAATAATGTTACCAACTTCGTTTAAAAACGTGTACTACTAATAAAATACACTAATTACTAAATTAAATCATACTACATAATACACAATAAACTGTTATGCACTCTACAGCTTATATGAGTGTAGTAATGTTCGTGTTAACACGTTATCTTGTATTACCATATAAAGCCTATGTAAGATTGAATGGTCATTTGTTTTATATGTGTAATATAATGTTCTTTTCTGTGTATAGTGAAATAGTTTTCCTACTTAGAAATATAAATTTAAATGTTTGGATATCACAAGAAGAGGCCGAAGGCTGTGTGTCATAGGTAACCACAGCAGTGATGATTTATATATATGTATACAGCCTCTAGCATGAGTCGTTGGTGCACCTCTTGAGGTCAGGAGAGTGAGGTTTATAAACATTGCACAGCTATCTATCAGCTGGCTCCCGTTACAATCACAATCAGCTGTCTCTTCAAAAAAGACTGTTTGCAAGCATAAGATCTAGTTGCCGTCTCCTGGACATGCATATCTGCTGAATTATGGCATGCAATGCATAGAGGCACAAACGTCATTCACTCTAGTGTGCAGAATGTCACAAAATTCATAAAGAAGTCACACAAATATAGTGACCCATGTTGTGTTCTCCATCATGTGCACGTTTGTAATGATGCAAATTGATGACGGAAAAGCTGTAAAGGGTGCGACAGAATCTAAGATTCTAAAACCAGACAGATGCTGCCTGTGGCGCACGGAATAATCGCATTAAGATTCAGACCGCAGCAACGTGGCCAGTAAGAAAACCACCTAAGTGACTAAAATCGCTAATACTGTAGTCAGTTCTTCTGTATTGCTATGTAATCAGTATCTTAATTTCTTGTATTATATGATTGAGGTAATCTAATCTGATTTTTGTTTTGATAGTTTTGTATTACCTCAACTGTTGTTTATTTAATGTTACATGCATTTGAGTAGGATAATCTATCCCATTTTGACATATTGTTGCTTAAACGCATATAAAGATATGTACTTAATGTAATCAACATATGAGAATTGATGTGATTTTTGTGTTTTGCTTGCTATTTGTCTCTTACTAAGTGAAATAAAAAAGGCACTTAAAGAATCATGAAACACATAAACACATTTCAAGTTATATGTACTGTATGTTTAGTCTAAAATGGCATTAAAAAAATGTGTGGCCTCTGTCGCCAAGCCTTCCACGGCCCCTGTCCCCAAGGTAACTCCACGCCTAAATAATTTTTTTGGGGGGGCTAATCCTATCCTGTTCCCAGTGGCCGATTCACTGCTGCATCCAGCAACAGCGGCCAAGGTCAGCGAGCCAGAGCCCACGCCTGCCACGGTCAGCGAGCCAGCGCCTGTAGCCTCGACCATCCCAGAGCCAGCGCCTGTAGCCTCGACTGTCCACGTAACCACTCTCCCTGCTGGCCGAAGGAGAAGTAGAAGGAAGAGGGCACCTTTCCCCAGTTTCTGCCAGTGCCACCTTCTACGGCTCCGCCCCCAGGGTCTTCCACGTCTCCGTCTACCAGGGTTCCGCATCCTGAGTCTTCCAGGGCTCCGCCCCCTGAGCCTTCCAGTGCTCCGCCTCACGAGTGTTCCCTCCCGAGTCTTCCACGACTGCGCCTTCCAGGCTCCGCCCCCTGAGCCTTCCACGGCTCCACCTTCCACGACTCCGCCTTCCACGGCTCCGCCTTCTATGGCTTCGCCCACAGAGTCCTCCACGACTCTGCCTTCCTTGACTCCGCCCACTCCCAGGCCTCCTGACCCAGTCCCTGTCCTGTGGCCGACTCCCAGGCCTCCTGACCCATTCCCTGTCCTGCAGCCGCCTCCCAGGCCCCCTGATCCAGTCCCTGTCCTGAGGCCGCCTCCCAGACCCCCTGATCCAGTCCCTGTCCTGTGGCCGCCTCCCAGGCCCCAATCATCCTCCTGGGATCATTCTTCCCCATTTCCTCATCCTCATCTGTCTCGGGGCGCCAGGAGTCGCCCATTTAAAGAGGGGGGTAATGTCACGTTCAGTCTGCACCTTTTTCCAGGACTCTTATTTTGAAGTTCTCTCCCTCACTACATTTCCCATAAGCCGCTGCCCTGATCACTCCTTTACTGTCCCCAGCCGTTTGTCATTCCGTTGTCTAATCCTTTGTGTATATATACTCTTCAGTTACTCCTAGTTGCGGTCAGTCCTTAAAGTGTTATGTTTACAGTGTTTGCTCCTACTCCAGTGTTTGCTATTAAAGAACTTAAATTTCCTTCACCTGCATCTCCTCTTGACTCTCCAGCACACCAAGCGTTACAGTAGTGCTGTCACAGACCCTGTTGTCATTTCTCAGGACACTTATTTTTGTCAGGCAATTTCAAAATCTAAATCCTAATAGGGACATTTTATGTGTATCCCAAGCAATATTCCAAAAATCTATTATAAATGTATTATTAATTAATCATTTATTATGCTTTTATCGTATTATTGTTTCATTCAGCAGATTAAAGAGAAGCCTAAACTTTTCAATTCTTCCCTCTAATTTTGAACAAATTTCAAAATATGATATATAATTTATAATCAAAATATGCAGCCCTCATAAAAATAGCCTGATTAGATTTGAACCGCTTGTCAACGTCCAATTGTCTTTCAAATCGATGACTTGCTGACAGTTTAATGGCCCTCTAACATGTATAGTCTTGATGGTGTTTTAGTGTTTCACAATGAAATTTGATTGCATTACTGCATTAATGTCCTCACCTTCTCATAAGTGCTGGTCAAGAGCTGCCCATCCTTTCACCATCCATTAGAGATTTCTCTCTAGAAGTTCAGCAGATGCCACGGTGACCATGTTATTGCACAGTATTGGATAAAAGTCATTTGAACAGAGCAGGGAATGATTTGTGGGAAATGCAGAATACTTTGTGCTCTAATGTGAGTAATTGAAAAACAGGAATCGATCTGTGAAACAGGAATCGAGCAAGAACCCCCACCCCCCCATTCTTATTTGTAAACCGGATAACACTTTTTACAATAAGGTTCAAGTTAATTTTAACATAGTAATAATTTTTTTAATCAAAATGTGTATATTTTAACATTAGTTAATATACTATGAACTAACTATGAACAATTACATTTTTATTGTTAACTAATAATTACAAATATTAGAAATATAATGTTCATTGTTTGACCTTACTGTAAAGTGTTACAGTAAATTGCTTAAAATAAAAACAAATTTTGCATATAAACAATGCGCAGACAGTGAAGAACTCTTCAGTAGGCAGAATAACACAAACATGCGTTACATTCTTGCTTTCAAAACACTTGAAGGAGCGCAAATACGAACTAAGGGATCTCAAGATGTGTTTAAAGATTGAGTATTAAAAAATATTTAACTTGACACAGTGACTTAAACATTTTATGTTTATGATGCAACGCACCCGAGACACTACACAAGCATGTCTGACACAGCGTGTGGCTGGACTTCCAAAATTTGTAAGTTACCCATAAATATTTAATCACAAATAAAATCAAAGAAACTTCCTTCATACTTATTTATAAGTACTACCTCACTAATTATTTTATTGTAGAGAGATTTAATTGTGATGTCGATATATTCTGTATATGTTGTGGTCTGCAGGCGGAAACCTTTTTTTATTTATTTTGGAGTTGTCCCTACTCGACTAGTTTTTGGTCTGATTTCTGCAAGATTGTTAGAGATCATATCATTCCCAGCTTTCAACTTTGTTTTGAAAATGTTTTATTCATTGTTTTTTTTAGCTATGACATTCATAAGGAATATTATTTGATTAATGTTCTGCTTTTGTTGGCAAGTTTAGTATTCATAAATGTAAGTATGGTGGTTATAAACCATTAGTTTAAATTTTTAAAAGCAATACCTAAGAACAATTTCCAATTTGAGTAACAAGAAAGCTTTTGTAAAGCGGACCAAGAAGAACCCCCACCGCCCGACCACCTTGAACTTAAAAGGCTGGAGGGCCAGATACCAACGGGTGATCCGGGCGTTAGTATCTTTCATGCGGTGGAGCCACTGCAGTGGGGCATGATCCGAGCAGAGGGTGAAGGCCCGCCCCAGCAGGTAGTATCGGAGGGTGAGGACTGCCCACTTGATGGCCAGACACTCCTTCTCTACGGTGCTGTACTTAGTCTCCCTCAAGGAGAGCTTCCGGCTAATGTACAGCACCGGGCGCTCCTCTCCCTCCACCACCTGCGAGAGTACGGCCCCCAGCCCTCTGTCTGAAGCGTCCGTCTGCAAAACAAAAGGGAGAGAGAAGTCAGGTGCATGCAAAAGCGGCCCCCCACAAAGTGCAGCTTTAATCTGTGTAAACGCCTGTTGGCACTGCTCTGACCATTGGACCGGATCTGGAGCCCCCTTTTTAGTGAGGTCAGTCAGCGGGCTGGTGATATCCGAATAGTTAGGCACAAATCTTCTGTAATAGCCAGCCAGCCCCAGGAACTGCCTCACCCCCTTTTTGGTCTTGGGTCTAGGGCAAGTCGCAATCGCCGCGGTCTTGTCAATTTGGGGACGCACCTGGCCATGACCCAAGTGGAACCCCAGATACCGTACCTCCACATGCCCAACCGCGCACTTTTTCGGGTTTGCCGTGAGCCCCGCCCGCCGCAGCGATCTCAGGACGGCCCTCAGATGTTGCATGTGCCGCTGCCAATCATTGCTATATATGATGATGTCGTCTAGATAGGCCGCGGCGTAAGCAGTATGCGGTCTGAGGATCCTATCCATGAGACGCTGAAACGTGGCCGGTGCCCCGAACAGACCGAAAGGAAGCGTCACGAATTGGTGTAAACCGAACGGCGTGGTGAAGGCCGTTTTTTCACGGGATATTGGTGTCAAGGGGATCTGCCAATAACCCTTCGTTAGATCCAAGGTCGAGTAAAATCAAGCCGTACCTAACCGATCGAGCAGTTCATCAACACGGGGCATTGGGTACGCGTCAAATTTAGACACCGCGTTGACTTTTCTATAATCCACACAGAATCGTACAGACCCGTCGCTCTTGGGAACAAGGACGACCGGGCTGGACCAATCGCTGTGGGATTCTTCTATTACTCCCATCTCAAGCATCGCATCCAATTCTTCTCGAACTAGCATCGGGAGAGAACTAGCATCGCTCTTGGGAACAAGGACGAGCGGGCTGGACCAATCGCTGTGGGATTCTTCTATTACTCCCATCTCAAGCATCGCGTCCAATTCTTCTCGAACTACTTTCTTTTTATGTTCGGGCAAGCGATAGGGGTGGCAACGTCGGAAAAGTCGGAGACCCACAACACAGTCCCTATATCCATCAGCGGACACTGATCCCGGAAGTGGTCCGGGTCTCCGCACCTCCAGCAGACTGGCCCAGGCGCCACGGCCGCACCCGTGCTGGCGGGCGCCCCCACCTGAGGAGGAGAGCGGCTGAAGGATGGGGAAGGGGTAGGCGGTTTCTCCCACGGCCGGGAAGTTTGTCTCACAAATCCTCCGCGCCTGCGGGGGGCAGGCACGGACCCTGGGGAGAGAGCAGAGCGAGAGGGAAAAAAACAGGGGAAGACACAGGGGAAGGGGAGAAAGAGAGAGAGGGCTCATCCGCCCTTGGAATCGCCGCCATGTGGTCCTCCGCGAGTCGTACGGCTTCCTCCAGCGACGCCGGGCGGTGGCACTGGACCCACTCCGCCGTTCTCCTGGGCAGCCGTTGCGCGAACTGCTCCAGCACCACCTGATCGATGACTTCCTCGACGTCGCGGTCCCCGCCGACAGGCGTCCCGGAGCCGTTGAGCAAACGCGAATGGGCGATCGGACTTTTCTAACTTCATGCTCCGGAAGAGTTGGCGATTCTCTTCCGGGCTCCAACCGACCCGTTGCAGTATGGCCCTCTTCAGGTCAGCATAAGCCAGGAGGTTTGTTGCCGGCAGTTGTTGTGGCGCGAGTTGGGCTTCCCCGGACAGGAGAGGGATTAGGTGGGCTGCCCACTGTTCGGCGGCCAGCCCCAGATTTCTGCCGTCCGCTCGAACAAGTCGAGGAAGGCCTCAAGATCATCTGCTGCCCCCATCTTCTGTAACGTGGGCGGGGGTAGCGTAGCGTGGGTGTCTGGGGTCGCGGCTGGGGCCGACGCAGTCTCCTGGCTGAGGAGGCTCCGGATAGTGAGTCGGGTCCTCTGCCTGAGCCTGCATGATCTCGGAAAAACGTCGATCTTGATCCTGCCGGAGCTCAAGCAGGGATTGTTGGTGGCCTTGATGGAGAGTAGCGAGGGACTGGAGGACTTCCGCCAGCTGGGAGGACTCTATGGGGTGACTCTGTTCCATAACTTGGAACAAAAAAAGGTGTTCCTTCTATTCCCGGGTTTCGGCACCAGTGTAAAGCGGACCAAGAAGGGACGGAAACAGACGTCAGCTTAAGGGGTAAGCTTTATTTTTTGTCACTTAATTTACTTTTCTTAACACACACACGTATTCTCTGCCATGTTGTCAGGCTCTCCCGATGCTCTGTGGCTGCTGGCTTTTATCCGCTCTCCTCACGCTACTGCAATTAGAGACAGGTGTTAGACATAATTTAGCTCAGGTGTGAGCGCCCTTACCGCTTTTCTCTCCCGGACGGGCGCTTGACCACGCCCCCGCTGCCACAGCTTTAAAGTGTATTGAAATATGTAAACAATTTGATATTTTTATTAAACTGTTTATTTATTTAGTTTCATTTTTGTTGTTTGTTTTAATATACCTCTTGGCTCTAGATGTAATAGTTTTGTAAGCATTAATAAAAAAATAAAAAAAATGTCAAGGTGTAAATTGACGGGTCCTTAAGCAAGCCCTCATAATAAATCTCCAATTGATTGATAAATTCACTTGTTAAATGGATTGCTGTGAACTGTATGCCAATGATTGGCTTATGATCAATAATATGGTAGTAAACAATACTTTGTATTCTAAAGCCACTTTTTGTATTGTCTTATCAGTGATTAACTCTTCTAAAAGAATGTAATGCATTTTAATTATCTGAATATCTTTTATTTATATATATATATATATAATATAACTTTTTTTAAATATTTAAAGATAACTATGTATAATTATATATTGATATCTCCAATGTCCAATATAGTCGCATTGATTATATCTATCCTGATCACTCTGGTTGTCCCATAGCTGTTAACACAGCCCTTTCTGAAGCTATTTGTTTGGACCAGTACATGATAACCATAAAGTCATGGCCAGAAGTGTTGAAGAGTGAGGTGGACTGCCCTTAAATATAAGACGTTTATGTGCTGACCTGCCCAATGGCTGGTACAGCAGCTTTTAATGCCCCTGCCTAGCTGGGAGGCATCTGTTGATACAAGAAACAGAAGGCATACTGTACCCAGCATGCTGCCTCTTGCCATGCTCATCCCACAACTCAACAAGTGGAAAGCTACCCAGAGTCTCTGCGTAACCAGCATCTATGTCTGAGGATGTAACCCTAGACAGAAGAGGCACAGGTCGCATGTGTTAAAGGGCAAGTGGCACAACCTGTACTGAAGCTGCCATAAGACCCATTAGGCAGAGACACAACCCCCAGTTCACTTTCACCCCTACTCAAAATTGAGAAAGGCAAGCTTTTATTGCCTCCTGTCTCTCTGAGGTCAGAATCACAATTGCATTTTTGGAGTACAAGATCAGACCCAGAAACTGAGTGATTTGAGATGGCTCCAAATTGCTTTTCTTTATATTGACATGAAGACCTAAGTGTTGGATTTGCTCCATAAGAACAGACACATGCTGCCAGAAATGTTTTTCTGTCTGGGCACAAGCCAACCAATCGTCTAGATAATTTAGGGCGCTGATACTTAGATGGTGACGAGGTGCAAGGACTGCGTCCATACTGCAAGGAATGTCCGAGAGGCCAAGGCAATGCCGATGGTGAGGACTCTGAATTCGTAGGTTCTGTTCTCGAACTGAAACCTCAGAAAGAGTCAATGCCCTTCCCAGATAGGTATCTGGAAATAGGCATCTTTGAGATCGACAGTGGCAAACCAGTCACCTTTGTTTATTGCCCATCATAAAATAGTTGAAAGGACCCATGGGTCAAGCTGCGACCCTCGCTGATGGGGAGCCGAGACAGCCCAAGTCCAGCACAATGTCAAGAGCGATGTGGTGGGTGCCCTTGTCCATCTTTGACAGAAAACCATGCATTAATCTGCAACTTTTACTAGGAAATCAAGCCCTGCCCAAAACAGACTTTTGGGAAGGCAATACAAAGGCTGTCGTGGGTTGGTCTGCAGAGGGCAATGGCCCACATCCAATCTTTTCTGCACCAGCCACATTCGGTAGTCTTCTGCTGGTCTGATAGTCTTCTGAGTGAAAAATTGTTTCTGCACAACCGCCTCAAAGTCTAGAAGAAGGGGAACCTTAAGAGAGCAAGGCTTAGCCTCTGTCTCCTCTTCGAATCTCGAGGGAGGGTCAGAAAGACTCTCTGGCATAGAGATATTCAATGCTTTGGCTGCTCTACCAATAACCTCTTTTAATCGAACAGCCATAGAATTTCCCCCTACTGCTGAATCTTCTTCAGCATGCCGTTCCCCAGAAAACTCCTCATCATCTGAGGGGAACAGAGTTAACACATCAACATCCTCATCTGCTGCCCCAGAGGATAAAGGATCTGCAATCTGTGAATCTGCATAAGAAGAGCCCTCACTGACAGAGTCTATTTACATACGTTTAGCTTGTTTGCCTCCAAAGAAATGGAAACAGGCCTCACTTCTACGCAAGGGCATAATGAAACACTCCCTGCATACTGAGGGATCCTCACAAGCCTTAAATGAATGGTCATTTCCCATGCATACAATACATTTGTCATGCCCATCTTCTAATGGCAAAGCAACAGCATAATACCTCATATATGACCACCAGTGCTTGTCATTTTTAAAAACATTTCATTCTGTATGAGTGGAATTTGAACTTGTGTCTTTCTGACGGCACCCAGAAGTGACTCTTGGGATTTGAACTCAAGCCGTTCTGACACTAACTTGAAGTAACTCACAAATGTTTACACTCCATTGTACATCCACCATATCTGACTGGATTAGCCACTTTGAAGCATACCAGAGATACAGAATAATGGATGAGATTAAATAAATTTGCTCGGTTCTCTATATGAACAGTAAGAACGCAAAGTTAATGCCAACACGAACAATACACCTTACAGAGCACTTCAATCACACACAAACTGGAATAATGAAGATACTTCACAACAGCAATCCTGGTATGGTACCCAAAGACAGACGCCTGTCCTTAAAGGTAAGTGGATCACACGCTGAAATTAAGTATGTTTTGTATTTAGTGTAGAGCTTCCACGTATTACACCCAAAGTGGAGATCAAAGAAGCAATGATTTCATAATGATTTCATAATCAGATTAGGAAAATGCATGAAGTATCAACAAAATACTTCAATGTTAAGTACCGATATATGCTTTTTCAAACTAATTTAAGCTATACAAAATGAATGTAGAACGTGAGAGTTAAAAGACTTGTGACTATTTGGAGGGCATTGCAAGGATGGTATTAACATGTATTCAGACAAAATCATGAACTGTACCACATCTGCACTCTGTTTTAACTGACAGATTACACATGACAGCCATTAGAAGTGAGAGAGAGGTGAAAATAATTGCTTTTAGAATTCCGACATACAAAAATGAAAGCACTGCTGTTCTGGAAGCCTGAGAGGATAATTCAATTGCATAGCAAACCACATTCCAACTACTTTGTGTATATCAGTCTGTTTTTCTTTTTCTTCTCAGAGTGCTTAGAGGAATACTATCATCCTTTTAATTCCTCACTGTCATTTCTGTACATACTGTATATAATCTTGTGTTCTGTTTTCACAACCGATCAAGACCAGAGATGGTTTGTTATGATCAATCAGCACATTGGTAGAATATTAATGACAATCTTGAAAGTCTTGTTTCACACCTTACCACACAAAAAGATGAGAGAAAATTAGCACTTTTAAAAGGCAATTAACCTTTAAGTTTATTATTTAAGAAATGATGCATCAAATACATGTACTGTTTAAAATTTGAATAACTATTTTGTGCATTGTATCCACCAAACTAAAATTACAAATATTATTTTTTTATCACCATAAATGTTTTCTTTAATTGCAATTTTTATTTTGTGTATTCTATCCACCAAACAAAAAAACAAAATAGAAAGAAAAAAAAACATATTATCACGCTTTTTATCACCGTAAAAAAATGTTTTATAGCTATATAATATAACTGAATAATAATGTAACTGAAAGGCTGAACTGTAGAGTATTCTTTCTCTCTGGTTTGGGAAAATTGACACATTTGTATTGGGCCAAGTTGTCACGTTTTAATAAAATATATACCAGTTGTGTCAGACTGCACGTACCCTTCCCCAATGGCCCATAAAAGACGTCGGAACCCTTTTGGTTACCTTAAGCAGGGAAACAAGGCAAAAGCTTGCCAATCTAGAAACGGGCTGAGCCTAGCCGGTTCTCTTTTCTCTCTCTGATTCTCGCATAGAGGCAAAGTGGCTGGGGCACTTACACGCATCTTGGGAAGGGGGTCTTACCCAGTTTCTTGTTCTTTCAGAGGGAAAAGACCCTGCAGAGACCACACCTGCCCAGGAACGGGGAGGTAAGTGGCGAGATACATCACATGGGCCCCTCAGGTCACATGTGGAAAAAATGGCGCGGTGGTAGATCCAGCCTAATGGAGGGGGGAGTTGCTACAGCAAGGTGAACGGAGGGCAGCTGGAACTGCCTAAGTGAGACGCGGGTCCACTCGCAAGGGGACCGTACCGCGGAATATACACACAGGAGGAGTCCACGCAGGAGTCCAGACCTGTGGAGCACATTTTCCAGTACGGGTAGATTAAGTACCCATAGTGGACTGGGTCAGCGAATTCCTCTGCCGAATTGCGGACCCATAGGGCTAGGGAGGAATCATCCAGGGATCCGAATATATGGAATCTCCTGAGAGAGAAAGCTGAGGGATAGGGCACTAGATGCAAGCGATCCACCCAGTCAGTTCATCAGCGTGTTACCGAGTTCTACCGGCTCGGACATGGGATGATACTGACTCAACCCTAAGATTGTAAAATTTCCCAACCCGCTGCTCTACATATGTCTTCCAGGGAGGTGCCCCTGGCCAGTGCCCACGAGGATGCAACACTCCTTGTTGAGTGTGCTCGGACCCGCAAGGGGGGGCACGGCCTGGGTGTGGTAGGCCAATGAAATGGCATCGACCACCCAGTGGGAGAGCCTCTGTTTGGAGACAGTGTTCCCTTTCCGCTGTCTGCCAAAGCAGACAAAGAGCTGATCAGAACGTCTAAAGCTCTGCATGCGGTCCAAGTAGGTACGCAAAGCACGTACCAGACACAGCAACGAAGGGGCTGGGTCTGCCTCCTCCTGGGGAAGCACTTGCAGGTTCACCACCTGGTCTCTGAATGGTGTGGTAGGAACCTTGGGCACATAGCCTGGTTGTGGTCTTAGGATCACATAGGTGTCTGCCGGACCGAACTCCAGGCAGGTGTCGCTAACAGAGAACGCTTGCAGATCCCCGACCCTCTTGATGGAGGTGATCAGCAGGGCCATTTTTAGAGAGAGGGCCCTGAGTCCAACTGATTCTAGAGGCTCGAAGGGGGGTCTCTGAAGGCCCGTGAGGACCACTGAGAGATCCCAGGAGGGGAACAGGCTTGGCCGGGAGGGATTTAACCTCCTGGTGCCTCTTAGGAACCTGATGATTAAGTTGTGTTTACCCAACAACATGCCTTCTACTGCATCATGGTGGGCCGCGAAAGCAGCAACATACACCTTCAAGGTGGACAGGGATAGACTCCCATCCAACCTCTCTTGCAGGAATAGGAGCACTGACCTAACTGCGCACCTCTGTGGCTCTTCAGCCCGGGAAGAACACCAATCCGTGAACAAGCACCACTTCAGGGCATAAAGTTGCCTGGTAGAGGGTTCTCTGGCTTGGCTGATTGTGTCTACGATGGCAGGTGGTAGACCAGCCAGATCTTTCACGTCCCATCCAGGGGCCAGACGTGGAGGTTCCAGAAGTCTAGATGCGGGTGCCAGAGCATGCCCCATCCCTGAGGAAGGACCTTCTTTTAGAGAGAGGGCCTAAAAGAAGGTCCTTCCTGAGAAAGAAGGTCCTTCCTCAGGGGAATTTGCCAGGGTGGGGCTGTTGCGGGGAGTACAAGGTCCGAGAACCAGGCCCGGGTCCGGGCCCGGGCCAGTAAGGAGCCATTAGGGTGACTTGCTCCTCATCCTCCCTGACCTTGCACAGCACCTGTGCAAGAAGGCTCACTGGGGGAAATGCGTACTTGCGCAGCACTGAGGGCCAGCTGTGTGCCAGCGCGTCTGCCCTGAGGGGAGCCTCTGTTCGGGCATACTAGAGCGGGCAATGGGAGGTCTCTTGGGAGGCAAACAGGTCTACCTAGGCCTTGCCGAATCGTTCCCAAATCAGCTGAACCGAATGGGGGTGAAGCCTCCACTCTCCACCGGGCCAATGTTGTGGTGACACAAAAGTTTAAATTTCTTTTTTTTTTTTGGTCAATAATGGTGGAAATTTAGAAATTATTATTAGTTTTAGTATTATTATTATTATTATTATCATTATTATGTTTATTTTTTATCAAAAAAAAAATATTTTGTATTTTTTTTCCCATGAATTCAAGGCATGTGCCTGAACAGAAATGTATTTTAAAATGAACCTACCCTGAGAAATATTCACCAAAAAATAAAAAAAGTGACAACCAGCCCCAGTCTTCCTTATAAAAGTGGCAATAATTTACATTTATATTTACATTTATGCATTTAGCAGACACTTTTATCCAAAGCGACTTACAGTGCAATTATTACAGGGACAATCCCCACAGAACAACCTGGAGTTAAGTGCCTTGCTCAAGGACACAATGGTGGTGGACGTGGGGTTAGAACCTGTGACCTTCTGATTAACAGGCCTGTGCTTTAGCCACTACGCCACCACCACTCACAGTTCAATAATACAGAACTTCAACTGGATATTGGAGTTTCAACAGTAGAGTGATACAATCCCCGTTATTGGTGAAAATGTCTCTTGTTGTTCAGATAAAGTATCAATTATAATGGCATTAAAGCAATACTTTAGGTTGGCTAAAATGTTTTAAATTTGATTTATCCATTTGGACAAAACGATTTGTTTTGTTGACACCCAAAACCCATTAGCTTTTTTTTCCAACAAAAACAACCAATAACATGAGAAACTTTTCCATTTTTCTGCTTTTCCCAGCACAACATTAAGTGATCTGGATGGAATTTTTTATGGCACATTAAAAGTGCATTAATTCCCTTCAGACTTTTTGGTGTGGCAAAAGATTGCCCTATTACAGCTAAAGGCTAATTCACACTGCAACATTCACCCCCCCAAACCCCATTGGTAGAAAACATGCTTACGTCATCCCTCTCATGAGTGCGTATCACAGAGACATACGGAAGTGAACATTTGTAATAAAAAAGTATATAAGTATTGTTTTGTTTCTGAAAATAATCAATCGTTTGTTTGTTCACTTTATTTGTTGACTGGAGTCGTGTGGATTATTTTGATGCACCCTAAATATGCATTTTGGACCGTCAAATTTTTTTTTACATTTACTTGCATTGCTTAAAGGAGGGGGCCTGAAATGAAATCCTTAAAATCTTAAATTCTGTTTTGATGAAGAAAGAAACTCAGGTACATATTGGATGGCCTAAGGGTGAGTAGATTATCAGCAAATGTTCATGTTTGGGTGAAGTATTCCTTTAATAATGCTCTGAACTGTACTCGAAATCTTTTTGTACCCTTCTATTGGTTGCACCTGAGTAAGTATGTGATGGTTATTCTTAGGGGGCTAACTTATCTAAACCAGGTAATTTACAAATTAGTTTTTAATAATTGTACAGATTATTTTTTTACATGTTATTTTCACTTTGATGTTGTAGGTTATAATGTGTAAATACAGCCGTAAACTGTTAGACTGAATTTATTTGAATTACCAGGGTGTAATGCGCCAAATGATAGGGATTTTGACAAAGTATGATGATTTTCTATAGGCACTTTACAAATATTTAAAACATTTTTTGATATAAAGTAAGAGTATAGAGCTAAAAAACGTATGCATAGGTTAGGTTCATAGGTCAGATCATTTGGTGTTTTGGATTTTATGAGAAATGTTTAAGGTTTGACTTTTGATTGCAGACTTTAGTATCTTGGAAAGTTTGAGACTTTGTTGAGATCTCATCTGAAACTCAAGCGTAGACACATGCAAGATTTCTAGAGTGTTACTCTGTTGATACATATCTAAAAAGCAGATAACTTGGGTGGCCTTGAAGCTCAGCGAGCATTGATTCTGACTACCACCCCTGGAGTCGCGAGTTCAAATCCAGGTTGTGCTGAGTGACTCCAGCCAGGTATCCTAAGACACCAAATTGGCCCAGTTGCTAGGTAGGGTACAGTAACATGCGGTGACCTCCTTGGGGTCACGATTAGTAGTTCGCGCTCTCAATGGGACGTGCGGTTAGTTGTGCGTAGATAGCAGAGGGTGGCATGTGCCTCCACACGCAGAGTCTCTGCGGTGTCATGCACAGCGAGCCACGTAATAAAATGCGTGGATTAATGGTCTCAGAAGTGGAGGCAACTAAGACTTGTCTGCCACCACCCAGATTGAGGTGTGTAACCATGCCACCACAAGGACCTACTAAGGAGTGGGAAATAGGCACTCCAAATTGGGAGAAAATGTGATAAAAAAATTAAGCAAAAGTCTCCATTTGCTCTCCATTTAATCTCATTGCTGAGAAACAACTGACATTTCTATGACATATCTTTTATGATTTGTCTATACTGTGTGCTTTCCTTTTTTGTGCATACCTTTTGCCCTTTTTCTCTTTCATTTTATGTCTATTTGTCTAACTCACTCTTTCTATTTCCTCACTGTCCTTTTGTACTTCTATCACTTTTCTCCTCTATTCTCTGATGAGCAAAAAATTGGAGGCTTGGGGGATGAAAGAGGGAAAAGAGTAGGTGTGAGATGAGAATTCATATGTTAGATCACAAGATCTGCCTGATAAACGGTAGCAGACACGTAATTTATCACTGGGCACACTTGGGAATGGAGACTCTCTAACTACTATTTGAAGAAACAGATACTTTTTCCACAAGGGCAGATAAAGAAAAACTGGGGAGAGAAAAAACTGCCACTCACTTGAGCAAATTAGCTGCAGAATAATGTCTGGGGGGAAAAGAAATATAAGTAATGTGATGGTGGTGTTACAATGTCACACTGATTCATTACCTGAATATGGTGTCAAACATTCACACTTTCTGGCACATAGAGAATGGTACACTTGAAGTCTAATCTGGCCTTTTGACCTGGTTGGATTGGAGAGAAAACTTTGTAGTATATACTGTTTATTAATGGGGAAGGGATTTGCATAGGGCCATCTATCGTGATGACAAGACAGCTAACACACATTAAAGGAATAGTTCACCCAAAAATGAAAATTCTGTCATCATTTTCTCACTCTCATGTCATTCCAAGCCCATATGTCTTACTTTCTTCCATGGAACACCAAAGAAGAAATGTTAAAGAATGTCCTGGGCACTATTTTCCACATAATGAAAATGAATGGGGATTAGGGCTGTCAAACTCCCCCAAAAAAAACACCATTAAAGAATCTTCAAAGTTTTGTGTGAGGAACAGACCAAAGATTTAGTAGCTATTCACTGAATAAAATGCTCTGCACTTTCCGCAACTATTTAGAAGCAGCTTGTCAGTTTTGACGTCAATGCCATCAATGGCACTCATTTACATGCGCAGTTACAATTGGACTACAGCATGAGCTATGTTGAGCATGAGCACAACAGCAAGACCATTTGGGTCTGATTAATGTGTATACATGCTGGATGAATCCGAGCTACAATTATCTAGATTCGTAGTGCGATTTCAGTCAGACTAATGTGTTTAGATGGCATTTTAAAAAGACACATTTTTATTTTAGCCCAACTTAAATCAGACTTTTAAAGTGCATTTGTTGTAATTGGTACATTATCACTTGAATTCTGCCATTCCCCGCCCTTGACAACCACTGCCGCCGCCATCATCGACTGAGGAAATTTATGACAGTGAGTGGAGAGAGAGAGTCACCCTCATGCTGAAGCAGTATCAGGTCAAATGAATTAACGAAATATGCCATACGTCCTGTAAAATAAGGAATTGTCCCGTAATTAAGCGAAACAATTGCGTTCCGTATGAAATCCAAGCGTGATGCCATTTGTCCCGTATTTTAGCATCACAAGTGAGATATCGACTGTTGCTTTACATGGATGATAATTTTGTCAAAATCATATAACATTCGAGTTCATGTTAATTGTTTCCCACCATTGGGATTTTAAAACACCAGTAAACGTACCTATACATGACATGTCATTACTTTTTATTGCATACGTCAGAGCTCGTTCTGGTTGATAGAGAGAGAGAGAGAGAGAGAGAGAGAGAGAGAGAGAGAGAGAGAGAGAGGTGTAAGAAAAATTGCATTGATGCATTCATTCCAAATAAAACTACAGTAGTACAGGATTAGTTAAAACACAACATGATTTTCTGAAATTTCCCTTATGATAAAGACTATTTATTGGCAAAACAACAGCACTAATCCAAGGAGAAATACACTATTTTCATGTTAAGCCTTTTCTCTCCATTTCTCTCTTCTTCCTGGAAAAAAGCATTTTTCATTTTATGTCTAGTAGGGGACGTTCACACTGAACGTGTTTTTCATCCGTCCGAGCTGTTTTTCAATGTAATGCAGCGTCTCGCACAGGAACGCCTGTAAATATGGGTCATTCCTAAAATTTGGTGTCATTTAAGTCCCTGTTACAAGAGTAAGTGGTATTTATATTGTTTAATTTCAACCGATTACAATTTTGATAGGCTTGTTAAAAAGAATAAAGACTTTTTATAATGTTACACACTTCTGAGGGCTTAATTGTTACATTTTAAATAATTGAAGTTATTTCCTCATGTCCAAAAAACTGCACGTCAAACATCTTTGACAAATATAAATGCTAAATCATTAGATTTCTATTTTTCTCCCACTTACAGTTAAGAGTTTAGTGTTACATTCTCTCACTAACATATATTCATTTGTGGTAAATGTGTAATTTTAACACTGATTGTCTGATAGTATTGGAGTGGTGGTGTAGTGGTCTAAGCACATAACTGGTAATCTGAAGGACACTGGTTTGAACCCCACAGCCACCACCATTGTGTCCTTGAGCAAGGCACTTAGCTCCAGGGCGATTGTCCCTGTAATAAGGGCTCTTTAAGTCGCTTTGGATAAAAGCGTCTGCCAAATGCATAAATATGATAGTCAAAGTTTTTGTGTGTCCCTTGATTTATAGTCCACCTTGTTATGTCATGATACTATGACCTATCATTGAAGATATATGTTAGGAAATAACGTCACACACACAATGGAGGTGTACATCAGCCATTCTGCAAAATTATTCGAGTTATTTGAAGTTTATAACTCTATTGTTTTATTTAAGTTTTCCTTTATTTTGTGGTGTTAGTCATATGTGTTCAAGCATAACATGTCCACCCTGTTATGGGAAAATATTTAGAAAATGTATATAATTACACATTTCAATTAACAGTATTTATGTAAACAGATATGTAAATAATAGTTTACAAATATGTTTCCTAGATATCAATTACAAATTAGGTATTGGCTCATTTATTCACTGAATGTCCACTCTGATGCTGCCCATTTAACTGGATGGATATCTGAATGTTTTAGTAATTTATCTTGACCAGTATGACTAATACAATCTTTAATGTGTCCCTATAATGATGAAACATGAAGAAACTTTTAAAAGTATGTTTTATTTTTGAAAGGTTTTAAAGCTGGAATGACCCATTTATGATATGTATATGAGTTGCAGTTCCGCCGCTCTATACGCATATTACGCAGTTTACAGTAACAGTAAAATACAATCTAGAGTAATGGGGTTTTGATTGGGATAGCATAACAATTATTCTGAAATTTGATTACCACAATTTATTCATAGAGCAATATTTTAAATATCCACTTTTTCTAATGCTACAACCCCACACAGTGGTGGGGTTCTATGTTGTAGCAACAGCACTGTGTACAAACTGTGACACTAATTTACATTTATGCATTTGGCAGACTTTTTTTATCCAAAGCGACTTACAGTGCAATTATTACAGGGACAATCCCCCCAGAGCAACCTGGAGTTAAGGGCCTTGCTCAAGGACACAATGGTGGTGGCTGTGGGGTTTGAACCAGTGTCTTTCTGATTAACAGTTTACCAGTTATGTGCTTAGACCACTACACCACCACTAATCCAAGAATTACAAACAGTAAAACAAATTGTGTTAGAAAAGTCCATGGTCCCCTAATAGAGTTTAGTAGTCTGTACTCACATACTGTAAGTCATGTTTGAGACATGAAAACCCTGTTCATATATATTAATTTTAAATATTTAAATGTGTCAAAAGCTTTATAGGCCTGTATATAATATTGCTGTTTATATTTGAATTTGTCCTGTGGTACATATGCTTTTATTTTTCTTTTTTTCTCCTCAAGAGAGCAGAATCCTTTGTTTTACAGAAAAAATATGCTCTGCATATATATATATATATATATGGCCCTTTATGATTTAATGATGGAGAAATACAATGCCAACCTTTTTAGCCTGAAGATGTATCAACTTGTGGAAATCAATTTTACAGAATATTTTCCTATATTGCCAGTCTGTCGCACATAGAAAACATACCCACGAGAAGAAAACACTTTAAATAATTTAGAAGAGATAAAAGAAAACAATTATTGTCACTCTGAATGTGCTTAATGAAAAACAGACACAATGATAAAAAAGAAAAAAAGAAACTGAGAGCTATTTGCTGATGTATATTCATCATTTCTGTATGATTCAGCTCATTTTCTGTTAGAATATTTTACCTGAGGGTTTAGGATTTATGTTCTTTTACTATTTTGTTTTCATCTATTTCTATTTTGTGGAATATTTATATGATTACTACAGATAAAATAAAGATCAACTAATACCTTGTATGACATGGAATAAATCTGATTGCAGATTGCATAATAATATCCATTTATTAGACATACTTTGAATGCATATGGATAGGTTTTAAGAAAGATACTTTGTTGGCTGTATCATCAGTCTGATTTAAATTGAGCACTCTATGATCATTTTAGCAGATGTTGAATGCAAAACTGTTGTCATAAAAGCCAGCATATAAGTGAACTTCTCTGTGGTCTTCTCCCTAAGCTTATCTAATGATCCTTCATCTAAACAGAGTGGAATGTCTTTTGCAAGACAAAAAAAATAAAAATTATGATAATTCACAGAGCTCTACAAAAATATTGTGTAGCTCTGTCTGAATATGTTAAACTGTAGACTATCTGTAGCCAGGTCATATGCCTCTCACATAAAGGGCCTAATTGCAAGCAATTACAGGCTCCATTATAGAAAACAATGGTCACAATTTATCATCCTCACAGACAGAGAGGAATAAAGGGAGAAATATATGGTTAAATGATTTCTCAGTATTTTTTTATTTTAGCTGCTGTGAAATAGAAGAGATATTTACAAGAGCCATTAATTAAAGTGTTCATCATTGACATGAATGGGTTAATATGTGAAAGTAACAGTTATATTCAAGTAATAACTTTCCGCTTTCTTGAACCACAGACACACTAATGGCTTAGTTAACTGAATTTGTGAAATTACAAAGGGTGGTAATGCAATAACTGTTTAGGATTTTTATAGCTTTTGTCATGGATTTTTGTTTGAGAAGATGAATTTAATGAGCAATTACAATCTTCATAATTTCCAAAACCACACGAGAATAATTTTTATTTAAGCATTTAGCACACGATGAAGATATATCCCAACACCACTAATATAAGCGTACAATATGTGGGGGTAATAGTGATAATAATGAGAGTGTAAATCAAATACACCTAATTATATTTCCGAATGTCTGCAAACAGCTAAAATTACTAGAAAGTGTCAGAGAAAAGTGGTCCGGTGGCACAACTTGCCCCTTGTGTGAGTAAGATATGTCATTAGGGAATAATTGGACAATTGACTTGCCTCAACATTTTAGTATTTGTATTAGTATTCAGTTGTGGAAAGAGTACCGATTTTAAGTAATAGTAAAAGTGCACGGCGCCCCAACCCTGTTTGGAGGCATCTGTGGTGACCACGATGCACCTGGACACCTGCTGCAGGGGGATTCCTGTCCACAGAAAACAGAGGTCTGTCCAGGGGTTGAGTAACTGACGGCAGAGAGGGTTGAAAATCACACGATACGTTTCGCGGCGCCATGCCCACCTCGCGATTCCAGTCTGAAGCCAGTGCTGGAGTGGTCTCATATGCATCAACCCTAGCAGCGTGACCGCGGCTGAGGATGCCATATGCCCCAGGAGCCTCTGGAACTGTATAGGGGGAGTGTCTATTTTGAACGAAGAGAGGCAATTCAACACTGACTGCGTACGCTCATTTGTGAGATGTGCTACCATTGAGACTGAGTCTAACTCCATGCAGAGGAAAGAGATGCTCTGAACTGAGGAGAGCTTGCTCTTTTCCCAGTTAACATGAAGCCCTAGACGGCTGAGATGCCTGAACACTTGGTCCCTGTGGGTGCATAGTGTCTCTCGAGAGTGAGCTAGGATCAGACTGGCCATGAGGCGAGCCGGTCTCACGTCAAGCCCGGACGGAAGCAATAGAGCGTGCTGGGGGGCGGGTGGTTCGTGTGGATTTACATGGCGAAACCGTGCCCGCTGAATGGCTGGAGTGGCGTTTCCTTTAACCCTATGTGGTCTGAGGGTGTTTTGGGCCCTGGAGAAGTTTTGACATGCCTTGACATTTGTGCTTTTTTCAGTTAATTAAAAACATATTCATGGCTAATGTCTGATAACACTGTATTCAGCAAAAACTGGGCAACAATAATATTTGAGCAACATGTATGTACATATTTTTATTTTTGAGAAAATAACGTTTATGCATGGTTTTTGAAAAAACTAAAATTTTAAGTCATCGAAATAAGGCCATATAACCACAAGACTTTTGGGAACTGGATCTTGTAGCCTAGAGTTTTTTTGTAGCCAAAATTATGTGAAAACCATCCTGATCACTCATTAATACAAAACAATTTAGTCATTTAACTTTTGTAAAACACTTTTAATGTTAGAAAGTTCATATGCGAGGAGGCATGAATTAACATGACAGAAACCTGACAAAAAGAGAATGAATGTGAGGAGACTTAATGATCAAAATAAAGTTTATAATCTTGATTAGTAATCTGTAATCTGACTATACATTTTCTTTACAAATCTGACTATACATTTTCTTTACATAAAGAATTTACTTAAAAAATGTTAGACCTACTAAAAGTTTTATAGTCTCTTCTGCTCACCAAGACTGCACTTATTTTATCCAAAATACAGTAAAAACAGTGATATTGTGAACACTTTTTCAATTTAAAAGAACAGTTTTCTATTTGAATATATTGCAAAATGCAATTTGTGATCAAAGCTGAATTTTCAGCATCATTACTGCACTCTTCAGTGTCACATGATCCTTCAGAAATCATTATAATATGCTGATTTTCTAATGTGGGCATATTTACATCACATTTTACTCATTTACACCTGAACAGATATTTGCAAGCATAAGCTTTGTTGATGATAATGAGGCAGCATAAACACTAGTTAAAATATAATCTAAACATTCATATTATTTTTATATCATATTACATATCATATTTATATCATACAGCATACAATTTAAATACCTGCGAAACAACATTTAAATGTAACTAAAACTTGCTTATTAGGAGTCACATTTCAAATTTCAAGTTTCAGCTTGCTGAACACACACAACCACTCGGCTCCGAAGAAAGAATCTGACTTTACAGAGGCACATCCTGCCTTTTATACCCATATGTCCATGGTGGGACATGTAAATTCTGTTCGCCAATTTGGCATTGGCCTTTTTCATATTCAGAGGTATCCGAGGCTCCCGAAAGAAGCCCCTTGTGTCACTACAAGTACTGTCCCGTACTTTTTGCACACGTTTGCATGTGCACTTTATATAGGTATGTTATTTAGTCTGTGTAGTCTCATGTGGTTCTGTGTTTGTCCTATGTTATTTTATGTAGCACTATGGTCCTGGAGGAATGTTGTCTCATTTCACTGTGTAATGTACTAACTGTATATGGCTGAACGACAATAAAAAGTTAATAATCGCATTCCATATCTCGTTAATTGCTGCAATATCATAGAGGATAACTCTATACTGTATACTGCACAAAACTAATATAATGCAATATCACAGAAGAACAGAGTTATCCTTTATGATATTGCAGCAATTAACCAGATATGTTATGAGATTATTAAGCAAATTATTATCAACTCCTATATGCCAACTGAATAAAATAAGGCAAAAATAAACATTTCACACAGTGTTTAGTGAGAGATATGATTGATTCAAACACTAAAAGTGGTTGCTCTGTAAATTATTATTGTATTACAGTTGTAATAATAAAGTCTTAAATAACATAATGGTTATTTAACATATTGAGATATTATTATTAAGTAAATTGTAGCATTTAGTTACATTATGTTTTGTGATTTCTTAGAACTTTATATAACATCCAACCTTTGCACACTTTTGGCCTCTAGCAGATGAGAAAGGGCAGGGAATTACAGTACAGCAACATGAGCGAGAGTGTTACCATCAAGGAAAGTTTACTTAGAACAAAAGGGGCGAACGGTTATGGAATTTAACGTGGGAGTACAATACTGAACTGATGCAGATTAATTGAAGCGTCTGTGTCTGTGCGCATGATGGTGCGAGGAACGGGATGGCGGGAAAAACTAAATGTTCAGTGAAAAGTCTGAAGAAGATTGCAATGTATGTAATATGTAACTATATCAGGTATTATTTATAAAACACAGAATCTACTTGTGTTTTTGCCTCCATATTTTGAATTTTGGGTATATTGTTGTTAATTTCAGTGACATATTTAACCCGAGTCTCCATTAATTTCCAACACTGTAGGCATTGTATCTTTCTAAGGTATTTAAAAGTTTGTTTTAGACATACAGTATTGTAGCACCTATACAAAACTTTCCCACATATATGTCAAACTACATTGTGTTAATGTTTGATACAGTTAAATCATTGCCTACCTTAAAACAAGTGAAGTTTGATCAGTGGTTAAACGTGATCAGACGGTTCCCTCGTACCTGTATGTATGGCTCCTTTCCAGAATAAAATAATAAATCACAGAATTACAGTTCTTGTATAGTGACAGGGCAGAAAGTCTTGAAGAAGCTTGAGAGGACACCGTTATCATGCTGTGCTGTGCTTATGATGCTGTGCCCTGCAGGCTTCCATTGTGCCGCACACAGCACGTTTTAGTTTATAAACAGGTTTAGAAATTATAATTTTTCATTATGTACATTTTATAATATAAACTAAAAAAAATTTTGTACTTTGTAATTGTGGTGAAAAATAACTGCAGCGAAGTTGAATACTTAATTCTTAATCAACTCAAGTAAAAATTCTATTATTTATTTATACCTAAAAATGTACAAAAATAAAAAACATTTGAGTAGTTGTAATTTTTACTTTCCACCTCTGTTAGTAGAAGCATTTGTTATAGTGTTTCCTCACTATTTGTACACACACACACATTTGCATTGTTCGCCATCATCTGGAAATGTTCAGTAGAGCGCATAATTATCGAGGGCTCTGCAAAGTCCATTGATTTGTCTTTTGTTGTGATAAATTATCACTCACACTTCTCCTAATGTGACACACAGCACATTGAAAGTCAATAAAACCCCTGGGGCAAATGTTCCCCCTCAGCTGCCATCATACTGTCATTTTTGTGTAAACAACTGGAGTGACATGCTCTACTCTTATCACCAGCGTAATCATAGCACTTTTGATGATCAGTTTTGTTTGGTGTTATGTCTTCATGTGCTGACATGATGAAACTTGCTGGTCAGATTTAGCTGGGAATGATGTGAGAATTGGTCGGGTGTGGGGTGGGGACTGCATGAGTATTGATTATCTCCCAAAATGATTATAGATCATCTCCCAAAAGAATGTGTGTCTTTGGGTGGGCCCAATTCATTCTACTGCCATTCACTTGTAAACAGATTAGGGCTGAGGTTCCCAAACCACAATGTTGCATTGTTTGGGACAAAACCATTACATACACAGGATTTTAGAACACAAGATTGAAAATTAAACGGAAAATAAACACACACCATGTTCCGTCTTGGTAAGTAATGTCTGCCAATATTTAAAGATGTTAATTAAATTAACAAGAGTCTCGGAACACACGGAAGTCCATTACAAACTTAATGTATATTTCTTTCTTCTTTTTTTGCTGTTTTTCAGAGAGAAAGGACACACAGTATTATTATATTGCAAGAAATACTGATTGTGGCAAGATACATTTTGATATATTTGAGAATAAATAAGTCTTTGTAAAAAACTTATTTAAAACGATACTTTGAAGTCTATGCATGCAATAAATAAAAACAAAGCATATGCATATGCATATGAGAAAATTAATAGGTTGCATAATCTTCTTCTTATACCTAAACTTACAAATTTTATTTAACATAACTGAATCAACTGAACCACGTTAGATTCAGTATTTGGTAAGTTGCTTAAAGAAAGTAATCTACTACAAATTACTAATTAATAATACCAGTTTCTAGTAATCATTATGGTGAAAAACATGAGCAATATCCCACAAGCCCAATTATATGTAATGCTGAATTAAATAAAACAAGATCATGCATTATTTCTTTAATTTAATCACTTTTTTAAATCCTGTATGGATTCTTAGATCAGTGTTACAGTATTTTTAGTGTCGAAAGAATTTAGATCATTAGTTCTGTACAGTAAGTACACTAAGGATAAACTGCAACTTACTCTGTATTTGGAAGCCTGTTGGGCTTAAGTTCAGAACTCTGTTGTCCATTATAAAAATGCACCACATCTGTCGAATAGAGATAGGCGATACCACTTATTTTATTTTCTATCCAATACCAAATACTTTTAGTCCAATATTGCCAATACCGATACATCTATTAAATTTAAATTGTAAAAATTATTTGAGAGAGAGGGAGAAGAGGTAGGGACGGAGGGCAACGGAACTCAACAAAGTCTCATCTCCTGACCTGATATTGTCAGAGATCAGTCAAGTTCATTGCAGTCCACCACTCAAACATCACTCTCCCCAGAATTCTAAATCACAAACACCTGGTCATCACTTATCACCTCATCAGCCAACTCATAAAAACACTCACCTTGTATCCAGTCTTTGTCAAGCCTCCAACAGGAACAGACCATTTCTCCCTGAGTCCTGATATCTCCGTCGATCCTGAAAACCTGAGTATTCCGTTTTCTTACCTGATTCATACTAACCCTATGCACTGTTGTTCTGCCATCTCCAGATCACTTATCCGATTCCTGAACCCTTGTCTGAGATCTGATCAAACCGGCCCGATTGCTCCTAGAAAAGAGAAGGAGTTAACGAACTGATACAGAGTGAATGTTCTACGATCCAAGTCATTTGGATTTCCAGTTGTTCTCCATGCAACGAACTATCTTCACTAAACCAGCACCTGAAAAGTCACATGATACTTACCTTTCACCTTCTATACTTGAATAAAACTATATTTGAATCACTTACCTCCGATCTCCTGGTCTCTACCCTGACAGAAGGCTTGGCCGAAAAAAGGGGAAGAAGAACAGTGCGATGGAATCTGTTTGTAATATTGATAACCCTGCACAACCGACAGCCGCCGCTGTTAATCCCAGTCAGCCAGCTTCCAGCACTTCCGTAAACCCCGCTCCTTCTCTGGTTTGCTTCACCAATCCAACTTCCCGTCCAGCGCCATTCTCCGGCCGGGCGGAGGATTGCAACGGTTTCCTGTTACAGTGTTCGCTCGCTCTAGAACAACAAATCCAGTTATACCCCACTGAAAAGTCGAGGGTTGCTTTTATTATTCAACAGTTATCAGGATCTGCATTAAGATGGGCTGAAACTTTGTGGCTGCAGGAATCTACCGTTACTTCCTCTGTACAAGAATTTATAAACCATTTCAAAGAAGTTTTCGGGCGTCCAGTAGATGATTCATCCATCAGTGACAAGCTATTGCAATTACACCAAGGCAAGAAGTCAGTTGCTGAATATTCACTGGAATTCCGCACTCTAGCGCCGCCAGTGGGTGGAACGAAAAGCGCTCATTTCCATCTACCGACGTGGTTTGAATCCTGCACTCCGCCTTCAACTTGCGATTTATGATGATAGCCTGGGGGTCGAGAAATTCATACAGCAAGCTCTCCGTGTGCACCAAAGATCTCAAGGCTGCTATCGCGAAGCCCAGCAACCCACCTTTTCACCACCTCAGTACCCCGATAAGCGACCCTCCGAAGTCACTGTCGAGAAGATGCAGGTGGATAACTATCGACTGTCCCAAGCTGAACGTTCTCGCCGTCGAGAGTTAAAACTGTGTCTATATTGTGGAATGGGAGGACATTTTCTTCGTTCATGCCCTACACGACCTCCTAGAATGCTTGTGAGTTCTGTCTGCACGTCCGCCTCTGTATCAGCTCCGTTAACGATATCTGTGATTCTGAAATCTACACGTTTCCATGTCTCTGCTACAGCCATTGTGGATTCCGGGTCAGCAGGAGACTTCATGTCCGGGCAGCTCTGTCAGAAACTCCAACTTCAACAATCCGCCACCTCCAAGCCATACGCCATCCATGCAGTGACGGGTGAAACCATTAATCAGGGGTATGTCACGTCTCGAATTAAACCCATTCTACTCTGTATTAAAGACACCCACCATGAACTGTTTGAACCTTTTGTACTTGAGAATAGCCAGACTGATATTATCCTTGGCCGTCCATGGCTTATACGACATCAACCTAACATTGACTGGAAATCGGGTAAGATTTTGAAATGGGGTTGCCTGTGCTCATCCATGAGTTTTGAACACCCCGTATCGCCCATCGCCAACTTGCCCGACACCATCCCGATGAATTCAACCTCCATTGAAAGCCCCATAGACAACTTGTCGGTATCCATTCCTTCATGCTACTCTCAATATTCAGATGTATTCAACCCCGTCAAGGCTGCCAAGTTACCACCCCATCGAGCATGGGATTGTGCCATCGATCTGATTCCCGGAGAATCCATCCCCAAGGGGCGAATCTACTCTCTGGCTATTCCTGAGCAAGAAGCCATGAAACAGTATACTGAAGAAGCATTAAAACAAGGCTATATTCGGGCCTCTACTTCACCTGCTGCCGCCAGTTTCTTCTTTGTCCCTAAGAAAGATGGAGGTTTACGTCCTTGTATAGATTATAGAGCTTTAAACAAAATAACCGTCAAGTTCAGTTACCCACTCCCATTGGTTCCCTCTTCACTTGAACAACTTCGAGAAGCCAAGATATTCACCAAGCTGGATTTGAGAAGTGCATACAATCTCATTCGAATCCGAAAGGGCGACGAGTGGAAGACTGCATTCATCACTCCAGCAGGACACTACGAATATCTCGTCATGCCGTATGGTCTGGTCAACGCCCCTTCAGTTTTCCAAAGTTTCATGGATGAAGTTTTCCGAGACTACCTGAATCAATTTGTCATTATCTACATAGACGATATCCTAATCTACTCCAGAAACTTGGTGGCGCATCAGCAACATGTCTCTCAGGTACTCCAACGGCTACGTGAATTCTCCCTGTTCCTGAAAGCAGAGAAGTGCTCCTTCCATCAAACCTCAGTCGAATTTCTCAGTTACCACCTCAGTGAAAGAGGAGTAGAGATGGATGATCGTAAAACCAAAGCCATTACTTCCTGGACCACACCACAGTCTGTCAAAGAGTTACAACGATTTCTTGGATTTGCGAATTTCTATCGAAGATTTATTTATCAATACAGCCTGCTTACAGCTCCTCTGACCTCTCTACTCAAAGGAAAACCGAAAACACTGCTCTGGACCACTGAGGCTGAACATGCCTTTCAATCTCTCAAAACCGCATTCACCACAGCCCCCTTACTCCAACACCCGAACCCTGAAAAGATGTTCATTGTGGAAGTAGATGCTTCTACAACAGGAGTAGGAGCGGTGTTGTCACAAGACTCTGCTTCCTCATCTAAACCCATGCCCTGTGCATTCTTCTCCCACAAGCTATCTCCTGCAGAAGTGAACTATGATATTGGTAATCGAGAACTCCTGGCCGTTAAACTTGCGCTAGAAGAGTGGAGACACTGGCTAGAAGGAGCCAAACATCCATTCCTAGTTCTCACAGACCACAAGAATCTGCAGTACTTGAAAGAGGCAAGGAGACTTAACCCACGCCAGGCCAGATGGGCACTCTTCTTTACTTGCTTCCATTTCCAGATCTCCTATCGTCCGGGTTCGAAGAACGTCCGAGCAGACGCCTTGTCCCGTCTCCATGCCCCCAAAATTTCCCACGAAGAACCTGAGAGTATACTCCCCGAAAAAATGTTTGTCAATCCCATTCAGTGGGACCTAAATGAACAACTGCTTGAAATGTCTCAACACCAACCCAGTCCTCCAGAATGTCCTATCGGAAAGATATACGTACCCGAAGAATTTCGTACCTCTCTAATCTCCTCCGCACACTCGTCTGTCGGCACAGGTCATCCTGGAGTTAATAAGACCTATTCCACTCTTCAAACTCGATACTGGTGGTCCAACATGTTACAGGATATCAAGACTTTCATCCAAGGATGCATTCTCTGTGCCATGAACAAGAACCCTCGTCACTTACCCACTGGAAAACTCATGCCTCTGCCAGTCCCACAATGACCTTGGTCGCACATTGGAGTCGACTTCGTCACTGACCTTCCTCCCTCAGACGAGAATACATGTATCCTGGTAACTATTGATCGTTTTTCCAAAGCCTGCAAATTAATTCCCCTCAAGAACTTACCCACAGCCTTCGGGACTGCAGAGCTATTGATGGAACACGTCTTCCGAATTTTGGCATCCCGGAGGATATTGTGTCAGACAGAGGGCCACAATTTATCTCCAAGGTGTGGCGAGCCTTCTTTGCACTAATGAATGTTACAGTGAGTTTAACATCAGGGTACCACCCACAAGCAAATGGTCAAGCGGAGCGAAAAATACAAGATGTCAGTCGTTTCCTTCGTACTTTCTGCCATTCGAATCAACATCTCTGGAGCCGATATCTCAGTATGGGCAGAGTATGCTCAAAACTCCCTTCGACAAACCTCCACGAATCTAACACCATTTCAATGTGTACTGGGTTATCAACCACCATTGTTTCCATGGTCCGGTGAGTCATCTGAAGTCCCCGCAGTTAACACTTGGTTTCAAAACAGTGAGAGGGTATGGAACCAAACTCATCATCATCTCCAACAAGCCTTGAACCGTCAACAACACTTCGCAGACATTCACCGCAGTAACACTCCCGAATATCAGCCTGGGCAACTGGTCTGGCTTTCGACCAGAGACATCTGTCTAAGACTCCCTTGTCGTAAACTAAGTCCGAGATACATTGGTCCATTCCCGTTGTAAGACAACTTAACCCAGTCACCTACCAGCTCCGTTTACCAGCCCAATATCGCATCCACCCCTCATTCCACGTCTCACTCTTGAAACCCCATCATCCACTTGTTCCTGTTCCCTCCACAGACCTAGTGCACGATGACAACCCCCCAGTACCTCCCACTGAAGCCGACCCCATCTATACTGTTAGAGAAATCCTGGACTCCCGACGTCGTAGGGGTCTACTCGAATATCTGGTAGACTGGGAAGACTATGGCCCAGAAGAGAGGTGTTGGGTACCTCGAAGGGACATCCTCGACCCCATGTTACTCACAGAATTCCACGAACTTCATCCTGAAAGGCCTGCTCCGCGACCCCGAGGTAGACCCCCACGACGTCAAGGTACTAGGTCCGCTGGCGCGGACTCTGGAGGGGGGTAATGTCAGAGATCAGTCAAGTTCATTGCAGTCCACCACTCAAAGATCACTCTCCCCAGAATTCTAAATCACAAACACCTGGTCATCACTTATCACCTCATCAGCCAACTCATAAAAACACTCACCTTGTATCCAGTCTTTGTCAAGCCTCCAACAGGAACAGACCATTTCTCCCTGAGTCCTGATATCTCCGTCGATCCTGAAAACCTGAGTATTCCGTTTTCTTACCTGATTCATACTAACCCTATGCACTGTTGTTCTGCCATCTCCAGATCACTTATCCGATTCCTGAACCCTTGTCTGAGATCTGATCAAACCGGCCCGATTGCTCCTAGAAAAGAGAAGGAGTTAACGAACTGATACAGAGTGAATGTTCTACGATCCAAGTCATCTGGATTTCCAGTTGTTCTCCGTGCAACGAACTATCTTCACTAAACCAGCACCTGAAAAGTTACCTGATACTTACCTTTCACCTTCTATACTTGAATAAAACTATATTTGAATCACTTACCTCCGATATTCTGGTCTCTACCCTGACAGATATTTAGATTTTTTATTCAATAAATATATTTGTTTGTCAGGGAAGCTGTGCACAAACAGAAATATATATATATATATATATTCATTTATTAAAAAATAAAAATAAAGCTCCTCAGAAAAAAGGGCACTTTCTCTTGAGGAAGAAAAAAGGCAAGTGCTCAAGCCCCCTTTCATGTCTATGTGTGCATCTGCCTGGTACTACAGTAATGCTGTATTAAAACCATGGTTAACTGCATCAAAACCTTAGTTACTGCCAAAAAGAGAAAAAACAAACAGAGAAAAAAAAGGTTACTACAGTCATGGTTACTAGTCATGATTAATACAGTAGTTCTGCAGTAAAACCATGGTATGTTTTCATAATGGTATCATTTATTAACATGATTAAAGATCATTATCAATGTTTTAATGTTCCACCTTGGAGAGTGCAAGCCATGCCTCCAAACTCTGAGTGAGGGGCACGTAGGGGACAATCACATCTGAAGTACCTGCGGGTGGGGCGGAGCAGGAGTTGCCACGTCGAGGAGCCTCGCATCCCAAGCTCGTGGCTGTGCTGAGAGAAAGGTCAAAGCACTTTCCTTCGCTGTAGGCTGTAGCCCAGACACGTGAGGCAGCAATCGTGGCCGTCAGAGGCGAAGAGGTAACGACCGCAACCAGGAACTATACACAGATGGAAAAGCATCTTTAAAAAGATGGAACATTTTAGGAAAATTTACACTTTCATCAGAATATTTACTCTCTTAGCTGTCGAAACACCCAAGGTCGCACTCTGCACTAGTCATGCACAAGGGGGAGAAAACACTGTAATGTGCCGTATATCCAACAGCATACAAATCGTGAGGTGAATGGAACGCCAGTGGAACTTGCTGATTTAACACTGCTCGGCTCCGAAGAAGAAATCTGAATTAGTGGTTTCGAGCCAGCTCCTTTTATACCCGTATGTCCGGGGGAGTGGCATGCAAATTCCACCTGCCAGTTCCCATTGGCCTTTTCTCAAAGATCAGAGGTGTTTGGGCTCCCAAGAGCAACCTCTAGTGTCACTACATCAACATAATGTCGAGTAAGTGACAGATAAGGAACCATGTTACCATAAGAATACAACAGTAATGCTGTTGTATAACCATGGTTAATTGTATCAAAACCGTGGTTACTGCCATAAAGAAAAAAGAAAAAAATATCATGGTTACTACATTCATGGTTACTACTCATGGTTAATACAATATAACTACAGTAAATCAAAAGTACGTTTTCATAAGGGTGTCATTTATTAATGGTGATTAAAGATCATTATCAATGCTTTAACAACTCTATATAACTCTAACAATAATAAATCTGTAAAAATGGTCAAACAAGCCTGTTATAATACATGTCATGTCCAGGTACAGTTTTTCTGTCATTTCCACAGGAAAGCACTTCTCCCGCTTTGAACAAGCTCTATGACTGAAAGGGTGAGTGCTGTCTGTGACTGCTAGTGTATTTTAGCATTTCTGTGTGTCAAGATGAGCAGAAGAAAAATAGTTACATGCCATGAAACAATTTGATCATATAATTATTTTTTTCCACTTCGAAGCTTATAAGATGCATTAATATTAATTTAATCTAAATAGTAAGATCACTTGTTAAAAAAATATAAAAAATGTTCTTGATACTACATCAGTACCGGAAGTATAAATACTTTAGTATCCATACTGTCAAAGTATGCAGGCACAGACACACTCTCAGCTCGCACTCCAGAAGTCAAGCATGCAATTCACAATGCATAAGCGATTTACACTTAACGCAGATGTTTACATGGATTTAGGAACTGATATATTGCAACACTGATATAAAAATGTACAGTATACTCATAAACTGAGCCCATAGTTACAGAATCACCCTGAAAATGACAATGACACAGACAAGCCCACGTTATCATAATCGCCAAAATTTACAGCGCTGCAATTTTAATCTTGAAATATCCACTTGTCTTGGTGTAAAATGAAGGCACTGCATGAAGAATCTACTCTTTTTCATGGTTTGGCGAGAAGAAAGTGTTTATAAGTGTTTATATCGCTTGCTGCTGCTGCAGTGTTAGACTTGTTCAGCTGTAAAGTTCTGCTGTCAAAAAAGTCTCTCAGTATATTACACATTCATGTACACTTATTAAATTAAGACCAGTAATGTAACTTCATGAACGTCACAAAGTAATTTTTTTTAAATTAAAAATGTACTCGAAAATCGAGTAAATCAAGTGCCCATCTTTAAATATACTCATTAAAGTTTTTCAAGTAAATGTAATGGAGTAAATGTAGCATGTTACTACACACCTCTTATTAAAAGTAAACCCCAGAGGGTTAGCTTAGATACCTTAAAAGTACATTCAATTTAGGATTTAATCCTACATAATAGAGCTGGGCGGTATATCGACTTTTTAAGATATATCGATATATTTCCTAACAAGATAAAGGATGAGACAGTATAGTTTATATCGATAGTTTGATGTTGCATAACCCGCTTATTGCATAAAGCATTGCCAGTGTTTGCAACTCTCCATTCTCTGCGCAACCCCGCCCTCATTCTCCCGCTTCGTCTGCGTGCAAACCCTGCACCACTTGCTCACAAGTTCTCCTGCAACATGGAGGGAGACAAAGTACCAGTGCACACAGCCAAAGAGAACTTACCCTGTCTCAATCAGCTCCCTAGCTCCCATGTCGTGAATCAGCAAATCGTGAACGCGAATTCGGGCACTGGTAAGGCAAGGGTACTGATCCACTGAACATTGGGACACTTTTGACTTCATTACTGAGCTTGTGCATTGTAGCTCATCTTTTATTAATCAGCATAATTTCTGTATAAATGACACTATCATTCATTTTCATTGAAGATATTCAAATGTTCAGTGTTATAGACTTTTTTTCACACTGATTTGGATTTAGAACGCAGAAGTAAACTTTGCAGGGTAAACTTCAATAGCAGTGAATGGGATAGAATTTGAGATCACAGCAAATATTATTTTCACTTACCCATTTGCTCCAAAGTCAAAAGAAAGAATCCACTATTAAGTTTGATTGACTTTCCAGAAGAGTAAAAAATAGAGAGTGATCCATTAAGACTGAAATTTACTGTCTCTCTCTCATCAGCTGTAATAGAAACCCACTCATGGCAGTGGTAATCAATTTTTAAACTAATTCCAGGGTAATATAACACAAAGCATAATATTCTAATTACCCTTAATATTTAAAAAATTTGCTCTGATAAAAAAGGCAGAACGCATCATCACCGTCTGTAAAAATGGTCTATTATAACAAATAAATGGTATAAAGAAATAAAATATAAAGGAGTGTATTTAAAACCGTCTTTTAAGAACTTAAATATTTAAAAGATGGTTTCACTTTCATGGAAAGAATAAAAGACATTACAAACAACATCTATTTTTAAGATAAAATAATGCTTGGATTCATAGTTTCACACTTGTACTTGTCATCTAATGACTTGAGAGACTTCAGAAGACACAAGGACGTTTCCGGTAAGGGAACAATGATGCTCTCTGGTTTTTGCAGTGCATTGTGGGATTTTTTAGAGAGCAAACTTAAACTGCAGTATGCAGAGTGTGTTAAACTTCATGCTGCTGCTGCAACCACGGCCGTGAAGCCTTTGCGGCCCGAAAAGTATTTTGCCCCACAACAAAGTGTGTTACAAGCTTCATTTATCATTTCACTTGTGGCTATGACTTACAACTGAACTTTGCCCACTTTGTAGAATATTCTGAGATATATATCATGTATTGCCATTCAGCCTAAAAATACCAAGATGTGATTTTTGATCCATATTGCCCTGTCGTACTACATAAGGTGTGTGTGTACTCTTTTCTATGAAACTTTGAAATGTCATCTTCAGCTGACGTTTGACTGAAAGACTTTGTAACTCTCCACACTCTAGCTCAGTAGGTGGCGCTAGTGCACCATAAGCTGGATTGCCAACCACCAATAACATTAAAAGAAGAATAAACAGACTAAATGGTAAATAAACAAACAGCAATGGTGTTGATGTTTGAGTTGCTGTTGTGTTCAGTCAATAGTTGTATTGCATTGTTAGTGCTGTCTTGTTCGATACACAATGATATAATATTGGCCATATAGCTAGTTAGCGTCTACTGAGTCTCATTACTGGTATCCATGACAGCAGGGCTATGTAGACATTAGCCTGCTAATACTTCCTAACTGGCTGATTTCATGACTATGATTCAGTTAGCTAGTTGTGTGTATAACTGCTTGCGTTTTTAGCAGCATGTTCCTGATCTCATCGTCTAGATTTAGAGTATACTGTAGGCTAAATATAAAACATTAGTCAAAATTTTATCATCAATATTGAACATTTAATTTTTTTTTATTCAATAAATATCTATAGTGTTTTAATCGCTCAGCCCTATTTATCTGTAAAACTACTTTAAAAAAACAATACTTAGTTACCACAGAAAATAATATAAGTAAAATCCATACTACATTAAATACAGTTGTTTTTCCTAGTCAGACAATGTCATGTTAAACATTGTGCTTATTGTTGGGCCTATGCATGTTATGGTTTGTAGATTTTAAGGACATTTTTGTTTTCATTCAATTTCGGTACTCTGTTGTGTCACCAATGTCCAGTGTAATATCCCTGAAGCAAAACCACTAGAAAACTACAGCCCTAAACAATAAAATCTGCCATGTGATTTAATAGCATATGCTTGGTATTCAAAGAAAGGACCTTTCTGAGATGAAAAGGCCCCTCCTGTGATCTAAAATACCCAAATTTGGTGGTACAGTAGACGTTGCAGAGTCTTTATTCTTTATCCTTAAAGGAGGATAAATGTTCTGTCTATTACATTTCATACAGAGGCAAAAAAGCTGCCTTGCAGAGCAGGGTTGGACGTGTTTGTATGGGCATTCACTATCACTCAGATCATGTAGCACTAACCTTGATCATCAATCAAAGGACTGTTGATTCTGATAGTGTTTTATTAATGGCTTATCTGAGTAATATAAATTCATGGGAGGTGGAGCGGGTTTCATCTGCAGAGAAAGGGGCTTTGATCAGATGCCTGATATGAGTGGCAATGCAATGTCGACCTGGGATTGATCTTAAGTTTAGGTTACTGTGTGGCATGACAGACTCACAGGAGATAAAATGCCCACCTGCTGCTGACTTCACTGACGCACTGCATCTTTACAACACTGGTGATAGCAAAGAAATCATCATAGCATTTACATGCAAAGATACAGATTGCCTGTCCAATGGGAGAAGAGTGTTGATGAAGGTTGAATTATGGATTTTACATGATACAGGCATGCTTTGGATGTACTTGCTGGCTGGTAACATTCTTCTTCATTCAATAATTCAGTTGTTGGAGTTTTAAAGGAAATGCTCTCCTTAAAATTACAATTGGATAATCCATCATCTACTCCTGCTAAAGTCATCGAAAACTGGTATGACTCTTTCTTCTGTGGAAGACAGGAGATGCTTAGCAGAAAACCCAATCTACATTAAATGAAAGTAGTCAGTGACCAGTAAGCTTCCAAAAGGACAAACAAGTACCATGAACACACCATAAAAGCAATCTAAATGACATGTGCACAGTATTCATTCTTAATAATGTCTATCAAGTTTTAAATCAACAAAACATGACTCCCTACCCTAAAAATTAAAACCTAAACCTAACTGATAGTGTCATAAAAAGTCATATTGTTGTGCTTTTATTACACTTTTGGCTCACACATCGACTTGCATGCTCTTCTGGACTCATACCTGCCTCCTTTGCATCACAATCGCAATGCTTTCAGTTTATATACACATTTTGATTGCACTTGAAAAAGCTTGTAAATGTAGTTGGTTATGTAATTTACATATTGAAATGTATTGCCTAACGAGTCATGCACTATAGTAAAAGTGTTTAGATGTTATAAGATAGCATAGTGTGAGGAACAGGGCAAAAAGTGCTTTTGAAAGGATATTGCAAAAATGTTAAAGTAACTTGACTCTTTGTGAGCAGGTTGCATTTTTCATAGCTCACAAACTTGTGAGGCCTCTAATAAAACATGTAAAGGGCTAATATTTATCAGGTCATCCAAACAAATGTTATGTTTGAGTAGCAAAATGGATGAAGCATACACATAACCACAAACCTATTTGATAGTCTTGCACAGAGGGCTACCACTGCATTGTTCATGCATCTCATGATCTACAATAACACTCTATGTTGTTATTGCATGCAAGCAAACACACAAACACACAACACACACACACACACACACACACACACACACACACACACACACACACACAGTGTCACACAGAAAATGGCAGTTTGTCTGGGAGTATGGCTTCAGCTCAGACCTTCTGCCAGTGCAAGTAATATATGACATTATACACAGCCCCAACCATCTGCTGGCTGTGCTTATTTCCCCTTAAACTTTCTCTCTCTCTCTTGTCCACCTGAGCCAACATCTCATCATCTCAGCCAAACAACCTATTTAAAGTGACATGTAATTCAGAGCAAGGATGGTCTGGAAAAATGAAAGTGCTCTCTCACACACGAGGGACATCATACCTGTGGAGATGCTCTTTCTGGCTCATTGGGGAAGATAGATGACTTTAGTTTACTGTTGAGACTTTTCAGATGAAAGGCCTCATGCCTGTGGAGACTGAATTTGCTGAACTGCATTTTGGTCATAGATAATGTTTGTGGGTAAATTGATGGTAAACATAATTAACCTTCTCTTAGAGATACAGTTAAAACATTATCAATGTAGTTTAATGGACATCAAATAAGTTAAAAATGAAGGACCATATTTTAAGATTTCTATTGCTAAACGCAATAGTCATAAGCCCAATGGGCATGCCCATAAAGTTTTGTTTTTTTTGTGCATGTATGCGCTAAGTCTAGGCGCAGGTGGGTTTGGCGAAATTACTTGCACAATGCGATAATGGGCTGGGTTAAGTGCAATTTATTTCAGAGGTTCTTCTTGCACCGTATGCATCCTATTATCTACTGTAGTCCATTCCCTGTCAACCAGCGATATAAACAAACCCTGTCAACCAGCGATATAAACAAAGACAGCACATTCATAAGAAGTTGGTAGTGTAAATGGACTGTATGTAATGAATTAGAAGAATAGATAAATGGATTTACCTCTTTTGTGCAGTAACTGCATCCTTGTTGAATATCAGACTTCTTCCACCTGCCTCTTTTGTAGTGACTTAAAAATCACTTCACAACAACAGGTGGAAAAATACCAATGCAAATTAGATAATGAATACAATTCTCATAAATATTTGTTTCATAAAATGGTTTTCACTGTATGTCAGGGATATAATTTGATGTGATTTTTATAGGACATTAACTTTATTATCATCTGCTGGTGGAATCTCCACACTGCATATGTAGCAACTGAATGTAGACTTTGAAACATATTATTTCTCAGGAATATAGCAAATTGCGCTTTTCATCACTTCATTAACATACACTATACCCACAGTTTGAACGCATTCACCCACAGATAGCGCGAACACTCCCAACCATGCCTACATGCGCTTTACGCTGGCACAAAAATTGCGCTTAGAATTAGCGCTCTCATGAAAATTGGATAAGACCTAGTGCAGTTTTGAGCATATTTCTGCACTCTGCACAGTATATAGAGGCTGAAGTGTTTAAATGCAAATAAACGTAATGGAAAAAAATTTAAATACACTCTTTTCTAAAATACTTTATAGTTGACAAATGGATCTATACTAAACAAACAATAGTGCTGCGAGAGGCTGTTTAAACAAACAGAGTAATGATTTGGTAGAGTTGCAGAGCCACAGTGTTGAAACTTTTCAAGGTTATCAACCTTCAAATGGCTTACAGTTGTCTCTGCATATTAATATGATATTCAACTTATGTGCCAGAGAAACTTGCATGCAGCCATCTTGAAAATGTTGTCGGTCAAGTGTTTTCTATATAGAGTAGATATATATGGTGTTGATGTCAAAGAGTAATTCAAAGAGAGGCTTACAAAGTGGATTTACAGGTTATAGAGTTTCCAAAAGTTATTATAAGTATTTTTAAGTGTTCAGGGGATTTCATCACAACTGGACTCAGATGTGATTTTAAAACAAGAGTACTTCATTCATAAATCCATAAGATCCTACCTTCACGCTGTGGATGTACTGATATGCCTGTGAGCTAATGAAACTCCTAGAGACAACACAAAGGCATTATAAATAATGTATCTCTGTATGACACCTCTGACCAACTTATCATGTCATTCATTGACTGCGTTATAGTTAATGTGAGCAGAGTGTTAAACCGTACGCATACAGTAAGCACATATACACTCACCTAAAGGATTATTAGGAACACCTGTTCAGTTTCTCATTAATGCAATTATCTAATCAACCAATCACATGGCAGTTGCTTCAATGCATTTAGGGGTGTGGTCCTGGTCAAGACAATCTCCTGAACTCCAAACTGAATGTCAGAATGGGAAAGAATGGTGATTTAAGCAATTTTGAGCGTGGCAGGGTTGTTGGTGCCAGACGGGCCGGTCTGAGTATTTCACAATCTGCTCAGTTACTGGGATTTTCACGCACAACCATTCCTAGGGTTTACAAAGAATGGTGTGAAAAGGGAAAAACATCCAGTATGCGGCAGTCCTGTGGGTGAAAATGCCTTGTTGATGCTAGAGGTCAGAGGAGAATGGGCCGACTGATTCAAGCTGATAGAAGAGCAACTTTGACTGAAATAACCACTTGTTACAACCGAGGTATGCAGCAAAGCATTTGTGAAGCCACAACACGCACAACCTTGAGGCGGATGGGCTACAACAGCAGAAGACCCCACCGGGTACCACTCATCTCCACTACAAATAGGAAAAAGAGGCTACAATTTGCAAGAGCTCACCAAAATTGGACAGCTGAAGACTGGAAAAATGTTGCCTGGTCTGATGAGTCTCGATTTCTGTTGAGACATTCAGATGGTAGAGTCAGAATTTGGCGTAAACAGAATGAGAACATGGATCCATCTTCTGATGGCTACTTCCAGCAGGATAATGCACCATGTCACAAAGCTCGAATCATTTCAAATTGGTTTCTTGAACATGACAATGAGTTCACTGTACTAAAATGGCCCCCACAGTCACCAGATCTCAACCCAATAGAGCATCTTTGGGATGTGGTGGAACGGGCGCTTCGTGCCCTGGATGTGCATCCCACAAATCTCCATCAACTGCAAGATGCTTTCCTATCAATATGGGCCAACATTTCTAAAGAATGCTTTCAGCACCTTGTTGAATCAATGCCACGTAGAATTAAGGCAGTTCTGAAGGCGAAAGGGGGTCAAACACAGTATTAGTATGGTGTTCCTAATAATCCTTTAGGTGAGTGTACATGTGAAAGTACACGTTTTATTTTATATTCCATTTACAACAATTGTAATCACATTTAAGCCTTTTAAAAATGCGGGGTGACAAATTCATTTTTAAAAGTACAAATGAAATGTCATGCACATGCATGTGAAATACGAGCTGTCACTGAAATTTTGTGTCAACTACACATTGTATCAAATTATTTACAAGTTGAAGCCAAAAAAAAAAAGCAGAATTACACTCATTACAACTAAATGCTTGTATCATGAAAAAGTGTGTGTCACAGCTGTCCGAATGTGATCGTCCAGGTGCAATTTACCTCCATGGGTGTTGGAAAAACTTACAGTCACAGCAATTCACTTCATGAGCATTGATGTAGTCAAGTCAAGTCAAGTCAAGTCAAGTGGTTTTTATTGTCGTTTCAACCATATACAGTTAGTACAGTACACAGCAAAACGAGACAACGTTCCTCCAGGACCATGGTGCTACATAAAAACAACAAAGGACCAACACAGCACCACATGAGACAACACAACAAAATAAAATACCTATATAAAATACCTATATATACCTATATAAAGTGCACGTGCAAACATGTGCAAAAAGTACGGGACAGTACAACAAATTTCTGACAATGAACAGGACAATAGACACAGTGCAGCGCCGACCAGTACTCAGTAGTGCAAAAAGATGACAGTTTCTAAAAATGTAAACATAACATACTATGAGATAGTGTTCTATGCACATAGCAGTTATTGGAGTAGCAGACAGTTATAAAGTGACAGTAATTAAAGTGCAACTCAGGACACGTGTGTGTGTGTGTGTCAAACCAGTCTCTGAGTATTGAGCAGTCTGATGGCTTGGGGGAAGAAGCTGTTACACAGTCTGGCCGTGAGGGCCCGAATGCTTCGGTACCTCTTGCCAGACGGCAGGAGGGTAAAGAGTTTGTGTGAGGGGTGTGTGGGGTCGTCCACAATGCTGGTTGCTTTGCGGATACAGTGTTTTCTGTAAATGTCTTTGATGGAGGGAAGAGAGACCCCAATGATCTTCTCAGCTGTCCTCACTATCCTCTGCAGGGCTTTGCGGTCCGAAACGGTGCAAGTCCCAAACCAGGCAGTGATGCAGCTGCTCAGGATGCTCTCAATAGTCCCTCTATAGAATGTAGTGAGGATGGGGGTTGGGAGATGTGCTTTCCTCAGCCTTCGAAGAAAGTAGAGACGCTGCTGGGCTTTCTTGGTGATAGAGCTGGTGTTGAGGGACCAGGTGAGGTTCTCCGCCAGGTGAACACCAAGGTGTAGACTCACACCATCAATTTTTGGTGAAAATACTTTGTGCTCCCACATGTAATCCATTTTGATCGATTCTTCTGAGTAGTTTCAATGCAAACCTGAGGTAAAGAGACAAAATACGGAAGCGTGGTTCGCTGAAAAGGGGCAGGGCTGAATAAGGCGAATAGGAATGGCATTGTAAAAATCTAACAAATATTATTTTAGATACTCACAAAATTCACCTACCAACCTGAATGTTGTGCACTGCATTGCTTTAGTATTATTTCATGACATAGACTTGCATAGTGAGTCATAGAGTCATAGTGATGCTGTTGTTGCAGTAACATCTGGACTTTCAACAGAGACAATTCAAGAAATTTACCGTGGGAAGGGTAGTGTCTCCATGCATAAACATAGTGAAACATTTTAATAAAAGTTGCCAGTAAAAATAAACAAATAAACACACACACACACACACACACACACACACACACACACACACACACACACACACACAGTGGTACATTTGAGGTTCATCCGAACCAACATACAAATCTAATGCAGCTTTCAGAGAAGCTTCAAATGGAGTTGACGTAAGACATGTTTTTATACAACTGGTTTCCTACACAGAACAGCAAAAATAAACTAGTCCTTAGTCTTGAGCTCAAGTAGGATTATCTGCATGAACAACCTTAATCCACTTTGTTTTTTTTAAGTTTTCCAACACTGATGTCAGTTGTGTTAAGTGCTTAACATACTGCAGGGTGGATCAAATCTTTTTGCTCTGACATTTCTAATCCCATTTGATTTATTTTTTAATGTACAATACATTTGGCTATGCTGGTTGACTACCTAACAGCATCAAACCTGCACTAAACCGGCATATACAAGCCTGGCACAGCATTGAGATTCATATTGGTCTAATATGGCCTTTTCAGCAGGTGGTGCCTTAACATTGATGGCAATGCAATTGATATTCAACATGCAAATAATAGAGAAGATTAATCGATTGTGGCACAGGTCTGGTGACATTGCAAACAATGTAGCTGTAGAAGTCAGTACAGTAAAATAATTGTCTGCAGTAAGGTCAGACTTAACTGATCTGTGGTCTTTGTGGGCTGATACAATGGCTTCTGCCATTGTCCATGGACAACACTGTAGCGAGCTGGCCTTGAGCTGCAGTTCTGCTTATTTTGATAATAAATACCAAGGACTTTACAGTTGTGGAATGCAATGCTATATCAGGTGTTTGTTTGAAATCATATGCATCTGTCACCCTGCAATACCCTCACAGCAGTGTATGGTTGAAATGTGAAGCTGTGACCTTGGGTAAATCAGTTTAACTTTGCATCATTCTTACTGTAGATGGTAGACTGATTCACCTATTTTACTGGTGCAGTGGTGCCCCTACTCACCTCACAGAGGCTGGTTAGTATGTGTGCACATGTATCTTTGTGCATTTGTAATATAATCTGGGGTTGTGGATAGAACTAAACCCTGGCTGCTTTTTTAACTCTGTATTTTGGGGCATTGACTGGGCTGCAGCTGGACCAGGAACAAAGGCTCTAAGCTTGCGCATCCATCATACAAGGAAAGGAAATTTGATGCTGTTCACATGACACATCACTTAATAGAATACAAAATTATTAATAGAAAAAGCTGTACTTTTTATGTATTTGTGTTATTGGGAAGAATTAAAAAAACAAAATTGATCTGTGTTGAAACAGTAGGCCAACTTATGTCTGCATGCCAGTCTGATTCAGGAATTGATCATGTGTGTTCTCTCCCTCAACTATATATATATATAATTATTTGTTTTGTTTCATGTTTTATTTAGCTTTTTTCATGTTTTTTGTGCTTTGTTTCATGTTTTTCTCTTGGATTGTTTTACTTTGTTTTATTGTTTGTTTTGTTTCATGTTTTGTTTTTCTTTTCTTTTTGTTTTAGTTTCTTGGCTTGCTTTGCTTTCCTTTGTTTCATGGTTTGTTTGGTTTCATTATTTTTACTTTTATTCATCATTTGTTTTGTTTAATGTTTTGTTTTGCTTTATTGTATTTTGTGTTTGTGTTTTGCCATGTTTTATAGCTTGTTTTGAGTTTTGATTGTTTCTTGTTTTGTTTTTATAGTTTTTGTTGTTTTTCTGAATGGCTTTGCTTTGTTATTTAGATACTGATCTTTTTGATACTGAATTTTTTAAACACATTTTAAGGTTGTGACATAAAGATGCAGGTGTTCTGAGCAGATATAGTCTTTTGCTAAACAACTGAAAATTACATTCTGGTTGTCACAATCTTTTCAGATCACTAGAACTGTGCTGTACTGAACTAAAGGCACAGTAGAATATACTGTATCAATATCTGTGCAGGGAGACACTGAGTGCAGACAGACTGTGTAAACTACAGCAGACAAAAGACAGCGAACACCCGAGAAGGTGCAATATGTCTTAAAATGTCATAAAAACCATAACTGCATTTCTCAACTACTAAATGATGTCAGATGCTTTGACTACAGCTTGCATAGTTTAGACCTTATAGTCACAAAGATTAGTCATTTCTTATCAGTACACTTCATTTAGCTCAACACATCTGCTTAAATTTGTGGTCATTTGTTATACATAATACGTAGTGACACATGTTCCTTGTTGTTCACAGCTACTCTTTGTTCTCAGTCTCAAATCTATTGAGTTTTGTCTCTATATCACTGAATGTAAAACATTTTATTCATCTTGACATGATTATTTCGATTCATGGTCTGCACTTTTCAGTGGATAAAAATAACTCAAGTACAGTCTCAAAATGTATCATCCTTCATATTGAGCAGAGAACTCCCACATGATGCTTGCCAAATGATGCCCCAAGATAACCCGGAGGCTTACCTGGAGCTGTTTGAACACACAGCCAAAGCCCTAAAATGGCCAAGAATGGAGGTTCATCTCCAGCCGCTGCTGACCGGGGAAGCCCAGCTCATGACAAAAACTTCCGGTCACCACACTCCTGGACTATATTGCTTTGAAGAAAGCCATCCTGCAACAGGTCAGCCGCAGTCCAGAAGAGCACTGCCAGTGGTTCCATTCACTGACAATAAGCGAGGTCGGTCAGCTGTTTGCAATTGCAAAACAGCTCTGTGTTGCCTGCCGGCTGATGAGGACAGTGACGCTGATGACATCATTAACCTTGTGGTACTGGAACAACTCATCTCCCGGCTGCTGAAGGAGATGGCGGAGTGGGTCCAGTGCCACTGACTGGCATTGCTGAATGAAGTGGTCCAGATGGCGGAGGACCATATGGCAGTGTATCTCCCACTGGAGCAGACGCAAGATGAAGCCCTTAAACACGTGTTTGACCAAGTGAACGTAATTGATGGTCAGCATGTTCAGCCAAGCATTGCACTCACATATCCCTATTTTCAATTATAAATGATCGGTTGTATCGAGTGACGCAGGACGCTCATACAAAGTAAGATACAGCCCAGATATTATTACCAATGAGCCATCAGGATATGCTATTGCAGGCATCATAATCCAATGGCAGGTCACTCGGGACAGGAATAAAACTCTCAACCATCTCATGGCCTGTTTCTATTGGCTGGGCATTCGCGGGGATGTTTGCTGGTGGTGTGCGACATGCCGCAAAGGTCAGCTGGTGAATCCGTGGCCAGTCCAAAAGCGCCATTACACCCTCATCCACTGACCGAGATCCCCTTCGAAAGAATTGGTATAGACCTCATCGGGCCATTAGAGCAGACTGCATGCAGGTATCGCATTGTGTTTGTTCTGGTGGACTATGCAACACAATACCCCGAAACAGTGCCTTTGTGCAACATCTCAGCACATAGTGTTGCGGAGGCACTCTTCAAAACTCTTTATCTCCCTAGTGGGGATTCAGAAAGAAATCCTCACTGATCAGGGTACAATTTAATGTCACGTACACTTTGCAAACTGTATGAATTAATGGGGATTAAATCAATTCGGACAAGTATGTACCACCCACAATCGAACGGCTTGGTCGAACGATTTAATCAGACCTTGAAAAACATTATTCGTAAGTTTGTGCACGAAGATGCTCGGAATTGGGATAAGTGGCTTGAACACCTGTTATTTGCAGTACGAGAGGTCCCGCAAGCCTCCAGGCAGGCTAGACATCATGAAAGAAAATTGGGAGGAAGGACCTTCAGACAGTAACATTTTAATTCAATATGTTCTTGACCTGAGAACAAATCTCCACACATGGGGGCGACTATCATAGGAGAATTTGCTACAGGCAAGAACGTCAGTCCCGGCTATATAACAGGGGAGCTCAGCTACGTGAATTTACACCAGGAGATAAAGTCCTTGTATTGCTACACATGTCAAGCTCTAAATTACTCGCTAAGTGGCAAGGGCCCTTTGAGGTTACATGGTGAGTCGGGGAAGTCACAAAAATATTGCTTTTTCCAAACTGTTTGGGTTACACCAATTTGTGAACCTTCCGTTCGGTTTGTTTAGGGCCCCAGCTACTTTCCAGCGACTCATGGACAAAATCTTCATGACTGAATGTTGCTTATGCTGTTCGATATCATTATCTACTGTAATGATTGGCAGTGGAATATGAAGCATCTGAGGGCTGGGCTGAGATCGCTGAGATTGGCGGGGCTCACGGCTAAACCAAGCAATTGGATGGGTGGAAGTACTCTATCTGGGCTTCCACTTGGGTCATGGGCAGGAGCAGCCCCAAAATGTAAAGACTGTGTCGATTGTGGCTAGTCCGAGGACTAAGACCAAAAAGAAGGTGAGACCATTCCTCAGGCTGGCTGGCTATTATCATAAGTCCATGCCTAATTATTCAGACATCACCAGCCAATTGACTGACCTCACATAAAAAGGGAGCGCCAGACCCGGTCCAGTGGATGGAGACATGCCAACAAGGATTCACGCAGGTGAAAGCTTCAGTATGTGGCGGGCCGCTTCTACACTCACCTGACTTCTCTCTCCCTATTGTTTTTCAGATGGATGGAGGAGTTAAAAGGATAAAACTTTAAAAGGGCTGCCCAGTCCACAGAGAAGAGAGAGAGACTATGTGACTGTGTGTTTCCAATGCTGAAAAGCAGGACTTTGTTTGTGTACGCTGAAAAGCAGTATTTTTGTTTTTGTTTAAAATAAAATTGACTCATGAGGACTGTGGAAACTGGTTCATGCTTCCTGCTTTATCAGTTTAACAAAGTACCTGTAACACATATGCTAATCAGCTAACCTGCTCCGGGGCAGGTTATGTTCCCGATCAGAGATCTCATCCAGATACTGGACCAATCAGCTGTGAGCAAAGTGACAGTCACTCCCTCCAATATCTCTCACACCAATTTAAAGTGCAGTTCAACGAGAACATTTTAGAAATAAAATAAGCTATTTATGACCATTATTTATTGCGAGAAATATATTTTTGGCAGTCTTGCATTTGTTTAAAGACACTTTAATTTTTTACCAATTATTTTCCCACATTGGCCATAAAATATGTATTAATAAATGTACCTAAAATAATTAAAGAATTTTAAGATATTAATACAACATCACTAATGATCGAATGACTTTAAAATAAAAGAAAATTAATTACAGTATAATACTTATACTGTAGATTTATCAGAAAAGTGTGAAAGCCACCCAAACCCCTTCTTATTAGGATTTGTTGGCAGAAATGCCATGAACATACATTATTTCACTTGAAGTCCAATAAAAGCACACTAGCACACCAACTATGTATTTATTGTGTCTTATGCTGCTAGAAAGAATGAACAAATACGTATTTATTAGGGCATACCACCGACTCTTTTTCCAATTTTTATTATTTGATAGTTTATTAATAATCTAATATTTTAAAATTATATTACGATAGTAATTTTAATTAATTTAAATAATAAAAAAAAAAAATTCAAATCAAGATATTACACTTTTAAAATGACAAGCCTGAATGTTCTTGTTGTGGACCAATATAAAGTTAATTTCACATCAATATATTATCTATTTTAATATTTTCATCACATTCCGATTTTTTTCATGCTCTATCAGCAGTTGAAGCAACGTCTCTTCTTGCTGTGTAAATGCCTTTAAATTCTTTATCATTTACTGAATAAAGTATTATAATTATTTGTTTTCATAGTGATTATTCCTGTTGTGTAAATGTGATTTGATTGATTATATTTTTTAACGTCCTCTTGTGCTGTGAGTCCCAAGATGTGATTCATGCTGTTTCGCACACGATTCGCTGTTCACTTCATTCATGTGAACGCGAACGTGAACTAATCATAACCTCGGGATCAAACTCTGAACTGATAAAGAAAGTTCACTTAACCCTAGTTAAGCCTGATTGGGTTTGTTGAGTTTTGTCAAACTAAACCCAATCCTGGAATGGAGAATTTGTTCAGCTTTTTTTGTGATACAAGGCACAAATGTCCTCTGCAGGTAAAACAGCAACACCTGGACTCCAGCAGAGTTCAAAAGTGATGTGCCAAAGCAGAGACAGTGTAGTGTTGTGAGTAGCTGTCTCATCAAATCATATAATATCCAGTCATATTCCTATAGAATTATATGAGCTCAGTGAACTATGATAATTTATAGTAGAGCTAACTGCATTTTAAGAATACACTCAGCTCTCTCCAGACTTCTCTACCCCATATATCGACTGCATTCTGAATCTATATTTTTTATCGACAACAGAAACTATTTGATTTGAGAGAATATAAGATCAAACATCAGTGTTTGCGGCTCTCCGTTCAGTCTGAGAGAGGACCTAACTTCTCTACCTGTCTGCATTGGGCTGTTAGGTTACATGATTCTGACTCTGAAAAGGAGTCTTAAGGTTTAAACAGCTGAAATAAACATCTGAGAGTATAGAGCATTTTTCCATATAGGGGAATTGATTATTAACTTAGAAACATTTACTGCACTGCAGCGACCCTTTTTCCCTACACTTTCAAACTACTTATATATCTCTATATATCTAAATGTGTTGCAATAGAATTAACATATAAATGATCTATACTTATAATTAACAACTTATAGTTTTACATATTTGATTATGGCATTCGCAATGCTTCATGGGATTTTAGTTAATTCATTAAAGTTTGTAATTTTGGGATTCACCTCAGAGCTGGTTGATTTGGTTCATGACCAAGAATTATTTTGTAAAGAATTTTATAAAATCCATATGGAAATAAAAAAAATTAACTGGAAAAATTATTCCTGAACCAAGACTGCTGAAAAAGTGAGCAGGCAATGTAGCGCTCTGTTTGATTGAGAACATTTTTCCAGTTTTAAGTGCAATATGCATCAGACGTGAATAGACTGTGAAATTGCCTTCTGAGGCTGAGACTATTGCGATATTGATTGAAGATCTGCCCCATATTGCAAACCTCTGCATTATTCTAAGCCATTTTGTTTTACAAGTAGTGTAATAATATGTTCACACTGAAAAGTACCACAAGATGTATAACAATGTACTTTTTCAACCGAAAATTTAAATGTGGTCACTTTGTTGGATTATTTTGGGCACTTTATTCACTCAGCAGTTGCAACTTTCCTTACGTAGCGGAAGGGGATGATATCAGGCCGCAATGTAGGCCTGACAAACATTTTGTCAAGATGGCAGACTGAAACACCTATCGAGAAGCCAGCACCTTACACATGTGGGCTGAATACTTTACCATCACTCCATGTTGTGTGAATATTTTCATTATTTGAGACACAGTTTCCTGTTTCCACCTGGTATTAAGATGCGTTTCGGGTGATCCGATCATCGAAAAAACATTTTGTGATCGGATCACAAAAGCCACATACAATTGTGGTCAAAAATGCATGTTACCAAATTGCATTTGAGGTGTAAATGCTAATCCATCCTGTATACGTCCCAGCAGCAGTGAGGCACCACCCCTCCCCTGTCAATCAACAGTTGCACTATAACAAGAGTTCTAATATCAGGAGATCTTCATGGATCTTCTTTAGTGTGTCTGATATCAACACAGATGACAAGCATGAACACCTGAAGCTACAACACAGGTAATACACTAAAATAACGGATATTTTTCTTAACATGTGTATGTGATTAGATAAAATTTCAACCGCATCTGGGAGAAAGCACGCCATTTCTTCAGCGCTTTCTTTGTCTTTTCTGACATTGTTGCGCTTTATTATCATAAAGTAACAGACTGAAATAGTGATTGATGTATGTCATTGTAACAAAAGGTTCATGGTTGAGCAGATAAAGGAGGAAGCGGGAGCAGGTTTCCACATTCAAAGTGAGTCAGCTTTTATTCAAATAAACAGCAATCGCTTTCCAGCGTAAATTGAAACAAGGTTCAGCTTTTCATCAATAACAACACGAAATACTGCTTTTCAGCCAGTATAAAACAACACTCTATTAATAGCCATGCAGACTCTGTGTGTGCATCAGCCTCTCTTCCTATGGACTGGCCGACTTTTATCTCCCCCGACTCTCACTGTGACAGTAGAGATGGTAATTAGTCACAATTCATCTGAGGTGGCTGTCCTTACCAATTTCTCTCTCCCTCACCTCCTCAGTCATCATGAAACAGTGACCCTCCTAACTCAAGTGCTCACAGGAATCACATTTAAGTGACCAGATGTAAATATTTATGTGTTTCTCCTGAGTACATGTGATCAGATCACCCAAGACACATCGTAAAACCATGTGGAAATGAGATAAGTGTTGAATTCAGGTTGGCTAACATGCTAAAGCTAGCAGAAACACATAATTTCCCTCAACTGAAAAATGGCAAAGATAATGTTACCATTCAAGACACAACTTAATAATTTCCTTTGCTTTAGTGTAGCCATGAAGAATAAACCCAAATCACTTTCTAGTGATACTAGCTTACCAAAAGCTTGAGGATGTATGTTCTCTGCTCAAGTTTATCTGCTGCCTGATGATCATGTTAAATTATTTACAGTAACAGAACATGGTTTAAACCTCAGACCCCACCATCATTTTCTCTTGCCAAATCAAATTCCTCTTATTAAAAAGAACCTGATTGTATTTTGCCATTATGAAATTACAAAAATATGATATTGGTATGGTGCAGGACTGGTCAAGAGGGCTTTGATTTGTTCTGGGATAATTACAAAAAAAAAAAATGTTTACTAGTCAGACAGTGAAACGGTAAACTCAAATGATGTGGATAATAGACAAGGCATCTGTGAATGACTTTGGGCTGGTGACAAATGAATTGCTTAGATATGAGAATATAATGCACAAAGGAATAATGGTGTCTGTTTACACACTTTATTTTTATCTGCTTATAAAAGACTGTGTAGGTTGGGTCACAGATTTTGTATCTAAACCAAAGACATTTTGAAAACATCCTTACTTATCTGCTGATAAATATAGCCCAGTGACTGGGATGCCACGAGCATCACTATCAATGCTGGCATGCAAGCAGTTGTCCCTACATTTATATACAAAGATTTATTCTCAGTGCATTCACTACAGTTTAGGAAATTCTCATAGAGTGTGTCTGCTTGTAAAGAAGCTTTGCCATTAAGCTGAAAGTCCATTCACACCCAAAGACACACCATACACTGAAATAAAACAGATTGCCACAAATATGGCAATACACCCAGAAGGTGTTTCCTACAACATCAAAGAACATCTATTTCCCCTCCTGGCAGTGTGTAATACCCTTGTGAGTCTGCTGGCTTGGTCTAAATTTGGCTGAGTGGCTTACTAGACCCAACATAAGCTTAATGGCATGAATCTTTGGGTTCTTACCATACTGAAACAAAGGATATTGCCTGTCCAAGGACATTGTTTTCCTGATAGTTTGAACACCAGAGGAATAGGGAAGATACATTAATTAACATGTGTAAAAAAAGAGATGAAGGATAATTTAGACCAGAGTTGGCCATGCCAAGCGATCATCACATCTCGAGTACCTACAGTATGAGTATTAGAATAACGGGCGTGACAGCAACATTTACATGTCTTTATCATCAGTTAATGGTTGGGTTATTTTTTTCTTCTGTCTAGTCTTTCAATAGTGCAATTGTTCAAAAGTTCTTTCTTAAATGATTAAGTGAGATATTGTGCTTGCCCAGTTATATTTGTACACTTATCTAACTGTTATGCCCAGTATTGGCTCTGCCTAACAAAGTCTATTAATTGTTCTTTAACTCTTTAAGCTTTGAGGGTGATTTGGTATGATTTTAAAGAAAACTATTAAAATATTTGAATGATAGCTTATGACAAATTCTCTCTCCAAACCATGCATGAGTAATGAGATCTCATTCAGTTATATTCTTTGTCATTTGAGCCATCATTGCGTCTGTGTCATGTCCTTGGAGCCATCTCCTGGTGGCCATATGTAATGAGAGTGAACTATCATCTCTGCCCATATTTGGATGACTTCCACCTCTGGTTGCAGCGATCTGAATCATAATACGATTGGTTTAGATTCCATGATGCTGGACAACTTTCTACATTTCCGAAGAAGTCATCTGACCCAGGAAAACTAACATGTTTTTAGCCAGATAACACATTATGTGCTATATGCACATTGTGCTTCATGTGAATTATCTAATGATCTATGCATTCGATTACATTGTGTGTGCGCTATGTAATCAGATAATCACCTCCTTTAAGTAATGACATGTGATATTTTATGTTCCGTTTATTTTACGTGATGTTATAAGTGAAAATATGGCATATAAGCAACACCTGTTTACATGTAACATGGATATCAAATACCTATACTTAGCTATAACTTGCTATGTTTTTGAATAGGCTGGTTATATTCTACTCTATGAGAGCTTTCCAATGACATATGACACATGGCTTTTTGATCAGTTTAAGACATTTACTGATTATAATAAAATGCAATTATTGAAATGGAACACCATATTGATCTGCAAATTTCAAAGCACTTGTGTTTTGTGTTGATCAAGATTGTAGTTATTAGGCCTAATATTCTTTTATATTTTTATTTTTTTTTCTCTGCAGGCCCAACTGAATTTCATTGGTGAGATCAGATACTCTGCATCTGATGGTGTAGTTTCACAGGAATTGAACTTAATTGCACTGCTGAGCTTTCAGTGAACATGATTCTGCACATCTTTTCCAGCAGGCACAACCCATGTCTTGCCAATGGTGTGAGGTTATCCAAGTTTAGAAATGTCTTGCGAGACCGCGTATGAAGCTTCAAAGCATTAACTATCACCACCAACAGTCCTCTTCCATGTTTTAGATAGACTTCTATCACTGCTGTCTGTGGAGGAAAGATGCTGCTCGAGATTAAATAGCCTGCTGCAAGGTTCCCCATTCTGATGGAATTCATGGCAACCAAACAAGCGACACGTGTTATTTTTCAGATTACAGCATTCGGGTCATTGGGATCCTTCTAATAATTGTATAAATATTTTTAATTAATGATTCCTAAACATTTTATGATATGTTGCTTAAGTTTTCACTATTTTCATGATTAATATATATATATATATATATTTATATATATATATATATATATATATATATATATATATATATATATAATTAATAATAAATATATTATTTAAAATACTATATGTATGTTCACGTCTCCCTTTTTAAACTCTCTGCCATTTTGTTCCTCAGTGTTAGGATACTTACAGCATTTTGCCTTCATAATGCAGAGATCCCTTTATGTGTTTTAGCTGGACATTTAAAAGTGCATTATAATTAGGGCTGTCCTAATATATAATGCATATATATATATATATATATATATATATATATATATATATATATATATATATATATATATATATATATGTATATATGTTTATTGTGACTTTTTCTCACAATATTTTATCTATCTTTTAGATCCCTGTATGAATATTTTTACTGACACATTCATGTATTCATATGGTGTTTCTTAGTGCTGAATCACATCTATGACCCAGTTTATACCTGGTATAAAATGAGTTCTGGGTTATCAAATCACATATGGTCAGGCCAGACACCTGGTTGATCAGATGCGTTTCCTTTTACTGCTTGGGTTTGAATTTTGAGGGTAGGGTCTATGTGCAATTTTCTCACTAAAACTGGCTACGATTTTGGACCCATATATTTATTTTATCTATTTGATCAATATTGTGGCAGTTTTAATTGTGGCATCCAAGAAAAACATAATTGTTTTGCCATCTACTCTTTCTTCTCATTTTAAGACACCTGAAACTCCTAGCCGTGCGATTGTAGAAGGTTTATAAAAGAAATCCTAGCATTTCACAAGGTGTAATTTGCATCTGCACCATTTTCCAGACTCCATTTAACTATTGCGTTGGGAAAAAAGATTTGTCCAATTATCTGAATACAGAAGCTACTTGATGTGGATAAATGTTCTGACTGGGTGATGATCTGGACTGCTTGATCTGATCACTATGATATCATGTTAATGCCAAGTGTAAACAGGGCCTCTGATTTGATGACGACATACATCAATCTCAGTCAATGTGTTACTGTGTGATAATAAGCCACAGAGAAAATAATAAAAGATCACAATAGCATGGAACAATTGCACAATGTTTCTCTCAGATGCAGTTTAAATTTAAATGTCATCTAAGCTCAAACAGAACATTTTGAGAAGCCTTTTTCATTGCCCATCGGGTCCACGGTCCTTCCCTTTTGACTGGTACTTTCACCCCAAACCCAAGTGCTGCTGCTTAGTCTGCACTGCCAGTAGTTACACCACTGCAGCCCTAATTATAATATAATTTTAAAAGGCGTTAAAAATCTTAGAGAGTTGGATAGGTCTTGGATAGGTGTACAAACAAACAAACAAACAAACAAACAAACAAACAAACAAACAAAAAAAACATATCTTCCCATACATTTTCACTTCACCTGCCATTTCGATTCAGTAAAATTGGATATTGGTTTCACTTATTTGTGCTTTTAGACTAAACTAAACCTAGATTTAGATAAACCTTAATTGTCATAGAAAGAATTGTTCAAAATTTAGAAAGTTTTTGTAAATTGAGGGTATAATTTGACAAACACCACACAGCCATGATGGAATGACATCCCTGTTTCATTGGCTGACAAAATCAATATTAGTCATACCCCTATAGTTGACCAAATCTGTTCCACAACATTATTTTAGCCATGTGTTCATAGAACAAGTTTGTTTTATCCCTGAGATATTTAGACCAAATTTGCAAATAGCCTAATTATAATGTTTTCACACACTGCAGTGTTGCTTGATACTGTATATAGGATGACAAACACTCCAGGGCTGTGCCAATATAACCACTTTGTGACCACATCATTTAGCAGTCAGTAGATGCTGGATGTCAGGTCTCAACAAACCGGAGACTCTCCTGAACCTGAGGCTATAGTAACTTGCCAGAACAGAAGCATCTAACAGCCTTTCTTTCTAATGAACATTTAGTGTACAGATTTCCATCCAATTTAAACACGCTCAAAGCAAACTCTTTTACTGGGAGCTTGTAGGCACTGAATATACTCGCACGAAAAAGCATAGTTCTTCTTGAATGCTTGCAACTGTAATAGGCAACAGTAGGACAGTTAGTCAGAAATCTATAGCGCAGTTGCTGTCCTCTTGCCAAAAGTTGCTATTTATCCTCAGCTCAAACTTATTAGTAAGCCAACGTGGACACAGTATTGTAAGTCCGCTTGACTATTCGGTTTGTTTAACTCATCCGATGCCGGATAATTTAACATGTGGGCTGAAACGCGTAATAGGGGCACGTGCGCTCAGTTTTACCCTCGGTTTCACTGCCTCCGCCAGAGCGCGCACAGAGGAGACAGAAGTCTGTCCGCACTGGTCGGCCATCTGAAGTTTCTCACTACCTTTGATTGGGAATTTCATTTTGGAGATACACTGACGTGGGAATGTCTATCCTTTAGATGAGCATTTCTGTACTGAGCCGAAGGTTTTATTTTTGCGTCCTTCGCCGTAGTAGAGCATCAGCATTGGGAAATATGTCTCTTTCCAAAGGACACCACGAGTAACGGCTCCAACGGAAATCTTGGGTTTAGTTCAAATCCTGAGCGGAATAGAGAACCTTTTCTCTCTATTTATGAGGCATTGGATTATTTAGACAGGAAAAAGACAATGGTGCGACAAACACGGGACACAATGTGGAATTGTTAAGCTCAAAGAACGTTTAGAACAGCATCGGCATTTGAAAAGGACACAGCAGAATACAGTTTATTTGGAGGGAACGTAACAGCAGGAGCTGCACTCTTTCACGCGCACCGATTCCCTATCAGAAACACCAAGATGTATATCTATATTTACGGTGTTCTGCTCTTTTTAGGTACGTTTCTTTTTCAATTGACACCATCTGAGCAGTATTTAACTTTTTTTTTATTTAGTCAAAGTGAGCACAAAATCTCATTCCATTCAGTTTTTTCCATCTCATTTAAATTCACTTTCCTCTAGAAAATGACTTAATGATTATCATAATTCAGTGTATATAAAATGACTTTGACACACATAATATTTAAACAAGTTCCGTGAGATGTGGTCAAGTTTGCCAACAAGCATTAAAAACTGAATTTTACATTCATTAAATTCATTTAGGTAGCCTATTGATTATGGGAATTGAAATCTGTAAATGCTTACAAGAGCTAGAAGAAATTCTCTCCAGTTCATAATACAGTACTTAAACACATATTTAAATTTATGCTAATTATGTAATACAATATGCCTTTCCTTCCTCCAGAAAACAATTTGTGATTTTCTGTTTGTCTAAAAGGTCTGTTAGAACAGCTAACTAGGATTCTCTTTATATATTAAGTTTCACATGACGTCTAATTAGATTCTAATTAGTATCTTGTAGTTTTAATTCCTCATTTAAGGGTTATTTTGTACAGTAGTGAAAACTGTCATAGTTCAATGAAGGTGAGAACTATCAAGGTCACTCTGTAGATTTATCACTGGCCTATGCACACTGACATGAAAGCATCCTTTCTGCGCACCATATGCAACTCAGACTGAATATTCAAACAGTCTGCAGAACATATTAAACATTTTGAATAGATATTCATCCTCCAGGTGCACGTTAGATTAGTTTTCAATTTACAGTGTAAGTGTATAAGAACTGTGTAATACAAATGCACATATTCTTAACGTGTATTTAATGGAACTGCTTGTTGTTGGTTTTACTATTTTCATTAATTATAGTAATATTTTATACAGTAGCCTAGCCTATGTGTAACTTCATGCTCTATCACACCTTTTTGCCACATTCAAGGGTCTTACGGCATCAGTTATCTTTCAGCATCTGTTTCCATTGTTCTTTTTTTTTTTTAAACATGCAATGATCGAATAGATAGCAGAGGGTGTTCTAATTCTTTTATACGTTTTTTTTTTACTCACAAATATGTTCTGGTCAATTTTAAAATTATAATGATTACAATTTTGCTTTTGATTATGATGTGTTTACACCTGTAGGTGTCACTGGTGGGTTGCACCTCTGTTAAATTGACCGTATGAAAAAAATCTGCATACATGAACAAAAACATTCTCTGTCACTCCTTTCACACACATATACATACATGGCCAATTAATAAGTGTGAATGACTATGTGTGAAGGATTTTTTGAAAGTTGTCATACTCGTAATGTCAATGCAGTAAGAAAGTGTAATTGCTCCATCAAGATACAACTCACATTTTGCCACTAATTAAAACAACGTTTCACAGAGACAAAAAAAAAAAAAAAGACTCATTCTTCTAAACTGTTTCAGGTGTCATATTGCATAGAATGGTGAGTCAAGTCATGTTAATTAGAAGTCTTTTGTGTGATTTATATTATATTTCTGTCTTCAAGGCATGTATTTTTTTATTTACACCATTCTGAGCTATCAAGCAGTCCCTGTGAGACATAAACATGATTGCAAGATCATCTGGACTTTGACACAGGCTTAATAGTCTCCAAACCATGTATTAGGCACAATATGAATGATTGTCAATTGATAAAATGTCCTCATCTATGGCTATATTATATTAGAGGGAAGGCAGTCATTAAAGGGAAAGTTCACCCAAAAATGAAAATTCTATCATCATTTACTCACCCACATGCCATCCCAGATGTGCATGACTTTCTTTCTTCTGCTGAACACAAAGCATTTTAAAATAATATTTCATCTCTATAAGTCCTCACAATGCAAGCAAATGGGTAACAAATTGTTGAAGCTCCAAAAGGCAGCATAAAAAGTAATCAATAAGACTCCAGTGGTTAAATCCATGTCTGCAGAAGTGATATAATAAGTGTGGGTGTGAAACAAATCAATATTTAAGAACATTTTTACTATAAATTCTCCTCCCTGCTCAGTAGGTGGCAATATGCATGAAGAAGGCAAATCAGCAAAAACAATAGAAGAAGAATGTGAAAGTGGAGATTTACAGTAAAAAAATTACTTACATTTTGATAAGTTTTCTGAAGATAAGAATTTAACCACTAGAGTCTTGTGGATTACATTTATGCTGTCTTAATGTCCTTTTGGAGATTCACAATTTTGGTACCCATCCACGTGCATTGTATGGACCTACAGAGCTGAAATATTCTTTGTTGTAGACATCTGGGATAGCATTAGCATGAATAAATAATAATGCTAATATTATATATATATATATATATATATATATATATATATATATATATATATATATATATATATAGGGCTATCGATTTAACGCGTTAATTCAGTGCGAATAATTTTGTTAAAAATAACACGTAAATAAAATTAACACAATTAATCGCAATGCCACTGGATTGTAAAAAGTAAGATTCCTGAGAAATGCAAGCTTGTAGTACCACCTGTCTAATCCAGAGGGCAGTAATTGAAATTACAGCTGTGTGGCAACACGCAGGTTATACAGTGAAGAAAACAACCAGACAGCACTACACAGACAAGTGTTATGTTCTTGCGTTCAAAACATTTTATGGAGCGCAAATTCGGGATCTCAAGATGTGTTCTAAGGACTATATGTAACTTGACACAGTGACCTAAACATTTTATGTTTATGACGCAACGCACCCGAGACGCTATACAAGCGTGACTGATGCTTGTTGAAATTGACAGGTCCTTAAACAAGCCCTCAAAATAAATCTTGAACTGATTGACAAATTCACTTGTGAAATAGATTGCTGTGAACTGTATGCCAATGATTGACTTATGATCAATAATATGGTAGTAAACAATACATTGTATTCTAAAGCCGCATTTTGTATTGTCTTATCAATGATTAACTGTTCTGCCACAACAATATAATACATTTAAATTATATGCATATTTTATATATATATATATATATATAAACCAGCAACGATGACCGCATCTCCTATCATGTGTCTATGAAAGATGTAAGCCAATGAGACTATGTTATAGGTGGGGTGACACATGTACGTAGCCCCGCACCATTCTGGAAGCTGCAGCCAGGCCCTTCTCTTTAATCGCAGCCTTTGGCATTAAAATAATCACATATGCTCATATCTCCATTTTGATGTTGTTTTAATTAATTACACAACCCTGAAGGATCATGAAATTAGTCTGCTGATGCACTCTATGAATCTTAATGGCCAAATAAAAGGCTCATTAAAATCAGTATTGTTACGATATTGTTGAATTTTACATCATCAGCAAAATTATCATGATTATTCCATGTATCGCCCAGCCCTAATATATATAGTAATTTTTGGGTGATCGTCTGCATAGAGACATTTAACCATACAATTATCCCTTAAAATACAGTATACATAATGTCTGTTGATTATCGTATTAAAGCATTTTAATGTAATTATTTTTTTATTATTTTATTCATTTAACATTTGAATTTTTTTTTATTTTAATCATCTTATTAAATATATGATTTATATATATTTTAAATTATATACAATTAAAAATCATTTATTTATTGTATATTATTGTTAAATATTTATTATTTTTTATTTAAAATTAAAACGTTATTGAACATATTTTAAACTCATGTTCACATGTATGTAAATATAATAATAAAAATAAATAAATACACCTGAAAATTAGCTTCTATTCTTTTCCCATTTCTTTATAGATGAGCTAGTGTTCTGTATGTCGGGCTCTTCCACTCTGTCTGAGTCTGGGCACCAGGACTCAATGGACTGTTTAAGGACCACTGAGAAGTGTAACCAGGACCAAAAATGCAGCCATCGCTTCAGGATCATGAGGCAGTGTCTGGCAGGAAAAGACAGGAACACCATGCTGGCCAATAGGGATTGCCAGGTAGCTTTGGAAGTGTTGCAGGAAATGTCTCTGTTTGACTGCCGCTGCAAGAGGGGCATGAAGAAAGAAATGCAGTGTCTGCAGAGTTACTGGAGCATCAACATAGGCCTTACTGAAGGTAAGAGCTCTTTGGAATTATGGATAAATGAATAGATATTTAAATAGATACACTTCTTCAGAAATTTAGAAGCAAAACAGTAGTATATTAAAAAAGTGTACCCGAAATATACCACTATTAAATACAGTCATATTTGGACAGTGTAAGACAGAAAGCAGGGTCCCGTTGGCAGAAATTAGGAATCAATGGCTGCGTCTGAATTTGCACATTGTCGACGTAAGAACTATTGTCTCAGCTTTCGATACATTTGATGATAAGAAATTGCATAATATCGATCATGGTGCTATTTGGTGTTATTAATACTGTAGAAAGAGAGGTATCATATATATATATATATACACATTGCACCTTTGTCAATCGGCCTGTGCAACTTACTGAAATGTAATCTGGGACATTTTCCATTCCTAATGAAGGACTTTGCTATGCTATAAAATTGCTTCAAATAAAAGATGGGGACATTTATAGGGAGAGACGGTAGCAGGAATACAATTTTGGAATACAATACATTTTAATAACATTAACTTTCCCAATCATAGATAAATGTAATGAAGCCCACCTGCCCACATTGCTCAAAAATGTTTTATTAAAGGGTCAAACTTCACTAAATAAATCACACATATGTGCTGGGAATAAAATACCCAAATACTTAACCTGTTTGGGCCACTGGAAGGCACCCAGCTGAAAAGCCGTAACCGGCAGTACAGTGTCAGAGCCAAAGCTCCGGATTTAGCCCAATTAACTCCCCATAACTTAGAAAAGGAATTAATAAATCTGTGGAGGCAAGGAAAAGATCTAGTAGGGTCAGAGACAAATAATAATATATCATCTGCCTAAGGCAAAAGCTTATGCGCCATACCTCCCTCCACCACCCCTGGAAAATCATCCACCTTTCTTATCGCGGCTGCTAATGGTTTCAGGGCAAGACAGAACAATAATGGGAAAGAGGGCAACCCTGCCGGTGGCCCCTATCCAGAGTAAAATAATCTGAAATTAATCAATTTGTTTGTACTACCGCTACCATGTGTCATTAAAGTAATTTAATCCAACCAATAAAAGTATTCCCAAACCCATACAATTTTAAAAGATAATCCCATTCTGCCATATCAAATGCCTTTTTAGCGTCAAGTGAGATGACAGCGTCTGATAATTTGCCACTGACCACATGATATTGATGAAACGCCTAATGTTATCAGAAGAGCTATGGCCCCGAATAAACCCCACCTGATCTATATGTATAAGAGATATCATAACTTTACTTAATCGGTTACCCATTTTTTACAATATTTTAACGTCTAGCTAAATCAGGGAAATTGGATGGTAACTCTTACACTCGCTTGGATATTTGTCCTTTTTAAGAATCAGACTGATCTGGGCTTGCATCATGGTTGTCAGAAGTTTTCCATTCTTAATGGATTCCTTATAAACTTCTAGCAAAAGTGGAGCCAATTCTGTAGCATAAGATCTAAAAAATTCAGTGGCAAAGTCATCTGGCCCAGAAACCTTGCCTGTAGGCAAGGCCTTAATTACCTTGCCACGCTCCTCCAAGATTATCTCAGAATCAAGATATTTTTTTTGCACAGATGTCAGTTTAGGATGTTCTTATGGTTCCACAAAGTTTGTAATATCCTCATCAGTAGACGAAGTTGTGGGAACTATATAGATCAAAATAGAATTCTTTAAAAGCATTATTAATATCAATGGCTGAGGTAAATATTTCACCACTAGCAGATTTCACTGATGGAATGGTAGAAAAATACTCTCTCTTTTATATATCTAGCCAGAGGTTCTCATGGTTTGGATTTTTTGGTGAATGAGGCATACTGTAAGAACAGCCTTAAGTGCCTCCCAAACCACACCCAGGGTTGGGAGGGTTACTTTTGAAATGTATTCCACTACAGATTACAGAATACATGCTGTAAAATGTCATTTGTAACGTATTCTGTTAGATTACTCAAGGTCAGTAACGTATTATAAATACTTTGGATTACTTCTTCAGCACTTGTAGATTTTATTACTTCTTTTTACTATAAAAACTCTGCCAGTAAATTAAGACAAAATACACATATTAAAAATGAATTCTCTGAAAAAACTAAATATCTTATGCAGTGTTGTTTCTGAAACAATATAAATCAATAGGATCTTGTTTTAAGGAATTTTAGATATTTTTACTGGAAAAAAATAAAAACCATATTATCAAGAATATTATTTTTGCTCTAAAATCAAAGGTGATCCAACGTGAATTTTCTTGCAAAAAAAATATGATCGTGCCTGGTATCGTGCATGTAAAATTGCTAGAAACGTCATTTTAGCTTAGCAGTTTACACAAGGTTTATTACTATTTCTTCTGCTCCAAACTTCAAACTTACTCTCCTTGTTTGAATGTAACACATCACAAGAAAGTGTTTCACCGCTGTTCAAATGCACTTTGGATCGCATCATATATATGTATAAATGTTTAAAGGACTAAATATTAAATTAAACAAATGACTATAAAATGCAAAGTAATCTCTTCAGTAATCAAAATACTTTTGAATGTAACTGTATTCTAAATACCATGATTAAAATTGTAACAGTAGTGGAATTAAATTACTTGTATTTTACATATGTAATACCGTTACATGTATTCTGTTACTCTCCAAACCTGGTCACGCACACAGATGATATTGAGGACCAGTTGGTCTCCATTTAAACATTGATCTCAGCCTTTAAAATTTACATTAAAGCACCAACTATATGATTTCATTTTCTCCATATATGGCAACACCTGTAAACTCACCAGGGCGTGAAAAAAAAAAACATCTATTCTAGAATAAATCTTATGGACTGATGAAAAATATATAGTCCCTACAAGATGGGTTAAAAAGTCTCCAAATATCTGTAAGACCAAGATTTTTACACATCTTGTGAAGCGTCAATGTTGCCCTAGGGGGCTTGCACACTTTTGTTTCACTATGAACAATCAAAAGATTAAAATCTCCTCCCAATATTATATCTTGAGGGGTGCCAGCAGCTTGCAAGATCCCTTCAAGAGCTATAAAAAAAAAAACCTGATCAACTTTAGGTCCGTAAATATTATCCAATATAAGACTTTGCCCCTGAATTTCTGATAAAAAAAATAATGACTCTTCCTAATTTATCTTTGATCTGTTTGAGACATTTGAATGGTAGATGCTTACTTATCAGTGTAATGACTCCCCTGCTCTTACTTGAGCCAGCATGTCAACCCCATATCTTCCCAAATTTTTCAGCTTCCTGCGGGGAAAGATGCGTTTCTTGAAGAAGCATTATATCATATTTCTTACACATAAGAAGATAAATAACATGCCTACTTTTTATGGGGTGCCCCAACCCATTAAAATTCCACACTTAGACAACCATAGACAATGATATTAACATTTGACATTTTGACATATGAGAACAAATGTATTGTGTGTCAAAAATAAAATTATAAAGACCACATTCCAACATTAGTGCAACAATCAAATCCCAAACTTCCCCCAGAACCAAACAAACAGAAAAAATGATGGACGGCAGCTGGCGTCCATCATTCGAAACTCAAACAGTCAACGCATGCCTACGAGAGCCCCCACTACAACTTTGCCATCGGATTGCTCAAGTCCATTGTTTCTATAAACATTTTGTGAGATGGCGTTAAACAACAACAGATAATCTATAAAACAAACTCCAGCCAATTGACAGAATAAAAACGAAGAACATGTAGATTCATCCACATAACTGTCCCGAAAATGTGTTATTCTGGGCACTCAGTATCCTCGGACAGTCAAACAAATTTTCAGTGAGCCGGCCCATTCGGCTGCTACATGAGTGCAACAAATGACCTAATCACTCCAATGTCTTGCAAGAAATACTCCACAAAACAAACTCCAGCCAATAGGAGGCATAAGCACAAAGAACATGCAGATTCATCCACTAAACAGTTCCAAAGGAGTATTACTCCACAAAAAAAACTCCAGCTGCTAGGTGGAATCAGCACAAAAAGAAACAAAAAAGGCTCTCAGTTCCTCAAACAGTTAAGTGAATGTTCAGTGAGCAGGTCCAAACAGCTACAACGTGAGTACCACAAAATAACTTTCTCCATTGATGTTATGAATGACATCGCTTGCTGGGGACATGTAAATAATTTACGGCCATCCTTAGCATCTATTCTCAATTTGGCCAAGAACATCAGTGCAAGCGACATTGCAAAGTCTGGGAACAAGAAAATGCTGTGTTTCTTCCAAAAAAGCCTTCCTTTACTCCTCACCTCATGCAACACAAGATCTTTTTTGGATGATCTCATAAATTTGGCCAGAATTGATCAGATCTCCCTCAGCGGATTGCCGAGCCAGAACCCTGTGAGCTCACTCGATTTCCAGCTTATGGCCTGTTATGTCAAGCAGATTCGGAAAGAGCCCATCCAGGAATTTCACCATATCCTGACCCTCTTCTTCGGGAAGAATTATTCTGCCAGTTCTCCATGTCCTCCAATTTCTCCCAGATGCGCTCAAAATCCACCTTGGTCGCTTGCAGGTTAGCAGCTAAATCCCTCTCCAATGACTCCAGATAATCTGTTTCTCGACATCCCTTACTCTTGTGACCACCTCAGTGAATTTCGTCTCCATGGCAGTGATTGATCGACGTATTACAGCAAGATCTTCTAAGTCAGCAACGACCTTCGTCAGCATTGCCAACTGTGACAAGGAGGAGGGCGGTGCCAGTCCATGAGTTGCACACAGGCTAAGCAGACGATGAGAGGGATAAGGCCGAGCCAGATGCAGCAGTTCGGGTGAGAGAGAGCCACATGCAGCTGTATTTGTGTTTTGTGTCTTTTTGTTTAATTATATATTACTTTGACTGTTCAGCCAGTTCCCGCCTCCTCCTAGTCCATTTGAACCATGTTACACCGACACGTTCAACATTTCTCGCCGAATTTCCAGCATTTCTCTGGCCAAATCGGCTCCGGGGCTTGCGGCCTTCTCAGGTGTATCAGCTTGAGCTGATGTCTCCAGAGCCTGAGGTTTTTTAATTCTTTGACATATTGTCCTCCTAGAACAGTTATGGGACAGATTGTATTAAATCTCACCGGTTTATATAATTAAAAGTGTTAAAACTAGCAAAGTGTGCAGAGCTCACAGTTCACACGTCCGAACCTCGCATGGCATCACATGACTCCCCGTATTTATATTTTTCAGATGTATCATTGATTTTGTTCACAGAGCATGGTGTGACTCTTGTGTATAATTCCTGGAAGTTCCCAGGTTCCCCACAGCTCCAGCAGACCGGCCCAGGTTTCACACCCGCACCTGCGGCATCGGATTCACTAACCTGGGGAATAGAATGGAGAGGAAAGGGGAAACTGGTGGGAACCAGTTTAGGGGCACACTTTCCCATTTCCAGGGAGTTGGAACAGGATGAGGACATTATGAAGGAGAGGGGGTGAAGGAGAGAGAGAGAGAAAGAGAGAAAAGAGGGCCCACCGGCCCCCTGAACTGCCGCCAAGTGGTACTCAGCCAGCTAGACGACTGCATCCAGTGACACTGGATGGTGGTACTGGACCCATTCCACCATCCCTTTCGGTAGCCGGGTGATAAACTGCTCCAGCACCACTAGATTGACTAAAGCCATGGCATCTCATTCTGCTTCCAGCAACCACCATCTGCAGGAGTCACAGAGCTGTTAAGCAAAGGAAAATGGGTGGCCGAGCTCTCCAAGCATCAGAGACAGGAAACGCTGGCAGTGCTGTTCGGGGATGCGAACGACCTGCTGCAGGATTGCTCATCTCAGGCTCTCGTAGTCCAGGAGGTCTGTCACCGGAAGCTGTTGGGCCATGAGTTGGGCTTCCCCGGTCAACAGTGGCAAGATGCGGACCGCCCACTGGTTGTTGGGCCAAAGCTGTTGCCTAGGTCACGGTTGAAGTTTCCCCCTGGGGCACCAAGCTTCTTAACACCTGCTGGTCCTCAGCTTGGGGCTGAAAGAGCACTTGGAACCACTGCTGCTGCTCTGTACGCAAGTCCAGCAGGGCCTGGTGCTGGGATTGGTGGATGCTGGCTGTGATCTTAATCACTTCAGCCAACGGCTAGGACTCCATTGTGTCGATTCCTTCCTTGTTTTCCAGGTTTTGGCACCTCTATGACAGGTCTCAGGTCAGTCTCAAGGAAAATGAGGAAGCAGGAACCAGCTCCTCTTTATCATAGACAGCGTCGTATCGGGACTCTGGCTCCTCTCTCTCACCCACTGTGGCTCTGGCTGCTCCTTTATGTTCCTCCAGCTCTCACTGTAACGCAAAACAGGTGTCAGAGATAATTTTCCACAGGTGTCAATCCTTACAACTCTAATCTCCCGAACTTGCTCTCAATTCACAAAACGGCTCTTGACCACGCTCCCACCACCACAATCAGTTATGACATTATCAGTCACTACTCCTAAAACCACCCTCAGTGCATAAATCAATGCTTCATATAGATGAAAATATACAGTATATTAATCTTAATAAAAACTCAAATATAACTATACATCTTTAACCTTGTGCCACCCCAAGTATTTTGGCTTTGCTATACGTAACGCATAATTAAAATGCATTTAAACAGACTGATCTCAGTTCAGGAGACACTGCTGTCAGTAAAGGATTAAACTTTAGATGCACGGAGTCATATGATCGATTTATCGCATGGCATATTTTTTTCTTACAAATCCTAAATTTAATTTGCATTATCACACTGAGAATCAGTAAATTTTGCTCTCAGAGGCTTTATATGGAGTTAGTGAGACTAGTTACAGCACACTGGAGATTAAGTCATTCACTAAATATGGAGCACGGGAGCAAGGAAACATCCTATAGCTCATTCCAAACTTCCCATCAATAGTTCAGTTAAAGGCTGCAGATGATGTTTCTACCACTAAACATGTTTGGCAGACATGGGACTAAAATAAAGTTTTGCCAACCTCATCTTGTTCAAAACCATATACTTTCTTTCTTCAGCCTCAGTCACCATTCACTTTCATTGTACAGCAAAAGAAAGCAATACAAGTAATTGGTGACTGAGACTAACACACTGCCTTACATGACCTTTTGTCTTCCACAGAAGAAAGAAAGTCATAAAGGTTTGGAACAACATAAACATGATAAATTTATGTTAATTTATGTTCTTCTGTTATTTATTCAAACATTATTTTTACTGCTGGAATGTAATTTCTGATTTACCCTTATGCAAGCAAGATGTTGATGCATAGAAGTGTTCCCAGTATCATTGGAATGTTGCACTTTTTTCACTGATCTTCATAATATATGTCTTTGCATCCTGGGGCCATTTTATTCCAGGATGTTGCAGTCTGATCTCAGCGCAGAGTTAACTGAGCACACATTCATTATGATGAATGCACAATACATCATACCCTCAGGTTATGTGAAATTTAACATGTGACACAACTGATTGATTCTGATGTACCCTTTTTGGTCCTCATCGTCCTTAAGAGCAATTACACAGTAGTTAACATTGCGTTCGCACTGAAGTCATTCTGTGTTGGCTAATCTGCCCTGTGGTTATGGAATATTCTTTGTCTGCCCTGATCAACATATAAAATTATCGATTGACCTCCTTTTGAGCAATAATGCATGCCCAATCCCCATGTATACCAAGTGTTCAAAGCTTATTGGCTCAACTTCATCAATACTATTAACAATATGTTGTTATAGATTGTTTATGAGATAAAGATGCATTCAATTTTGCCTTGTAGTTGCATCAGTAATCATATCTTATTTTACATTTAATGTTATTTGCAATTTTTTCCCCTGAATATTCATGTATTATGCAAAAGTATTATTTTATTGTGTACATTAATCCAATTTTAGTATAGACTTGATGTGCTTATTAGTGGATTTCCAATGTTAGACAATTATTTAAATTGTTGTTTATTTAGAATGTAATTATTTACCACAAGAACACTTAAGTGTTAACACTTTACAATAAGGTTGATAACACTTCATATGACTAATAATAATGACTAACAAAGAATGAGCAGTACTTTATTTTAAAGTCCCATCTTAAAAAAGAAATAAAGTCAAAATAAATTATTGTGGTAAACAATATAATGCCACAAATGTTGTTGATTCAGCTTAACTTGTATCGACTGTTATATAATTATCTGTAAAGCATTATATAATGTTTTTTAATTATTTTTTAATGAAAGTTGTGATAAAGTGTGTCATGTGTATTTATTTATTTTTTTCATATTTTTCATGTCTTGTATTTTGAAAAGTTTAGTTCCTGTTTCATGTCATGTGGTTCCCTTGTCATGTGATTTTATGTTTCCCTCTAGGTCCATGTGTCTTGTTTTCATTGGTCTTGTTATCAGTTCTCTCTGTTCATTGTTTCCCTCATCTTTGTTTTACCCCTTGTCCATGTTTTTAAGCCCATGTTTACTATTGTCCTTTGTCAGGTATTTTGTTTGTGTTGCGTATTCCATGTCATGTCATGTCAAGTCAAGTCGTTTATGTTTGTTATGGTTTGGATTCACTTTTTGGAGATCACTTATAACTGTTATCACAAATAAACTGTACTTGTGTTAACTTCTTAACTTAATCTTAACTTCATCGTCATCGTCTTCATCATCATTGCCAGCACCAACGTTACAGAACGTTACAAAATGTTACCATATATACAACTTTTATGTTACAAATGTATTAATATATGTAGAAATTACCATTAGATTAATAAATGCTATGCAAATATTGTTCATTGTTAGTTAATGTTAAATATTTTGTTAACTAATGTGTCCTTATTGTAAAACCTTCTGAATAAAAATGACAGTATAATTAGTTAAACTGTTTTATTGTTGCACTTAATATTTTATAAGTTATCATTAAGTGTTATTATTACACAAATGCTTTTCTGCTGAGTTTCTGTAAATCTTATTTTTTTTTTACATGACTTTTGACAATGCATCATTATCCACACAGGCTATAAATATATGGTATCCTTGTTTTGTGTGAACAAATTTGTTCTCTAAGTAGACAAAAAGTATTTCTCAGAGTTCCCAGAGGTCAAAACATATATATGTACATTTAAAGGTATACAATAGGTCCTTAGGGTACAATAATGAACCCAAAACGATTTATACATTTTAACTAGAGGCAAAAAATAGGTCTGCTTGAGGGTACCACCCAAGTGACGCCCTAACCTTAAACAGTAACTGTTTCTGATATTGTATGTGCAGTACATCTTGCAGTACATGATTATTTTTTCCCTCTCCCTCCATCCATCCATCCAACCATCCATCCATCCATCATTCTCTCTGTAAAGCCTAAATAAACATGAGAACTCCTTGTGCCTTTGTAAGTGTGAAATGTTCTGTTTACCTTTGGGTCCTGAGAGCTGAATTCATTCGATTCTCCACCAACATCATAACAATAGATTAGATTGTTGACAAAGAGTAATTGCTTTCTTTGGTATATGTGCACAGTAAGGTGGAAATGCAATACAGACACATGACCTGATATGGGAATAGTATTAGATTTCATTTAAAGGCACCAGTGTTTCAAGGCTATGTATCCACTGTAGGATGAATATGTGTGTGCAGTTCATTTTTACTGGTGAAAAGCTTCCTATTGCCATGTGAGGTTATACACACTTTAGTATCTCTTCAGTTTAGCATTAACACCTTGGATTTAAACAAAAGGGGAAGTGATGTTTGCTCACAGAACAAGCTGCTCTAACTCTCTCCTAATGGCCCTCACATAACTACTTTGCAGAGCAATGCAAAATACACTATTGTGACCAACAAAGCATGCAATATGTAGTCTTTTAATTAGGAAGGAATTTTTGTTGACTACTCCCTGAACTGCTGTACTTTACTAATGACTAGCATGACAAACCAGGTGTGACGCAACATGTTACTGGCAAGCAGCGGGCGAGATCTGTCTGTTTGGATACTCTCTTGCACTCTTAGCACAATACCCTGCAGCTCAACTGGTAGAGCATGGCACTAGTAACAGCAAGATCATGGGTTTGATTCCCAAGGAAGACAAAAACTGATAAAATGTCAATCTTGAATCCAATTTAAGTTGCTTTGTATAAACGCATCTGCCAAATGCATCAATATACTGTAAATAAATAAATATACTACCCATCTGAAGAGTATCAAACTCAGAACACACACCTGTATTTGCATTACTTATGTGATGCTTCACCATAAAGCATTTTTTTTATGGTTTTCATTTAGGGGTTTTAGAATTATTCAGTTCTAAACTTCCACTATCTGTCTCTCCTCTTCCATGTTTGTATAATCACAATTATTTAATAAGCACACACAAGGGAAGGAAGATGTGTAAAACTTTGCAAATGATGGACATTCCAATTCTTTGGAAATATGTGGAGCCTTCTTTGGAGTTCTGCAGGCACAAATTGCATGTGGGTCTTCTTATCACCCACCCTTGCTGTAGCTGGGCAGTGTGGACTCTGGTAGTTTGGTGTAGAATCAGTTGTAATTAATTTTGATCCATTGTGCAGTGAACCAGATTTAACTTAACAAGAGGCAAATTGATTTTGACACAAGTTCTCTCTGTCAGCTTACCAAAGACAAACACATTGTAAGTAATTTTACCACAGGGAAAACCTGAAGCCAGTGGGCTGTAGGTATAGAGAGCACAGGCATCTGAGCTTATACCTAAAGACAGGAGGTTCAGTCTTACATTAGAATAGGGGCTAGCATGAAACTGGAGAGTTACTGAGACAACGGTACTGTTCTTATCAACACTGAGAAAGACAGATAACACTAAATTGCTCCAGAGCTTTGGAAAAAAGACTGCTAAATGGTACTTGAGCAAGTAATATGCTGCAGAGAGCAATAGTGCTGCTAATCTTGAGAAACTCATCACAAATGGCAACATAAAAGCATTAAAGGAATAGTTCATTAGCTGCTCAGACATTCTGCCTAACATCTTCTATTCTGTTTCATGGAAGAAGAAACATAATGTGAAGTTGAATCGACTTGAGGGTAATTAAATGATGACAACATTTTTATTTTAGGTGACATATTCACCCAATGGATGGATGAATGGATGGATAGATTAAAGGTTCTGCTTAAAAGCTATTTTTGCATAGACTGATTATGGAAGTGCCTCAAAGGCTATAGTATAAACATAATATGCTTCTGTTGAATGACTAATACAGTTCTGGAAGAATTCCATTATAATGTTTCAATTCCATAATCTTGTTCCATTGAGCTTTTATTCTTATCATATGGAAGTCAACTTGAACTGTTTGAATGTAATTTTATGGATTTTTATGTTTGTTTGTACAGTGGCAAGAAATATTATGACAGGCACAGCACTTGTATCTCCTTGTGAATCCATTTTTAATGATTTCCATTACTGTAAGTGGAGATGCAGAGAGACAATAGTGTAAGATGGATGAGTCGCTAGGTGTTGTGTTAAAACTGGGACCAGGCTGGCTTTGCAGGTTAAGCAGAGTGAAAATGCCTGAGTTTAAACAAGTGAAATACCTGGTGCTTATGACTCTACAGCATTGTACACCTTACAAGATCCACAATACACTTTTCAATACTCTTTTTCAAATGTACTGCCCTACAAAGGAAAAACGTAATAAAGGACAGTAATTTTATTAGGAATCGCAACATAAAAAATTATTTTAATATGATTGTAAGAATGATAGTCTGACCGTTGCTTATGTAAGTGACAGGATCAATTCGAATCAAAGACATCAAAACCATATAATAAAGAAAACATCTGTTTTGACTCAACGTTATCTAACAACTTTTACCTCTACCTCCTAAAGCAGGGGTCCCCAAACGTTTTGCTGCCAGGTTCAGGTCACTGTTATTTTTTTAAGGAGGGCCAGAGTAAGCTTACTGTATTTTAGGAATTAATTGTCATTGCATACATGCAGATTCTGTTCACTGACATGTGCATGTCAAGACATAGGGGAGACATCCAATCTTTTGTAGACTAACGAGAAAAAAATTCTTAATTAGCCCTATTTTAAGAGCACTGAGAGCAGACATGGAGTTTTGTTATTTTTATGCAAGCATGTGCTAAGTCTAGGTGCAAGTGGATTTGGGGAAATTACATGTAAATGGCCTGGTTCAAATTCAATTTAATTCTGAGGTTTTTCCCCAGTCAATCCACCATCTGCGTCCAATTGTATAGTCCTTTCCCTGTAAAGCACCAGTGATATAAACAAAGACAGCACATTCATAAGAAGTTGGTAGTGTAAATGGACTGTATGCAATGAATTAGAGGAATAGAAAAATGGATTTACCTCTTTTATGCATTAACTGCATCCTTGTTGAATGTCAGGAATTTTTCTTTGACTGTGACACTCATTTTATACGCATGGAAAATGTGGTTCTCTTCAGGAGTATGTAAGTATTATTAAACATTTCCATCTACTGACACACAAATTATGCCAACAATTGTTTTTCTATCCCCTTTTATCCCAATTTGGAATGCCTAATTCCCACTACTTAGTAGGTCCTCATGGTGGCGCGGTTACTCACCTCAATCCAGGTGGCAGAGGACAAGTCTCAGTTTCCTCCGCTTCTGAGACATCCACGCATCTTATCATGTGGCTCATGGTGCATGACACCATGGAGACTCACAGCATATGGAGGCTCATGCTATTCTCCACGATCCACGCACAACTTACCACGTGCCCCGTTGAGAGCGAGAACCCCTAATCGTCACCACGAAGAGGTTACCCTATGTGACTCTACCTTCCCTAGCAACCTGTTCAATTTGGTTGCTTAGTAGACCAGGCTGGAGTCACTCAGTATGCCCTGGATTCGAACTTGCGACTCCAGGGGAGGTAGTCTGCGCTGATACTCGCTGAGCTACCCAGGCCCCAATTATTCCTATTATTAACAGTGATTGTATTGGCACGTACTTCACTTCTAACAGTCGATTTTGACAAATTAAATAGATTATTTGAAATACACTTCAGTTTACACTTCAAACGTAATAAAAATATAATCAAAATAATGTAGTAAAAAAACATACCAAATCCAAACATTTTACTCAATCTAACTTCTTCCACCCAGTACCTTTTGCAGTGACTTAAAGGGGTCATGACATGAGAAACCAAATTTGCCTTGATCTTTTGGTATATAAGAGGTCTTTGTATCATTAAAACGTCCTGCAAGTTTAATATTTTAAGACGTCCTCCCCATTCTAAACGAATCATTTATTTAATCAAGCTCAAAATACAGCTCGTTCTGGATTCATGGTTAGAAGTGACGTGACGGTTAGAAGTGACGTACCAGCGTTTGCATATGACCGCCTCCAGCACAAGATAACTACGCTTTAAGCGCAAGACAACTACGCTCATTTCGTATCGCCGTGCGCCTCACAAATGTTCAGTCGATGGATATGGACAGCGAGCTCTGACAGAGACTACTTGTGCACAGGAAAATTACGATGCCACACAGATGTGCTGTTCCTGGCTGTGGTCAAACAAAACCTCTGAATAAGCTGCCGAAAGATCCAGACGTCAGGGAAAAATGGATGCAGTTTATTTTTTGCGGACGTCCCAGTCACGGCAGTGTTAACTTAAGCGTTTGTTCTGTACATTTTAAGGATGACTGTTTTGAGAACAAATCTCAATATGATGCTGGCTTTGCCAGAAAACTGTTGCTCAAAGATAAGTCCGTGCCGACTATTCTGGGAACAACGACGACGCAAACTGTAAGTAATCTATTTTAAACTTTAAACTACTTTTTAAAGCGCAATTTCATTCATTATGAATAATCACAGTGTTTTTACTTAGTTTACTTGCATATTGTTCTGGCTGGAAGCGTCAATAATTGATACATAGGCACTGACGTTAGCCAATCATAACAGTGAGCGTTAACACTGAAGTCTTAAATGGAAAACGCCCCCAAAACAGACTGTTTGAATCAGAGGATGAGAAACAGGGTGGGAAAAGGTCATAAATCACTAGATTTTAAAAGTTTTTCTTAAAAAAAAATATATTAATACTATAATTGCACCTAAGGGAACATAATAATACAATAAAAAAACCCATGTCATGACCCCTTTAAAAATCACTCTATAGAAACAGGTAGAAAACACCAATACAAATTAGATCATAAATATATTTGTAAATATAAACAACATCAACACTAATAGAAAAATGCACTGCACACTACGCATTGCACACTCATGAAAATAAAGCCCAAAATATGTGTGAAATATTACATTGTAGTGTACTCAAGGACGGACTAAGAACTGAGAGGTCTATGGGCCAGTACACCATGGAGGCCCCCCATGACCTGCCACGTGATTAGGTTCACTTTTATGCGCAACAGGATGCTTGCCAGATTTGGTTGGATTTTTCAAATTGACGGAAGAAACGTTTGGAGCATTCTTTGTAATGTTTAATATGTTTGTTCATGTGTTTAATGTCATGTGGACCCCTGGTCATATGATTTCATGTTTCCCTCCATGTTCATGCGTCTTGTTTTCATTTGTTTATTGTCTTGTTAGCTTGTTATCAGTTCTGTCTTGTCATTGGTTATCATTGTCATGTTTCTCCCTTGTCCATATATTTAAGCCTCATGTTTGCCATTGTCCATTGTCAGGTATTTTTAATGTAACATTGTGAGTGTAACTTTGTTGGAATGGGTCATGTCAAGTTTAAGCAAGTCAAGTCAAGTTAAAGTCATGTCCATGTTTTTTGTATTTTGTTCACGTTGGGAGTTACAGCTTTGGAATTTCACGTTTGATAATAAAACTGCACTTGGGTTCATCACACGTCATCGTCTTTGTCATTGCCAGCGATAGCATTACAGAATACCTGACAGGGCAAGATGAACTTATCAGTTCAAATCCTGAGTCTTCACCAGGGGAATCGATCCCTGGAATATTATGTGGAGGACTTCTGCACTCTGGCCTGCCAGGTGGACTTGAATGAAGTCGCCCTCAAGGACATTTTCCATGTGGGATTGAGTGAGCCGGTTTCCTCCTTGATGCCTGGCCGTTGCAGTTCCCCCAATCTGGCTCAGTATATCAACCTTTTCCTGCAGATAAGTGGTTCTGCGTTCACTGTGGGGGAGGCTGATGCCGAGTCGGAGTCCCACATCATGGCCGCCAAGCTAGAGCCCCACCTTGTCATGGTCGCTGAGATAGTGCCATCTTTTGCCCTGGATCCTGAGTCTACTCCATGCCATGTCACAGCCACGCCAGAGTCTGCTCCATGCCACATCACAGCCACGCCTGAGTCTACTTCATGCTATGTCACAGCCACACCTCAGTGTGCTCCATGCCACATCACAGCCACGCCTGAGTCTACTTCATGCTATGTCACAGCCACACCTCAGTGTGCTTCATGCCATTTCACAGCCAAGCTTCAGTATGCTCTATACAAGGTCTCATTCTCACCTCTGGCCAATGAACCAGCATTGCAGGCCTTGTCCGTTCCAGAGCCATCTCTCACTGGTCTATTTGAGCTGGAATTGGTTCCCGCCCTTGTGCCCACACTTAGTTCTCCTGATCTGGCAAGGGGAACTTTTGAACATCCGACCCCACCTAGAGCCCTGGACTCCGCCTTGGTTCTTAGATCTCTCAGTCCCACCTTGGCCCTATGTCACTTCAGCTCCACCATGGTCCTTCAGCCAATCGGCTTCACTGGGGTTCCTCGTCCCTCCGGCTCCGCCTTGGCCAGTCGGCCACTTGGCTCCTCCTGGCCTCTCCTATCCTCCAGCTTTGCTTCATCACTCAGAGTCTGCGGCTTCACCAAGGACATCCTTCCGTATGGCTTCACCTTGGTCCTCAGTCCCAATGGCTCCACCTTTGTCTTCCTATCCCCCAGCTCCACTTCGGTCCACCGAGCCAACAGCACTACCTTGGTCCTCTGAACCTCTGGCTCCACCATTTCCCTTCGAGCCATCGGCTACTCTCTGGGTACCAAGATCCCTGCTTGGTATTTCACATTTGATAATAAAACTGCACTTGGGTTCATCACACGTCATCATCTTTGTCATTGCCAGTGACAGCGTTACAGTCTTACACGACCAGTTATATGTAGGCTACTTTTTAATTATGAACCGATACAAAATAATGCATTATTAATAGGGATGTGCATGGTATTTAAATAATTAAATCACTATTTAGTTATTCTGCACATGCTTAGACTACTTCAACCTGATCTGATTCTGACAGTACCCGATAAACCAGCAGGTTTTGGGCCAGGTTTGAGTCCGTTTTTCAAGTAGGTTATAGGGCAAGTTACAGGCTGTTCACATATATGCCGAGGCCATGTAAACGTGCACTGGATGGACGTCTTTGATTGTTGTGCCACAACTCATTGTTTAAAGTTTAAAAGAACTTTAATATTTCTAAACGCATCTCAAGACACCTGTGTTCTGTTTTACAATTCAGCTTTTTCAGCGCTGGTGTCACAAATGAACATACTGATAAAGTTCAGGTTGTAAAGAGGACTAAATGTGACAGTTACACTTGATTCCAGATTATTTTTCACCTGGCAAAGTTTCAGCGCTTGATAAAAGGTGAGCCAATGTTTTTTCCCCCTTTTGCTCTTGTGTGCAGATAATAGTTACACAAATGAAATGCTGAATCATTTAAAAATCAAAGTATTGCAAAGAAGTCCTATAATCCATAGCATTTGCTGCTTCATAGAAAATTAACCTGACTGGGCAGAATTATGCATTTTCCATTGATTAAGAATAGGCCATTGCACATTACTTTGCACATATTTAGGGTATTAAGTCGCCTTTACATTAAACATTAAACCTCTTAACCAGCACCCCTATTTTTGAGAATTTTCGGAAAATGACATACCCAAATACAAATGTCTGTAACTCCTAAACCATATGCTCCACATTCATAACTCTGATATTTTTTTAAACTAGACACTTGAAACTTTGTTACCCAAGAGTCATATTAATTCAAAAGTAGCATAGGAACAGAGTAAAACAAGGTCAAATTTACATGAAAGTGACTCACGATTTCTATGAATGAACTTCATTTAGGGAAAAATGTATCAGACTTTTATGTTAAAGGCCTGAAAACACCATAAAGATAAAACTGAATGTCTGACCATGTTCTGATTCAAATTTGAAGATGATACTCCCAAAAATGTAGTTTCTGTAAGCTTTTATTCAGGGAAAGTCTAGGCGTCCTTTCCAAAAGGCCATTTGGAGACTGTAATCTCATATCTTGCTAGTCTTCTCCACTGTAATTTTATAATCAAAACCATCTTCACCTGACTTCTTGTAATCCTTTCCTTCCATTTTTGTTATATTATATGCATCATAATATAATGTGTGTGTGATATAAATATTATGTCTTTATGTATAATATACAGCTATCACCTAGCTACTCGTGTAGCCTCGTGTCTTTGCTAGTCATTTTATAATCAAAAACATGATATGAACAGAAAAACTGCCAATACTTCATAAACATAAAAACTCAAGACGATGTGTTTCAACTTAGCGATCTAATACGGGATCGAGTCCATGGAGAAACATCTCGTGTTACCAGCTTCAGCCCGGCCCTAATGACCGCAGGTTCTGACCCGTGTGCAAAGTTTCAAGAGTTTTTGAGCATGTTAAGAGCCCCAAAAGTGCCCCGTAAGTCGTAAAAAAAAAAAAAAAAATACAAAATAATAATAATAATAATAATAATAATGCGCTGTGCGTAAAATGACGAAGAGCGCACGAGTGGACGCACTTGTATTAGACCTATGTATTAGACAGATCTTCTGAGGTAAACTAAGCAAACTGTCAATCACTTCATTCGTGTTTTAGTTGGTTAATACTCCCATCCATCAAAATTTTGCTGACAAGACATTGGGTGGCTTTTATCCAGTCAAAAACCGAGGTGCGAGAGTGACAGGTCCCGCAGCCTGTTGTTGCGCTCCCTTCATATTTTGGTCATTACAGAGCCTCTGATTGAAGGAGAGAAACAGGGAATGGCTCATTTTATCAGAAACAGTCCAAACTACGGGGGAGAGATGGTTTTTGAACATTGGAATACAAATTAGAATCGATATTTCATTGAAAGTGAACATGATGGATTACTCTAACTGGAAGCGCTCATGAAAACTGAGGAGGATATTTAGTTTTTTTCCCTATTTTTTTGTTGTTTTGGATTAAAAAGTGGGATGCATTTTGAAGAGTAGACCCTTACATTGAAATGTATGCTGGTGTTTCTTGGATTCGTCCGAACTGATCTGAACCATAGGAGATGAAAGATAAGTATTGCCGTTCATTTTGTTCATATTTACAGGGTCGGTCTGTCAGCATTTTATTGAACCCTTTCCTCTCTGGTGTATTGATTGCAAAAACAAGTTCAGAACGTGATTCTTGAGTGTTTTAGCTTTCAAATGATGCATAGTTTATGATAGTTGATTGAATATTTGTTATAAAACAAAGGTAATAAAATTATAAACACCCCCCCAGGGCCCGCCGGCGCCCCCCTGCTGGTTAACAGGTTTTAAATGCATGCAGGACTTAAACATTTAAAAGTCCTCTATACTGTTGCATGAATTATGATGCTTATATGATTTTAAACCATCAGCTTTGTATAGAGCCAAGGTAAACTGCACTTTAACTTTGTGTTTGGAAGTGTTTTGTAAATCAGATGCTAGCCTCTGTAGTCGTTGAAATAAACATGCTGCACCTGTGAGACGCAGATTTCCTGAATATGCACTCGAGTGCCTGTGCTCATGCTGCACACATTCTGCCAAACGAATGGTATTTCACATAAGGTTGATATCTCCAAATAAATAAATAATTAACTTAGAGCTTGTGGCCCTTTGGGTTTAGAGGCCCCTGGGCAACACCCCAGTCGGTATGTTGGTTAATCCCTCCCTGAGTGTACTACATATTATATAAGTAGGAGCTGTAGGCTTTCATTTAACTGGTCCGAAGTTCTATGTCAGGCTTCATACTTATCACCCAGTCTCAATAACTGATGTAGGTGCTCATCCCTTTGAATTTTGTTGGTGTTTTCAGTAACTTAATTTTGGAGAAGGTTTGTTCTCATACATAGGTGCTGCCAAATATTGTGCACATCCTGAGGGCTTGATTTTTGATGTTTGGGTAGGTGCAGTTGGGGAAGGAGGCATAGAAGTCAATCTGATAACAGGGGAGGGACTTATCTATGTCTGGCGCGAATGGGTTTTAGAAGAGACAAATGTATTTTGCTTGTAGATGAATCTCGTGGAATCTCTGTTCAAACACTTTTACAAGCGTCTCCAATGCTTCCACACATTTACTGGCTGGGAAAATTACTGAATTTTCCCTCCTGTGTTTGTTTCAGCAGCAATACCAATTTTACTTGGAATGCTTTCATGTAAGCAGACATGTCACTGACGAGAGGCCATTCAGCAAATGTGTCATGTCAGTTAAAAAGGCAAGGTACTAGTGCTGCATGATTAATCATATCGCAATCGCGATGTCAGCCTGTGAGATTACATGATGGCAAATGCTGCGTTTTTATTAAATAAATGTGTGGACGTCCCATTCTCTCTAAGAGCTGTTTGCCCATTTTCTACACCGATAATAAAAAGATAACCGGTCAGTTTCAGTAGGGAGTGGTACGTGTGGTTATGTCATGTGAGTTTCCGGTGTTCAGCATGGAAATCAGGTGAAGATGGATTCCGAGCATACCGACACTGAACTGGTGGCCAGAAAAAATAACACAGACACACAGGTCACAGCTTGGCGATATGACTTTATTTCATCAATATTTAAAGTTAATATAATACGAGAGCGTGACATGTAAATAAGCTCAAACTCCAAAACTGTCATTCTCTGTGAGGTCAGAGCTGCTTCAACCAGTCACGGAAGAGACCCAATCTGACCGGGAGAGATTTAAAGTTCCACCGGCTGATGCGCACTCTAACATGGAGATGTTCGTCTCTCACCCCTGCTGTCTGCAGCTCGAGTGTCTGATAGAAACACAGATCACAGCTTTGCGATATGTCTTTATTTTATCCTTAATTAAAGTTTATATAATATGGGAGCATGCCATGTAAATAAACACAAACTCCAAAACTAATTTTGTAAAACTATTTTAATTTGAAAACACTGAATTTGTAGTTATTGTTGCTAGTTTGTATGTTCGAGTGGAAAAATACACATTATCAGTTATCTATTTGTGCATTTTCCTTGATAACCAAGCAAGTTGACTCATGTTACCATTTGTTTATTATATCGCAATCGCATATCGCAATATTAAACTCAGTAATCGCAATATGACTTTTTTACCAAATCGTGCAGCCTTACAAGGTACCATTTCCATTCTGGATTGGTCAGCTATGGGAAAGCAGTATGAAAAAACAACGCCTCAACACTATGCCTCTACTCAACCATTTGACCCCTGTGTGCTATGGTACGTCATCAGGAGCGAAGTCTAGCTCAGACAGGAATTCTTGTAAATGTCGTGGTAAAGTCAGTTCGCTTTACGCATGACATCACAATCTTGGTAGAGATTGACTTCATCACTTTGCAGCATAAGGCCTGCTGGTGAATTAAACAGTGGATATGTAGTGGCTGTTTGTGGCCTCATATATCCATCTCTTTACTGATGAGCCCAATTAGCCAATTAGACATAGTAATTGCTGTGACATCAGACTTGTGACAGGCACGGTTCTGTGGGCTGATCAATACATGTGTCTGTCATGGTTTCACAGTCGAGATGTCTCAGAGTGCCGTATAAAACCTGCTGCTGCCACCCCTTAACTAAAGTTTACCATTAAAAGTTTATCTACAATGCCTAAAATTTCTCTCTCTATATAGAACTTCAGAGGGAACACAAATGTGAATTATTCCTCACATATAGCCACCAAAACTAAAATAACTAAAATATGTAAGTGATTTTTTTCACGGAGATGTATGCAAAAAAATGTCCTACTCCCTGAAAGATATTAATGAAATAAATGTCCTGAGATATCTAATCAGGCTCTGTGACAGCTGTAGACTCTGTAAACAGCAAACAAATATGTGTCTGTGCACCGCAGACAATGACACTTTCTGCCTGTCAATGATTTTGCATGTTCTCATAGTATTGTAGCTGCAGCGAATTATTGAGGCAAAATGCATTTTTATGTCATGTTGTTCATATCAGTTGTCAGTATATGGTGCAATTTTGCAGCCGTTGTTTTAAAGCTTATTTTGTATCTTTGTGTAATGAAGTAGGTAACTGGTAGACGAAGAGACAATGGTGAAGTGATGAACCCAAGTGCAGTTTATTTTCAAACATCAATATCCAAAATCCCTAACTAAAAACATAAACATGAACTAGACTTGACAAAAACAAAACATGACTTGACTTGGCTGGACTGGCTTGACTAGAACAAACAACAAAGTTACATTGGCTGTGACAGCATGGCTGTGACATGGCATGGAGCAAGCCGAGGCGTGGCTGTGACATGGGATGGAGCAGGCTGAGGTGTGGCTGTGACATGGCCTAGAGCTGACTCTGGCGTGGCGGCCATGATGTGGAACTCTGGCTTGGCGGCTATGACATGCGGCAAAGTCGTGGAATACGGAGCCGTGGATAACTGGGAAACGACCTTCACGATCGTAAACATGGACAGAGACTTGGAAACGACCTCTGTGGTCGTGTACATGGGCAGAGACTTGGAACCAACCTTTGTGGTTGTGAACATTGGCAGATACTTAGAAACAAAAGCCTTTTTCCCTCCTCCTCCTCCTGGAGGCTGAAGTTGACAGCGCAGGCTCTGGGATGAAGAAGGCTGGCAACGCATGCTCTGCATACATAACACATAAACATGACATTTTGAAGTGCAGGGTTGTAACTTCTCACTTTGAGCACACAAATACGTGTGTCGTTTATTTTGTATGAAAAAACACCAGAAAACAAATGGCGCTGGCAAGCGTCCTACGTCATCACCCATACAGAACATTTAAAGGGACCACGATCCCTGAACAGTTATGAGGAAAAATGCTAAGAACAAAGTACTGCATTTATCACCAACAATGTATAGAACTACATTTAACACAAGGTGAATTATGTATGTCACAGTCAGTACATATGTTTATTTCACTCTTTTAGATCATAGTTTTAAACATGTTTAGGATTTATGTGTCCTGGACAAGGGTAAAACAATAGCATCTATACATAAAATGTTTTTGAAAAATAACAGATGAAGGCATGGTAAAAAAAAGTTGCCAAAACAGACTTTAATGTGACTTCCATATAGCAAATCTGTTAAAATCTTTTAGTTGTGATACAAATCGACCCCTGGGAAATAAAAGTACCCAAATTTAAAGAAAGATCCATTTATATCAATAAACTTTTCTCAATTCACCCACAATTTGCAGATATTACAAAAGAAAATCTATGGTGAACCCTGTGTACTGGTGAGCAGCCATGCTTGTCTTTAAAAAACAAACAAACACATAATGTCCATGAACACTTGCTAATTTGTATATAGAAGTTTAAAGGAATTATCTTTAAAGCAGCTTAAAAACTCATTAAGGTGAACTAATGGTGTATGCTCATGCCCTGAAACTAAAGACGAGATGTGAGTCTTTCTTGTTTGCCAGTTAAGAATTTGTATTTCAGTAATGCCTTTTGGCACTTTCCAATTCAGAGGTTATGCCTCCTGCTGCTCTAAAGCCCCACTCATCTGGAATTATATAGCTTGAAGAACAAATGACACTTGTGAACGTGATTCAAAGGCAAAAGGGACAAACAATCATGCTGGGAAAAATATGGGCTCACAGGTAGACAATTGTTTTAGCTCCATTAAACTGGAAATGGATGTGCTCTTAAAGATTGTAATGAAAGAAAAAAAAAACATTATTCGAAAATATGCTGAGGGTGATTCTTGACCTCATGCAGCCCCTATCTGAGCAAATGATTAAAAAAAATATATATATATATTGTAAACAAATGGAAAATCTGAGAATCAGGATGATGCTTTTAAAAAATCTGTGAAACCCAACTGATGTATACCTGCAGGCCATTTATAGATGTTAGATAGGTGGTCTAATCATGTTTTTAACTCTATTGTTTTTTCTTTTTATTTTGTGATTATAAAGCCTCATCGTGAAAGAGGCTCCGTCTCATCCGTGAGGTTATATAATTGCATCATTTTGTATTTTAGCAGGCAACAATGTTAAGCACTTGCTGTCAATCATGTTAATGTTCTGAAATGTGATGAACTCACAGGGCAACAATTGCCAGTAAGTACTGCCAAATCCATTCTTCACTCTTTCCAAAGTAACCAAAAGCAAATTATGTGTTCTGTTTTAAATCTAAGCTTTTATGTAACCATGACACTGGCTGCAGAAAAACATGCAATGTAATATTTGTATTGTTTGAAGTTGCCTGACCAAAGTTTCTGTTTGACACAATGCAAAAAAATTGAATAAAAAAAGGTTCTTTTTCTTAACATACTCTTTAAACAATGAGCAGGGATTAAATGTTAAAGAATGACATAAAACATGAACACATATAGTCACACTCGATTTGAAGAAGAATGCAACTAAAATGGCTGCAAAATTATAATTTCAACATGTCCTAACCAGGACAAAGATGATGTGTTTCCAGCATCATGCAATTTGTCTGTCCAAAGTGAATGTTAAAATGCTCCGTGACATGGCATCACAGGAATGCAACATAAACACAGCCAATCAGAACTACACCGATTAACATGGAAGAGATAGCTTTTAATCATTTGTCTAGGGCAGTCTTATAAGCAAGGCGTCACCATAGCAATGATTTTCCTTCACCTTGAAAACATCACAGACAGAACGTCTCTCCTCATATCGGACAATTCTGTCACAGACTCGGCAATCTTCTGATATTTTTGCGTGTTTAACAATGTTATGTTTTATTTTACTAAGAAATAAATTATTTTAGAAACATTCATATGCACTTGTCTCAATACTACCATATAGATAATTTAGATCCTCTAACCCAACCCCATTTCTAAATTGTAGTACTTGAGGACTCAGTGCTTGGCCCACTTCTCTTCTCCATATATACAACATTACTGAGACCCATTATTCAAGTCTTTCCAGCCTGACGACCCCACAGTGTCTGCTCAGATCTCGACCTGCTTGGCAGGCCACGGCCTGGATAAAGGAACAACACATTCAGCTCAACCTAGCAAAGACTTAGCTCCTCATCTTTCCAACCAACCCTGCTATTGATCACATCATCGTTCAGATGGGTTTATACTGTACTATAGCACCATCCGAAAGGTCAGAAATCTTGAAATCTATGGTCAGGTAACCATCAACTACCAACTTAATTTTCCCAACCACGTCTCAAAAACTGCGATAATGTAGATTTGCACTCTACAACATTACTAAGATCCTTCCTCTCTGAAAATGCCACTCAACTTCTTGTTCAGTCTCTTGTCATATCTAGAGTGAATTACCGTAATGCTTTTTTAGCTGGCCATTCTGACTGCACAATTAGGCCTCTGGAGATGATCCAGTTTGCAGCAGCAAGGCTGATCTTCAATGAGCTGAAGAGAGTGCATGTTACACCCCTCTTGTCTCCTACTCTGGCTGCCGGTTGCTGCATGTATTTCAAGTTCAAGACTCTGAGGCTGGCATACAGAACAGTCACTGGGTCTGTGCCAGTTGACCTACAATCATTCCTGCAGAGCTATGATAATAATAAATGAAAAGTAATCTCTTCAGTAATAAAAATACTTTTTGAATGTAACTGTATTCTAAGTACCAATGATTTAAATCGTAACTGTAGTGGAATACAGTTACGTATATTTGGTACTTTAAATACATATTCCCGATACATGTATTTCGTTACTCACTGCAGAAAGTCCCTTCCCCAACTCATGCATTGGTTGAGTCAATGTTGTTGTTTCAGGCTGGTGGGTTGCTCAAAATAAACAGGAAAAGCCACAGAAATATTGTGTTTACAGTTTTTAAGAAAAGTCACCTACGAATGGCTTACTTTGATTTGGGAAAAGGGAAAAAGTTTTAACACCAAAAAAGTTACAAACTTCAGCTTAAAGGTTTAAATGACTGAAAATCTTAAAGACAGTCACATCACATTCAGAATATACCTCCATACATTAGAATGTCGCAATCAGTCACAAGACACTTGAGAGCCAATGGCATGTGACATCAGTGACATGACAGCTGACTTAATACTTGTTGAGGCTGCAATTTTTTTAATATTTAAATGAGTGTGGGTTTGGATCTTACTGTTATGGTGAATATGAATGCTGATCATTAAATAAAGACTTAAATTAAGATCTGTTCCTCACACAAAGTGATTACACAGCATCAGAGGACCTGGAATGTAGGGCACAAGCAGAAGATTATTTTATGATATTTTTTATGGTGCTTATTCATTTTTAAAACCGTAACTCTGACATTTTGAAAACTCCCTTTGTATCCCCTTTCAAATATTTTTGATTTACAAATTTTGACTTGGATAAAGCAATGGGATGCTCTGAAATTAGTGAATACAGCATCAGTGACATTTGAATCAAGGGCAACGTTTTGAGGTGTAGGAACAAAGTCCCACCTGTGACGTTTTGTTGGATTGTCACTTTATTATGTCATGGCTGGTTAGGATAAAAAGCCTACCAAGAACAGCTTCTTAATGTAATTGGCCTGTGAAAATTTTTTTGTAGATTGGGGTGGTCATTCTCCTACTCCATGCCCTATGTGTAGGCTGTATAAAAGAGAACATTAATGGGCCACACTCGTTTCAGGGCAATAGACACATTTATTTTTCCAAAAGCATAATTTCTTGAGTAAAGCTAGACTTAAGCCTGATCAATAGCCATCTGTGACCATCTGTGAATTAATCGGTGTGGAGAGCAAAATGAGAACCAGTTCGTGCAGGAGGGGCGGTTCAGTGTAATTCAATTAATTCAAACATGTCAGCCACTCAATTAGTGATTATCCTGCTCAACCTTCTACAAATCTCACATTTGCCTCTATTTGCTGTCAACAGGAAAAAGGACAATGTGGGGGGATTGCAATTTAATCTATAGCTCTCTGGAAAAAAAGCGTATAAAGCTGGTTCTCTAGAGGTAATTGTTCAGTCTATAATTTATATTTGAAAACTATGTAGTTGCATTCTTGATGGAGTTTTAGTTTGTCATCAGGGGATGAGGCTGACTGGAGATAATGCATATTAATCATAACAACATAATACATATTATTTTTCCACAACTTTGTCCACTGAACTATGTAATTGACATAAGTTTAATGACTACACTTTTGAAGAAATTCCTTAGCACAATATTTTAGTGTGCATTTAAAAATTTAGCCTATGCTTTGGGGGTAGTGGTGAGGGGGATGAGCTCCTCCAAAAAAGTTTGGAAGGGAGTCTTTTTTTATTTATTTAAATTAATTAATTAATTTAATCAAAGTTGGAAAATTAAGGATGAGATGCTGGTAAATTAAGTTCCCCGTCTGTCACTCAGTCGACGTTGTGTCGCTGAGTTGACACTAGGGGTCGCTCCTGCGGAGCACGACCGTCTCTGATTTTGAGAAAAGGCCAATGAGAATTGACGTGTGGAATTTGCATGCCACTCCCCCGGACATGCGGGTATAAAAGGAGTGAAGCTGCAAATACACATCAGATATCTTCTTCGGAGCCGAGAAAGCAGTGATAGAGCTGAATTCCTCTGCTGTTCATTCATCTCTGCAAGCTGTTGGCTTTACAGCGCTTTCCAGCGGTCCTCCCCCTCGCATACTACGTTGTGCTGAGCATACACCCCTGGGCGCTTCAGCAGCTGATAAAAGAGTTTACGGAGTGAATAACTTCGTTTATATATATATATATATATATATATATATATATATATAAAAATAAAAAATAATTAAAAGAGTGGCACAAACGGCGAAGCGTCTTTTTCAAGATGTCTTTCCGTTTGTGTGTGTTTCCTGGTTGCGGTCGTTCTCTCTCCCCGTCTGATGGCCACGATCGCTGCCTCTTGTGCCTGGGTGCTACCCACGCAGAGTCAGCGTTCGTGGATGGTTCATGCTCTCACTGCGAGAGCATGCCCATGGCTATGTTGCGATCGCACCTCGCACTCATAAGAGCGCGAGGCACCCCAGCCGCTCCCTGACTCGGTCCTTCTACCTACGGGTATGCGGCGGTGTCGGCTAGCGCTGGGGGCGATATGGGGAACTCAGTGGGAGCCTCTCCGCCGGGTACAACCCCACGGACCTCCCACTCCCCGCCACGCTCGTATGCTCCATCCGAGCGCTGGGGCGCGGTTGCCGGTTCGCTTCATAGCGGACCCGCGATCACGTTCGGAGCGCCTGACGACGATGAGATCTCGATCGCGGCATCGGAGAGCAGGTTTGTCATGTCTGACGCTGAAGACTCGGCTGAGCTCCCACCCTCGGGTGCGGCGGCTCAGTCGCAGGCTGACGCGGAGCTGACAGCCATGCTTGCCCTGGCAGCCGCGAGTGTCGGTCTGGAGTGGAACCCTCCACCTCCCCCCGAACCCTCGCGGCTCGACGATTGGTTCCTGGGGCCGGAGCGCCGCTTACGGCCACACTCCACCCCCATTCCTTTCTTCCCGGAGGTGCATGAGGAGCTTACGCGCTCATGGCCCGCGCCTTTCACTGCCCGCACACGAGCGGTAAGCTCCTCTGCTCTCACTACCCTCGATGGCGGGGCAGCAAGGGGCTACACGGCGATTCCCCAGGTGGACCAAGCGGTCGCGGTGCCGGCCCTGGCGCGGAGCTACCCGCAGGACAGCGACGCATCCCGCCTCACGACTGGCCGTGGTGAAGACCCCCAGAGATGCGCAGTTGGATCAGTGCTTTCCTTTCTGCAGGAAAGGTTGGAGGGATGGCTGTCCCCCTCCACCTTGAAGGTGTATGTAGCCGATATATCGGCACATCACGATGCAGTGGAAGGTAAGTATTTAGGGAAGCATGATTTGATCATCAGGTTCCTGAGGGGCGCGAGGAGGTTAAACCCCCCCAGGCCGTGCCTTGTTCCCTCGTGGGACCTCTCCGTGGTCCTTCGGGGAGCTCCCTTCGAGCCCCTTGAGTCAGCAGAGCTAAAGGCGCTCTCTCTAAAGACCACCCTCCTGACGGTGCTCACCTCCATCAAGAGGGTATGGGACCTGCAGGCGTTCTCTGTTAGCGAACTGTGCCTAGATTTTGGTCCGGCTTACTCTCACGTCATCCTGAGACCCCGACCGGGCTATGTGCCCAAGGTTACCACGACCCCCTTTAGGGATCAAGTGGTGAACCTGCAAGCGCTGCCCCTGGAGGAGACAGACCCAACCTTTACGTTGCTGTGTCCGGTGCTTGCTCTTCGCATCTACTTGGACCGCACGCAGAGCTTTAGAAGCTCCGAGCAGCTCATTGTTTGCTTTGGCGGACAGCGGAAGGGAAGCGCTGTCTCCAAACAGAGGATCACCCACTGGGTCGTCGATGCCATCACGATGGCATACCACGCCCAGCACGTGCCGCCCCCTGCTGGCCTACGAGCCCATTCTACCAGGGGCGTTGCGGCTTCATGGGCGTTGTCCCATGGCGCCTCTCTAGCAGACATATGTAGAGCCGCGGGTTGGGCAACACCTAACACTTTTGCGAGGTTCTATAACCTCAGGGTTAAGCCAGTTTCGTCCCGTGTGTTATCAGGTGACACAAACAGGTAAGTTCGGGTCAACGGCTTGCTGCGCTGGCTACGAGGCACACAGAGGTTTGCCCATCTCGCACCGCTTGTCTGCGTAACTCGGTTCAGCTCTGTGGCGTTTTCCATGGGACCCCTAGTGTCAACTCAGCGACACAACGTCGACTGAGTGACAGACGGGGAACGTCTCGGTTACTGACGTAACCTCCGTTCCCTGATGGAGGGAACGAGACGTTGTGTTCCCGCTAGCCACATTACTGAACCATCCGCTGAAAGCGCCGGGTCTTTGGCTCGGCTCCTCAGTGCCATACCTGATGTGTATTTGCAGCGTCAATCCTTTTATACCCGTATGTCCGGGGGAGTGGCATGCAAATTCCACACGCCAATTCTCATTGGCCTTTTCTCAAAATCAGAGATGGCCGTGCTCCGCAGGAGCGACCCCTAGTGTCAACTCAGCGACACAATGTCTCGTTCCCTCCATCAGGGAACGGAGGTTACGTTAGTAACCGAGACGCTTTAATCACTACAGGGTTCCTGTTAGAAAACTCTCAAGAAATGCTGGTGATGTTGAATTTTTAATGATCAGAGTGATGCATGTAAGTAAAAGGCTTCTAAAAAAACTATATAAATGAAATTAACTATAAATTAAATAACTGGGTCACTAAAAATAATTTGTAAAACCTTACAGTAATTGAATAAGCATTGGACCTACAATATATCAAAAGTAGATCACAACATACACATTTTTATACATATGTGAACATTAACAACATAGACTTCTCAAATGTAAATGAAACTGTAAATTACTTTTATAAAAACAATTAGGGTAGAAGACTATGCCATGGGTGCTGTAATAGTCATAAGCAGAGGTGGGTAGAATAGCCAAAAACTTAAAATGTACAAAGTAAATGAACAATTGCTTTAAAAAAAATAATTACTCAAGTAGAATTAAAAGAGTACTCAAGTAGTGAGTAACTTGTTACTTTCAAAAATGACATAATAGATGTTAACTCCCTACATTCCATTCCATTTTGATTTTTGGGTGACCTATCCCTTTAATGGCACTAGTCAGATTTGTCCCACAGGGACATTATATATAATGCTGAAATATATACCAAAGCAAGATCATGCTTTTTTAATGCATACTTTCGCCATTTCATAGCTTTTAAAGTCCTACGTGGATTCTTATTTCAGTGTAGTTACAGTTTTCAGTGCCACTGCTCTCTAAACACATAGTACGCAGCCTAGGTAGGGCACCAATCCCGGTCGCTGCACTCTCTTCGCCATACGATTGCTTCACACCCGCAGCGCACATCTCTCACACATGCAGAAATGCTGTCTGTCTGTGCTTCAGTTGTCAATCACGCGAACGGTAGAACAAAAGGCATTTACACTTAACTTGGATGCTTACATGAATTTATACAGTTTATCTTGAAATATCCACTTGTCTTATATATTATTATATATTATTGGTATTGCATGATGGAACTATTCTTTTTTCACTGTGCGGAGTGAAGAAAGTGTTTCACTTTGAAGAGCTTGATGCTGCAGCAGTGATAGTCTCGGCTTAAGTGACAGTCTGTGACAGCACGCGCAGCTGTGTAAACTTCCGCTGTCGTAAAAGTCTCATTCAATAATCTCTCAATAAATTACACATTAATTAAAATTAAACCCAGTAATGTAACAACAGGAATGCCACCCATTGTAACGAAGTAAATGTAAAAAAAAATTATTCTAAATTTACTTGAGTGAGAGTAAAAGTACCCATTATTAAACCTACTCTAAGCGTTTTTTTTTTTAAAAGTTACTCATGTAAATATAACAGAGTAAATGTAGCACATTACTACCCACCTCTGGTCATATGTTTGTTTGAAAGATTGGTTTACTTTACAAAGGCGCACTGAAAAAACAACTGGAGTGGGGTTTACTTTAAAAAAGTAAATAGGAAACAATTTCCCTGCAGAAAGTAAATGTAACAGACAATATTTTCAAGTAAAGGTTACACAAAATTATTGGTGGCTTTAATTAGAAATTCTCAAGTAAAATTTACTTTACAAAACTATGTTTAAAGTAAATTTTACTCTTTGTTTGTACATTTTACTTAAGTGAGCAGTACAGTAGCACTGCAATAAGCACTGCAATAAGCCTTGCTTTTGGAAATGTACTTCAAGGTTATTTTAACATACTCATGTATCACATAACAGATAAATATTGTAGTCTATTAGACAACAGACCTCAACACTTGAACACGATAATGTTAACAATCAACAGATAATTATTTTAATCACGATCAGTTAATTTTGGATAGAAAATTAACTACAAAACAAGAAGTTACCCATCATACAAATAAAAATAAATAAATAAATAATGAGTATATCAACCTGCAAACACTAAAACCATTCAAGCTCATTAATTATTCAAGCCCAGTGCATGCTGGGAACACCAGGTCTGAAAAGTTAATTAACATTTTCTTATTTTATTTACTTAATTTACACAGATTAGTGAATAATTATGACAAGTTTTTCTACTTTAGGATTGATATATGATGATGCATTGTAAAGATAAAACAATCATAAATAATATTGACTTATAAACGAAAGCAATAATTTTACATGTTTGAATTGAGTACAAATGTAGAATGTACTTAATATTTTCAAGTTCACGCTTTAAGTAACTTATTGTTAAATAATTTATTAATCTTTTCTGCAATATTTTCTTCACAATTTCTTTTTTCAGTATTTAATGAGGCAGCATATGTTCATGGTTTACAGCTAATGAGTACAACATTGGCTATTTAAAAAAAAATTTTTGTCCTTTTTAATAGTGTATGTTTTTAGTGCACATATAGTGTCCTTACTGTGACTCTACTGTGTTTGTTGCAGTGGACATGCTGTAGCTGCACTGTTCCTTAAAGATCTTTCTCATGTTTTATCACTAATTACCATCTTGATTTCCCGAGAGGTGTCTTAGCTGAGGTGGCTAAATGCTCTGTATAAACAGAAGTTTGCTTCTTTAATTAATATAAAGATTTTTGTGTCACACAAAAGGCATTAAGGCAGCTGCGATAGTGGTTCATTTGGTTATTTCAAAGGACTTTTCTGATGTCTGTATTAATACAAGCTGACAAGTTCCTTACAAGTGCAATTTAGATAAAATGTTCTCTCTCTCTCTGTCTCTTTCTCTCTCTCTCTCTCTCTCTCTCTCTCTCTCAGTTCAATTCAAAGTGGCTTTATTGGCATGACTGTAAACAAAACATTATTATTATTGAGGTTGTGTAAAAATAGATTTGCACGTTAATCTATAATTAAATATAGTTTTTACAATTTAACAAATATAAAATAAAAAACAAAACAAAATCATAATCTCTCTCCCTCTCAGACACAAACAGATGTTTGATTATCTATCAGAATAAGGACTTTCCATTGACTTTTACTGTTTACATACTGAGCTAATAGAATTTTTTATCCCATAACTCACCCTAAATCTAACGCACAAGTTTAATTTTCTTTAATGTCAGCATGAAATGAAAAAGATCTTATTGTGAACGATTCATACATGCATATGTTTAATTTTTTGTATTTCAAATGTTATTTTTTTACTCCTCTTTTTCTCCCCTTTTCTCCCATGCCCAATTCCCAACACTCTCTAAACCCTCATGGTGGCATAGTGACTCGCCTCAATCCAGGTGGTGGAGGACAAATCTCAGTTGCCTCCGCGTCTGAGACAGTCAATCCACACATCTTATCACGTGGCTTGTTGAACGCATTACCGCAGAGATATAGCGCGTATGGAGGCTTCATGCTATTCTCCGCAGCATCCACGCACAACTCACCACGCACGCCACCGAGAGCGAAAACCACATTATAGCAACTATGAGGAGGCTACCCCATGTGACTATACCCTCCATAGCAAACGGGCCAATTTGGATGCTTAGGAGACCTGGCTGGAGTCACTCAGCAGACCTCATAATCATTAATCAAAATGTAATAACTCGATCTTCCGGTGAATCAACAGACTTCTCTCTGGTGACGTACGCAGGACTTCTCCAATCATTTTGTCCTCTTAAATCCTGCCCCTTTCTTATAAATATCACAACCTTGCGTAGTGTTAAATGAAGTGTCAGTGGCATGCTGGTGAAGATGGCAAGATGTATTTTCATCTGTTTCCTTTCAAAACTATCATTCATTAACCCAAACTTCCTTGGTTACGGGTCAGCTGGCTTGAATTCACATTTCAAATGAGGAGGAATAACGGCAAATTCTCAGTTGTTTTCGAGACATTTCATGCCTGAATTGCTGAGGTGATCACTAACGAATACAATGCTTCGGATGCCTCTGGAGTTTTATTTATATATTTGAATGAAGTTATCTTGGCATGCACAAGCTTCTTCATAAGCAAAGACCACGATATGCTTGTGCATTTATGTTGTTAGTTTGATAATAAATGTGTTGAGATCGCCGCTCAATTTCACCGATAACTGGGTCTGACTCGAGAACCATGGTGGTAGGGGTGTGTGTTTCCACTGCAAACTCGCATTCAGGTCTGGCTCCATTCCACTAAGCAATGCCCATATTTTTGTAATCCAATCAACAATCAATGGATAAAATAAAATCCCACCCTACATTTTTTTCTTGTTCGATAAGCTTTTTTAACTCGGAAATACATCACAATGCAATTTGTTGGTTGCAGATTCCATTTCATGCCGACTTTAAGACATTATTTAGTATGGTTATTAAAGCATTTTCCATGGCTGATTTTGCTCATTTCTGGTTTAAATATCCTATCTGCTGGCCCTACCTCTTCCCCAAACACACACACACACACACACACACACACACACACACACACACACACACACACACACACACACACACACACACACAGTTGTGTTTCCATGTTTTATGGGGACTTTCCATAGACATAATGGTTTTTATACTGTACAAACTTTATATTCTATCCCCTAAACCTAACCCTACCCCTAAACCTAACCCTCACAGAAAACTTTCTGCATTTTTACATTTTCAAAAAACATAATTTAGTATGATTTATAAGCTGTTTTCCTCATGGGGACCGACAAAATGTCCCCACAAGGTCAAAAATTTCGGGTTTTACTATCCTTATGGGGACATTTGGTCCCCACAAAGTGATAAATACACGCTCACACACACACACACACACACACACACACACACACACACACACACACACACACACACACACACACACACACACAAACACAATATATTTCTAAAGTAAACTATTGGACTGTGTGTATTGCATCACAGTTGGTTTCTACATCCTATGTCTATTTGTGACAGGATCAAAGGCCTTGTATAGTTAGGTTGATATTGAATGGCTTGACTGATGCTCAGGAATAACTGCTTGCTTTACTTTAATTACTTGTTTCCTGCTGATCTAATGGAGTATAAACAGGATTGCTGGGGCTTATTAGATGCAGTTTGTGTCCCAAACATCAGTGTAATGAACAAAGGCAGTGGTGACAGCATTAAAGAGAAAATGCTCATATAAAGACAAATGTTATGCACTGCTAATGGAGGGGAAACTAGTAATGTTATTATTTTACAGAAAATTAAGAAAAAAGGGGAAAGAGCAGATAGGATGATAACAATAAGACAAACTGGAAATGCACAATTTTAAAGTGTGTATATTCCGTATTCTCCATATGGAGTTCCAAGGCATAAAACAGTTTGAAAACCTCTGTATTACATGACAAAGAGCAGAGCGATCATTAAGCACTAAGTAACATGCAGACTATATATTTAGGCCAAATAATGAAGAGCGTATCCAGAGGTGTAAAACTCTCATCAAAAATCTACAAACTGAAACGTCTTCACTCAGTTTTCCACCTAAATAAAATCTCCATTGAATTAGAAGAACTTCTGACAAAAACATCACATACATATCAATGCATTAAAGGTGTACACAGCAATTTGTTGTACCTTGTTTTGGATTTACAGTACACTGACACTGCATGGATGCAGCATCATTCAAACAGAAAGGTTGTCAGTTCCCAGTTCGGTATCAACAGTCAACAATGATTTAAGTCATCCAAGAGTGAAAGTTTCCAATAACAGGGCAGTTACTGAGATTATGTAATATTCAGCCAGTCATGTCATCATAAAATGGCAGCCCCAATGAAGGGACCCCCTCCATATACATTTTATAAATGTACAGCTTTTATAAAGTTACTGATATGACTGGAGTCTTCATCTCATGCGAGTACTTATGATTTTATACATCTGTATCAAAATTACTATTTATTTCTTAAGGAGCAAATGTTTTTATGAGGAAAATATCACTGAGTGCACCTTTAATACTTTTATTCTCTGCAACTGTATTTGACAAAAAGAACCCTCCAAATTGGATTGTGCTGTGAGGATCTGTAGAAGCATTTAATTTGATTAAAATAATGCAATGGTATGTATCACAAGGTTCTTGTAAAGGAATTTAGATGGGCAAGGAAGAGGCAAGAACCGGCTTGGCAATATAAATAATATTTTAATGATAAGCTTAAACTAAAGACACAAACACACACATGATGGTCATGCCAATAAATGATCTCTCTCTCCCGCACCATCTTCCGCAGTCTGCCTTTATCCCACTCAGAGGCTTGATTAGCCTGATAAGGGACCGGGAATCACGACCCGGCCCCGCCCCCAGCCCTGCCACAGTTCTATAAATGAGGAAGTGGGAGATGGCAATTCCAACTCAGGTATGTCATTCTTTAGTCTCATCAACAAAAATAAGTTTGCATAAGGCACAACAGTGAAGCTTTAAAATGGCAACGGCCAGCACACAGATAGATTCAAGTGTCTCCCCCAGTCACATGCACACACTGTCTTTGCACCATCTGTTTCTCTATTGAGCGCTCTATAGACTGGGCACCTTTTATCTCCCCAGTCTCTAACTGGGATCATAGAAACAGAAATTAACTGCAGTTCATCTCAGGTGAAAACCCTTACCGCTTCCTCTCTCCCCAGACAAATGCTCGACCATGCTCTCGACTCCACATACCCCCACCGCCAAACTCAGGCCGGGGGAACTGTTCTCCCGGCCTGCCCGCTCCCCATCACTCTCTTTAGAGGACCAAATACCAATGTGGTAGAGCTATTGAGCTGGGTATGGCCCGACCAGAGGGTGAATGCTTGTCCAAACAAATAGTAGCAGAGAGTGAGGACTGCCCACTTGATGGCCAAGCACTCTTTCTCGATGGTGCTGTACTTTGTCACTCTCATAGAGTGCATCCGTGTGCTCCTGCCCCTCCCCCACTTGGGACAGTACTGCATCCAGCCCCCTGTCCAATGCGTCCATCTGCAAATCAAAAGAGAGAGAGAAGTCAGGGGAATGCAGAAGCAGCACACCACAAAGTGCAGCTTTTACCTGCATGCATGCTTGTTGGCACGGCTCTGTCCACTGGATCGGATCTGGAAGCTGGTGACTTCCGAATAATTAGGCACAAACCTTCGATAATAGCCAGCCAGCCCCAGGAACTGTCTCACCTCCCTTTTTGGTCGATTCGATTTAGCACTGCATTTGTGGGACTAACCCCACATTTTTGTGCCAAAGGTATACAGTGTGAAATGATGCAGTGTTGGAATGTTTCTGAAAGCTGTTTAGCAGAGGACAGGCCTTAGTGCTTACCTCATTAAATATTCATTAAATGTGTACAGTCACAGACACTTTCATGCGCTGTTTACGCTCTTCTCCATCTGAGAGAAACTGGTAAAAACTTGATAACTTGCTTGATGGAGAGACAGTGTTCCTATTGCATTTGTTTACTATGTTTTAGAGGACAGAAAACAGCTGTTTTGCTTGACGATATTTCCACAGAATTACTGCTTCTGTGGTTCCGTTGCGCGTTTTATTCTTCAGGTCAAGAAAGTTAACCCAGGGATTATGAATGTACAGTGTGTATCCTCGTTACCTGAATACCCAGGGTTAATAATTAAGCAGTAGTATAGTAGTATATAAATTATGCATTATCGTGGCCTCTGAATGACACACTATAGGTGTAGACAGTAATGAGGTATATTGGCACTTTTTCCAACACTCCAAACACTGTAGTTCGAATGCCTGTTGATTGGCTCTCACGTTTCCTATGTGAAACTGCGTAACTCTCTGGGAGGCTGGCATCTCACCTGACACTACATTGAGTGTTCTAGTAGAATTCCATCAGACAACATGTGTCTGTTCAGTTGTCACCTCACCATTCCTGAGCTGGGCTTACTGAATAACAGAGACATACACATAACAGAGACAAAGAGACAGAGCACAAGATGAAGACAGACACATGGGGAAAGAAAGACAGACTCCCTGTGGACTCAGGTAATAGGCTGTCTCTCCAAATGACCATCCGAGTTCACTTCACATTGTGATGATTGCAGGTGAATGATTGACAGAGGGGGAGCGAATTGAAATGTCAATCTGAAAAGGACATATGCTAATTTCTGTGTTCTGTGCACTTAGTAAGTGCTATTTAAAACAGGTTCCCACTGTGCTCTGTATTGTCAAGTGCAAATATAACTATTCACTCAAAACAAAGAAAGAAAAAAGACAATGCAGCTTAGCTGGGAAGTGTGATGGAGCATAAAAGCCTTATTAAAGGAATAGCTCACCCAAAAATGAAAATTATGTTATGCTCTCCATCATATCTTTCAAAACCTGTACTCTGTTATTTTTTCTGTTGAACTCAGAATGAGACATTTTAGGAATATTTATGTAGATCTTTGTCATACAATGGCAGTTCATAGTGACCACGCCTGTTGAGCAGCAAAAAGGACAAAAAACAACATAAAATATATTTTAAATTAGTCTATATGGGCCTTTTGGAGTAATACAATAATTTTGTACAGTAAGTTTAAGCTCCAGCTCTGAAATCTCACCCTGATAGCACATGTGCATCACCCAGACGTATGTTTGATTTGTTTGTTTACATCTGTTCGCTCATCTACAATATTTCTATAAGACGTATGTCAATAAGTATGTCTCGGATGTCAATAAGACATTCAGCAGATGTCTTTGAGATGTTTATGAGTTAGAATGTATGTATATCTGATCGTTTTAAGATGTTTATCAGATGCTAATTAGATTGTGATGCTTTGCAGATTAAAATATCTAAAACAGACATCTCTGAGATGTACGTGTGCCATCTGGGTATTCTCCATTCAGCATATTTAAACTTGCACATTCGCATTGGGTTGTAATCAAATCAAATCAAATCAAATCACTTTATTGTCACACTACCATGTACTCAAGTGCAACAGTAGGTGAAATTCTTGTGTGCAGTTCCGAGCAACATAGCAGTCATGACAGTGACGAGACATATACCAATTACAGTAAACAACATACTTACACAAAACAATTTACAAATCAAATGTACACATACTTACACAACACAATAATTATATACAATGTACAGTAAACAATACACACAATATACAACACACAATATACAATACAATAAGTAAGGAGTATATGAAATATATATATATATGTATATGAAGTAGTATATTGAGGAGAATATGTTGACAGTCCAGTGTGAGATTGTAGATGAATAAAGTGCAGTGCTAATTATTGATCGTGATAGATAAAGTGTTCAAAAGTCTGACTGCTTGGGGAAAGAAGCTGTCATGTAGTCGGCTGGTGCGGGTCTTGATGCTGCGATACCGCCTGCCTGATGGTAGCAGTGAGAACAGCCCATGACTCGGGGGGGCTGGAGTCTCTGATGATCCTCCGAGCTTTTTTCACACATCGCCTAGAGTATATGTCCTGGAGGGAGGGAAGCTCACCTCCGATGATGTTTCTGGCAGTTCGCACCACCCTTTGCAGGGCTTTGCAGTTGTGGGCGGTGCTATTGCTGTACCAGGTAATCACAAGAAAACCATTGATTTGGAGTCAATGATGTCAACTTTGGTATGGTTAGACATACCATTTTTTTTATTTGAATGTAGATGCAAATGAGTTTGATGGACATGGGCACTATGAACTGTATGGAAAACAGCTGCGCGAAGATACTTCAAAAATGTAACTTGTTGGAATGTCAAAAGGGTGAGTAAATAATTTTGCAATAAAAGTAAAGGGAGATGTTCTCCCTGCACAGCCGTCAGACCAAAAATCCAGAAAGACAGTATAAAAGATCCAATATTGATTTGAAGTTTTCTTTTCTGTTTTGTAGAGGGTAAAAGAGCAGCAGGTGTTTGACTTCAGAGTGACCCCCCTGAAGAAATAAAATAAAATTTAATTAAACTACTAACACTAACAAAACAGAATGAAAAATACCAAGTAAACATGGCTGATCACCCCAATGAACCTAACTGGCTAGAGCACAGAATCAGACACTAATACTAAGGAGAAAAATGCAACAAAGTCCCTAAGCTCTCAAACGCTGGGGGTTTGGTCTGGATGCTGGTAGGGAGCTTGGAGAAGTGCAATCGGCCCAGAATCCCAACAGCTCAACTTTAGGAGGCAGAAGAGGCGTTCTTAACCCACCACAGTCATAGTCACCTAATCACTGCTGACAGGAGGTGCGATTAATTTTCAAAATCAGCAGGAACCTACAGACTCGCGATAGAAAGCGAGAGAAACACACACACTCAGAAAGAGAGAGAAGTGAAAACATTATAAGCACATGGGACATAACACTGAAGCATACTGTATCATAGAAGGTTATCAGTCACCAAGGTTGATGCAGAATGTATGTTTTAATTAGGCAAAAGTAACTGGAATTGGAATGACAAATTTGAATCCTTCCAAATGTTTTCAAATTTCTAATCAATCCCCTTTGCTTTCTATCATAATTTCACCAGCAGTTTTATAATGTGGAGTGTTCAATTACAATAATTCACATCTTCCAATTATGTTACATCTGTCAGTCTAACTGCAGAATAATTTATTACACATGGTCAGCAGGAAGCTTGATATGAATATTCACTGTTCCATGTTAGTGGTTTAATGTGAGTTAGAGGCTGTCTGAGGACATATGCCATCATTCATCACATCACTTGTACACTGTCCGGGTGTACCCCATCCGGCTCATATACCGCAATGGAGCTCACAGATCCTTAATTCTAAGTGACAGTGGAGCTCACGTTCTGATAAAATGAGAGTGACACAGCTTTAATACACTAATGATCTGCATTCCCCAGCTGAAATGGGACACGAGTGCCCCCCGCTAGTATGCAGGTGTGTGGATCACATGGAATGACTGAATTTAAAAATTCTGGATTAGTGCTGTTGAGACAGAAAGGCAGAAGTGAGCACTTGATCATTTAGATTTTCTTGACATAGAAACTTCACATACTCAAGTTTTCACTGTTTCTCCAACAAAACTACACTGTAAAAAATAAAATTACCATTTGTCCAGCGTACTGTGATTTTTGAGTCACATATATTAGGAATTGTGAATAACTGTGAATCTACATAAAAATACATGTTAATCCAACAGAATGCTACAAAATGTCACACTACATGTTAAACAATGTTTTCTGGACAAACGTTTTTATGTTGACCGGCAAAGCTGGGAGCAAAATAGTTTGCGCATGCGTGATGAGAAAAAACATTGCGCCAAATGCACAGGGTTTCCTTCTCCATTTTGTGCTTTAGCTTCTCGTTTTATCGGTCCCATGTGGAATTCGCTCAATCCTGATTCTACGAGGATCTAAATATTGCCCTACTACTGTAGGTGAGTATTAAAATTACTTTGAATTTCATGCATGCAATGAATTGTATATTCCTGAGCTGACGGTGTTTTATTCAGTGGTGATTTCGTTGACGAATAATTTTCGTCACTGAATTTTTACAGACGATAACTAAATAAATAAACCGTTTTGAATGGGAAAAAACTATGACAAAAATCTGAAGTTTTCGTCAACAAATAAAAACTAGACGAAAGTGTTAGATATGGAATATTTGGGAAGAGATCCAGTCAGAGCATGTCCTGGGTTTGTGATATGTGCTTGCAGAAAACTATGAGAGCCTGGCCACTACCTATTACGTTTAAAAATTTTAATGTTTAAATGTATATTAGCTGTTTCTATGTGCAGTTTCAAAGTTGAAATTTCACACACGCATAAAGACGCGCCGATTTATGTTTCTGCCGGTGGATGCTCTACGTAAATTTGGTCCGTTGGTACCTATGGTTGCTACACGTGAGTGCTCGGCATTCTCCGTGAGTGCTCGGGCCCTGAAGCACCCAGGGGATCGGCGCCTGCACGCATATGTATACGTATATTTGTGCTTATAGAACAATAATTCTTAAAAGATTTCTTTGTACATCATATGATTTTAAATATGGGGACATAAAGATATTGTTTAGGTGTAAAATGTGACTCTTAAATGCATTACATTCTATATTTTATAATAAATGTAATTAATATAAAGTTGAGATTCTTACAATTTAAGGTTCTAACTGATCATTTTCTATTTTCCAGGATGATCCAAGCACTTAATGCAGTGTAAAAACTGCAAATTCAGCAGTTCAAGTGAAGATGTCCTTCTGAAGCACTACCAGCTGCATCACCAAAGACTTTCTAACTGGCCTTGCATTCATACGGAGTGCGTTTGTGTTTTCAGAACTGCAGGTGCTTTAAGATCCCACCTATCTAAATCACACCCCATCAGTGACACGGTCAATCGAGAACTTTCAACATTTAATTGTGAATTGTGTGAATTCCGAGAGATTTGTAATGAGAATTTATTTTTTAGTCAGCAAATTCAGTGCAGTTTGATATTGTTTTGAATGTTAATGGATCTGGTTTTGCCTATGATTTTTTCTAAAGACATCTGAAGTAAATTTGGACAACTATTTCCATGTCTACATTTTAGTTTAAATTGTTAATTAAAGGGAAAGTTCACCCAGAAATGAAATTGTCATCATTTACTCAACCTCAGGTTGTTCCAAACTTGTCTGCAGTTTCTTTCCTATGCTGAACACAAATTAAGATATTTTAAAGAATGTTGGTAACCAGACAGTAGACAGTAGAAGTAGACTTCATTTGTGTTTTGGAGAGGAAAGCAGCTCGCAAAGATTTGGAATAACATGAGGGTGAGTAAATGTTGACCAGAATTTATTTCTGGGTGACTATCCCTTTAAGATTTCAATAACACTTAGAATTGACAAAATATTTTATACATTCTTAATGCAATGTTTACAATTTGCATGTGTTCAGAACTGAAATAAACGGATGAAGGAATAAGAACATGTTTGTCATTTGTAAATAGATGTAGAATCACTATATATATGAAAAGGATATGTGCCGATGCTTTATTTGGCCAATTAAACTTTTTACATCCAGGAAACAGAAAAAAATAATAACCTCAACAACAGTAATTGTTGTTTCAATTGCTGTGACAAGAATATATTTATTTGCAAAATACGAAGATCAAAATAGCATGAACGAACAAATTTACGTTGGCTAAACAAGGTAGTATTAATGAAAAGAACTAAAAATAATTGTTGAGACAACTCAAAAGTCTTACTGCATCAAGTTGCCTCATATTTTTATGTTTTCTCAACTATTTATTTTTTACAGTGTATTTTTTGATTGCGTTGTGAGTACATATACTTAATTCTAAGTGACAGTGAGCTCCACTGTCACTTAGAATTAAGGATCTGTGAGCTCCATTGCGGTACATGAGCTCAACAATAATGTTAATGTAAAGATATATATATATTTTTTTAACCAAACTAATTATTTTACACCCTATCTCTGGGCCTCTGATGGAAAAACTTTGTGGCTTCAGCACCTCCTTTAAACTTAAATGTAAACAGCCACTGTTATGATTTGCTAAAATCATGCAGCCACTTGACTATAGCCATATTTGAAACTGAATTGGAAGTTTCGACTGTGTGGATTCATTTCCTCTGCATTGTTTTACATGGATTATTGCATCAATCTCAAAACTCTGCAGATCAGGAACCACATCAATCTCAAACCCTCACCGCTCAAGAACAACCATAACAACAACAAACCATTGTGGTAAGTTATGGCATCCACTCATGTTATTTCTTCCTGCATTAGCAGTGAGGGATTTACACACGATTAATGTACGCAATTATTCAGGCTGACGGAGAAGGTTAATGAGTTAGAGACATGCACCTGAACTTTAGTGGAGGTCAGTGAGAAAGTATCTACCGGCTTCTCTGTTTCAGATGCGGATAGAATAGCGAGCAACTCGCACACTTTGGTTCCAGCTGTAGATTCTCTGCAGCAGGGCGTTTGGGTGATGTCTCGGCAGCATACTCGCACAAAGTGACTCCACTCTCCCATTCCTGTTAGGATTTCTAGTCGATTCTCCCCATTCGATGTACCCACTGAGAATCATTTGAAAGAGCCTTGGTCATAGGTGATTTTATTGTAAGGAATGTGGAAATAGACTGCAGCCACCATTGTTAAATGCATTTCCGGGGCTTGAGCATCTGACAAAAGATCAAATTTACAAGTGCTGGCTAATGCTAAACGTAGATTTTTCAAAAATTGTTATTCATGTTGGCACTATCAATGTCTGGCTTTGCAAGTCGGAGATCATTAAAGATAATGTTAAAGAGGTGTGTGAACTTGCAAAAATTATATCAGACACTGTACTATGCTCTGGCCCCTCCCTGCTCGTTAAAGATAAACATCATATAAAGGTAGGGCTACTAAACATTACATATTGGTGCTTTGGCTGAAAGAGATATAAATGAAAGTATTACAGAACATAGTTTGGATTTGTTCTGCTTGAGTGAAACCTGGCTTAAACCAGATGAATATACTAGTTTAAATTCATCTATTCCCCCAGGTTATTGTTATAAACATGAGCCTCTTCTGAAGGGTCGAGGTGGAGGTGTTTCTACAATTTACAGTGAAGTTTTGGTGTTACTCAGAGGACAGGACAAAAGTTCAAGTTTTTTGAGGTAATAATGCTAAATTTGACACTGTCATATATAAATAAAAACAAATCTGTCATCTTTTGCCTTTGCTATAGTATATTGATCACCCGGGCCATACTCATACACATTGGGATTAGCATTTATTGATATTCTCAACTCTCGGAGTCAGACAAAATGTGACTGGACCAGCTCATTGCCATAATCATACGCTAAATGTTATATTTTCATGGAGTTGATGTTAATACAATAGAATTTCTACCGCAGAGCGATGACATCTCAGATCATTACTTTGTCTCTTGTTTGCTGCGATCAGCTAATGTCACTCAATATACACCACGTTATCTTTCAGGTAGAACTATTCTTTTGACCACTAGAAAGATTAAGAAAAAAGATTCACTAATAATCTTCTAGAATTGCCTCACATATTTAGTAAGCCAAAAAGTCTAGAAGAACTTGATGTAATAACAGAAAATATAAAAACCGTATTCTCTAGCACTCTTGGAAAATGGCTCACAAGTGGAAGAATACCAGTTAAGAGGTATTTCGTAGTGCATGGAATTATGGTGTCTGTAGCTACAGACAGCCGCTAAAAGCTGCCAGGTCAGCATATTTTAGCAAACTCCTAGAAAATAACCACAACAATCCTAGGTGATTATTCATTATTGTGGTTAAATTGGTTAGGAATATAACATCGACTGAACCAGATATTCCATCGCAGCACAATAGTAAAACTGATAAAATAGAAATCATCAGAAATAAAATTGGAACTCTTCAACCAACTGTCACTGCACCTCAGAAAACAGTGTCTCATATATTTCCTCATGAGCAATTTAAATCCTTCACTGGCATAGGTCATGAAGAGCTAACAAAACGTATTCAAAAAAATTCAAAGACACAACATGCATGTTAGATCAATTCCAACTAAGCTCTTAAAAGATGTATTCCCTGTAATCTCAGAACCTCTTCTTAATATTATTAACTGCTCGCTATCCTTAGGACATGTCCCAAGAAACCTTAAAATGACTTATCAAACTGCTTATGAAGCCACAGCTTGATCCTGGAGATTTGGCTAATTATAGACCGATTTCAAATCGAATCCCAAGAAATGGTATATATGAACAATTTCAGTCAGGATTTAGGCCCATCACAGTACAGAGATTGCACTAATCAGAGTTAAAAAATGACTTGCTCTTACCATCTGATCGTGGCTGCATTTCTCTTCTAGTGCTTTTAGATCTTAGTGCTGCCTTCATGATAGATCATGACATAGTCTTGAATAGGCTGGAGAATCATGTTTGCATTAGTGGACTTGCATTAGCATGGTTTAAGTCCGATTTATCAGACTGCTACCACTTTGTATTTGTGAACGAGGAATTGTCAAATCATGCAAAAATTAAGTATGGAGTGCCACAGGGATTAGTTTTAGGGCCTCTGCTTTTCTCCTTGTATGCTTCCCTTGGGATATATTATCAGTAATCATGGAATAAGTTTCCACTTTTATGCAGATGATACCCAACTTTGTATGTCTTCTAATTCCGACAAAATTTGTATCAATGATATTCAATGATTGGATTGCCAGAAATTTCGTTCTACTCGATTCCGACAAAATAGGTACTAATTATTGGACCAAACAATTAGCCGCTAAAATATATTTTGATATATTTCAGTGTACTATTACATTGTCTTCTACAGCATTGAACTTCAGAGTTATGTTTAATACCAATCTTCTCTTTGAAATAGTGTTTGGTTCGAGTCCACCTTAGTCAAGTCCAAGTCCTTAAACAATCAAGTCGAGTCTGAGTCCAAAACGGCCAAGTCGGACTCGAGACCGAGTCCATAACAGGCCGAGTAGAGTCCGAATTAATCTTTTCATGAATCTGAATTAAAATTGTAACCGAATTAAAAAAAAACATTTGGCAATATAATTGCAAAAAAAAAAACTACATATTCAAATTTTTTGATTAGTAAGTATTCTACTGAACAAATTTCAAAGTGGTTTCAGAATGAAAGCATATGATTAAGGTGTATTAAGACAAAACCGTCATTCAACACAATTCTTATTGCATTCTGTTGACTTTTTCAATTGTTTTTTCCCTCTACTTGAACATAGACTAAAGAATGTGAAAGCTGCGTTAATCATTACAACTAGAGTTGTGTATTTCAAATTTGAATTGTTTATTTTTTCTAATTCATTTTCAATTTGTTCATTCAATTTAGTTTAGTTTCATCTAAATTTATGGGTGAAATGCATGTAATGTAATTAAATACATTTTAATGTGTTTAATACATTTAATAAATTGTAATATTAAAACATTTAATAATTCGCATAAAAATAAACAGAAAATAAAAACCGAAAAGATCAGATACATTAGAAATGTATTTTTAATCTACTACACTTCACACTTTTCAGGCAAACAGACACCTGCTGTGTCCAGATATAGCCTACTTCCCAATATCAAGATAGCATATGACAAGCTCAACTTGAGCTGACGTTTTGTTCTTTTGACGGATGTTCACCTGTGTTCTTTTTTGCCATTGAAACGCAAGTGCCAGCTTTACAGGTAACACACAGAATTTACACTACAAATATGTGACCTACTGAGTTGTACAATTTCCATCATAGTCTATTTCATACGTCATATTAGTTTAAATATCCCTAATATGCAGCATATTTGTTTGTCTCGATAGTCTACATTTTCGTTTAGAAATGACTTTGCATAGTAATGCAAGTCTGATAAAACATTTGTTCTATTTAATCATTTGCAGTGTTGGGGAACATACTTTAAAAAGTGTGCCTGTGATATTGATGTTTCTGGATGAGAGTGGCAGAGCATGTGTTATTATCTCTTTCGTGCACATACAGCACGGTCGCGTGGGTGAGAGAGTTGAAAGAGTGTGCACTGCTGCTCTCAGACAAAATAATCACATGTAAGGATGCATGAAAACTGATGCGCAGTATCAAATACAATGTATGATAGTACTAGCTTTAGAGAGCACATCATTATGAAGACAAAGCCAAATCCCAGACATTTAGAGGCAATTTTTCAATCTCAGCCAGATGCTTTTTTCAGGTTTGAAATAGAGGACGTGTCTGGGGAAAAGAGGATGTATCCCTATGTTGTGTTATTTGGTTACTTGTTTGTCATTGCATCACAAATGCCATGGACTCAGGGAAAAAAATCCTGAGTCCTAAAGACTGGAGTCTGAGTTAAGTCAGAGTAAACAGTCCGTGACAAGTCCATTAAAATTGGACTTGTGATAAGTCCAAACTCGAGTACCCAAACTCTACTTTGAAAATCAAATTTGCAATGTTTTTAGAACAGCATTCTTCCACCTCAGAAATAATGCTAAGTTATGACACATGGATTCTGTTGCTGATGCCGAACAACTAATTCATACTTTCATGACCTCAAGACTAGATTATTTTAATGCATTCCTGGGAGGATGTACTGCAAGTTCAATAAATAAACTTCAATTGGTTCAAAAGGCAGCTTCCAATGTGCTGACTAGAACCAAGAATAATGTTCATATTAGCCATATTCTATCATTGTTACATTGGCTACCTGTCAAATTTTGTATTAATTTCACATTTCTGGTAACTACATACAAAGCTTTGAATGGTCTAGCTCCACAGTACTTAAGAAACATTCTTCATGCTATATTCCATCACGTTCATTATGATCACAAAATGATGGCCTGTTAATAGTTCCTAGAATATTAAAATCCACAAAAATCCTATTTGGCTCCTAAACTTGGAAATAGTCTCCCTAACACTGTTTGGAACACATACACACTCAGTTTAAGTCTAGACTAAAGACCCCTCTATTTAGCCAGGCATACACCTAATTTATCCATCAAATCACAATTAGGCTGCTTTAGTTAGGTCTGCAGGAATCAAAAATATTTCTCAGACTCTGTAATAAATTGAATGGCATCTACGCTAATATTATTCTATTTGTTTCCATGTCTCAACCCCAGAGGTTACCAGAGCTGGCCAGATCCAGCTCCTTTCCTGCTTGGTGTTGGACTCCACTGCTATGTGTCACTGAGTGATAACAACAAACTTCAGCCGGTGCTAGCCAGATATCACTTCAGTCTTTTACGATGGAATTACAGTTGGAACTGGCATCAGTTCATTCTCAGAAGACATCGGATACTTCGCAGTTCTAACGGCAGATCATTTGATGCACCTCATTTATCTCTGCTTGCATCACCTTTGTCTACTGATGGACTACACTCTTGAAATGGAATACGTGGACTATCAATTAATTGCCAACAAAAGCCTTCATCAGCAAACTAACAATGGACAATGCATCTATGTGAACTTCTGCAATTAATCCATGATGGACTTCAAAGACATTAGTTATTATATTTATTTAAACACTGGTCCTTAACACTTACTTGGTTTACAAATTTTAAACCATGACTTGCACTGCACACAAATAACTAATACTGACATTACAATTGAAGTCAGAAGTTTAGATATACCTTAGCCAAATACATTTATTTCAGTTTTTCATAATTTCCGACATTTAATTGTAGAAAACATTCCCTGTCTTAGATCAGTTAGGACCACTACTTTATTTTTAGAATGTGAAATGTCAGAATAGATAATTAATTATTTCAGCTTTATTTCTTTCATCACATTCCCAGTGGGTCAGATGTTTACACTAGGTTAGTGTTTGGTAGCATTGCCTTTACATTTTTTAACTTTGGTCAAACGTTTTGGGTAACCTTCCACAAGCTTCTCACAATAAGTTGCTGGAATTTTGACCCACTCCTCCAGACAGAACTGGTGTAACAGTTGATTCAGGTTTGTAAGTCTCCTTGCTCGCAAATGCTTTTTCAGTTCTGCCCACACATTTTCTATCGGATTGAGGTCAGGGCTTTGTGATGGCCACTACAATGCCTTGACTTTGTTGTCCTTAACCCATTTTGCCACAACTTTGGAGGTATGCTTGGGGTCATAGTCCATTTTAAAAGACTGGCTTCCTGGCTGATGTCTTGATGTTGCTTAAATATATCCACATAAATTTCCTTCCCCATGATGCCATCTATTTTGTAAAGTGCACCAGTCCCTCCTACAGCAAAGTACCCCACAACACCCCCATGCTTCATGGTTGGGATGGTGTTCTGCTGCTTGCAAGCCTCAACCTTTTTTCTCCAAACATTATGATGGTCATCATGGCCAAACAGTTAAATTGTTGATTCATCAGACCAGAAGACATTTCTATAAAATATATTTGTCCCCATGTGCCCTTGCAAACTGTAGTCGGGCTTTTTATGGCAGTTTTGGAGCATCTTATGGAGTTTTGTGTTCTTTGCCACAGTCGCCTTTGGCTTGCTCACTGGGTTTCTAAATACAATTTATTATTTAAGGATTTATTTGATACACTTTACAATTATATTTACTCAAACCACACAGTGATGACTAAGACTTTATAGATATTACAGTTTCATTGTCTGTTAAAGAATGATTTTATGTAAAGGTGCTTTGAAACAATTTGTTGTAAAAAGCACTATACAAATAAAAATTACTTGACTTGACGAACATACTGTTTAGTCCAAGCGGGTTGAAACAAAATAGTGTCATAATAAACTGAAGCGAACATCGCCAGAAACACATAAAAATGGTAAAAGATGTTGTTCTAGTTCATGTTTACATAACACCACCAATTTAAAATAGTGCAGATGGGTGAAAGAAAACGCCCAGGATGCGTTTGAGCTCCAATTTTAAGATGCAGCCAGCTGAATGAAATAGAATGGGGTCTTTTCAAAATTGTAACTTGACACATCTTTTAAAAGTGGCGCAGATGCATGACAATGATCAAGACTTCTGTTTAGTGTATGTTTATATTCAAAAATAATTCAAAATGGCCCAAATTTGTCCCTTTGGTTCAGGAATAGTAAGTTGGCAATAATGGCCTGTTGGTCCTGCTCTCTCTCAGTTTACGAACTGAGCGCCAGTGGGTGGGGCCAAGGATGCAGTGATGAAAAGTAGGTATCGATGTTGCTGTAGAGGCAGTCATGAATTAATGTGCCTTCTAGTGACCTAGGGAAGTTGCGGAAGTAGAGAACGATGTGATTTGCAGCTTGATTTCATTAAATGCTTTTGTCGCAATGGGGATTAAGTTTTGAGTTCTTAAAATTACAGAATGTTATAGTACAATGACCTCTCACGTGTGTCAAAATGTCAAGGAATAATGGCTAACTCATGACCCCTTTAAATAAAATAAAACACTGCATTTGGATCATTAAACTCAACTGGCAGTCATTTGTTACACCTACTATACTTGCCAAGATATACAGTAGATGATATACTTGAGATGCTTGAGTACAGTATATTATTATGCATACTGTCATAATGCAATGCACTAGATTTGACCTTCCATTTCCAGTGTAATTATTACACCAACACTGAAATCAGCTGTGATTTTTTTTTTTGAATCTCTTTGACACTCTACTAAGAGTAGAGAAAGTTTTTCACGACATTGGGTTGAAATAAAAAACTAAGCTTTGCTATTTCCGAGATAACTGGATGACACTCACTGAACTAAGTAAACAAATAATGAGGTATTGTGCTTACAGTGTACTGTTTGAAATGTTTATTGTTGCATATTGTAAACTTTTCACACACTATTGTTAAAAACATAGGAAGCAATAGTGTATATTTTTTATTTAAAAAACAAAAATGAAATAGTACCCAAAGCCAATGAGATAAAGTAGAAGTTAGAGGTCAGATGTCATACATTATTTAGTGGACTATTATGCACAGGTCTACCAAGTGAGAATGATGTCATGTGATTATAATATTCTAATTATGCTCTTTTTGTAGGTGAGGACTTTTACGAGCCATCTCCCTATGAACCCATGATGCCTCACCGTCACTCAGATGCATTTGGCTTGGCATCAATCATCTCAGGTAAACAATATATTTGTAATTATTTCACTTTTGTATTACTTTCTTTCAATGCACAGTATTGTTTGTTGTTGATGCTGTATATTGGCTCCCTTTTATTACCATTTCTTATATTAAATTAATAATGCCCAGCACTAAATAGCAATACAGGCCAGTTATTGTGTTATATTTATATATATATAGATAGATACAAACACTGGTGGCCAAAAGTTTGGAATAATGTACAGATTTTGTTCTTATGGAAATAAATTGGTACTTTATTCACCAAAGTGGCATTCAGCTGATCACAATGTATAGTCAGGACATTAATAACATGAACAATTATATTACAGTATTTAAAAAAAATTCAGAACTTCTTAAACTACAAAGTTTTCTTATCAAACCATGCTCCACGCAATGACAACTTTGCAGATCCTTGGCATTCTAGCTATCAGTTTGTCCAAATACTCAGGTGACATTTCACCCCACGCTTCATGTAGCACTTGCCATAGATGTGGCTGTCTTGACTGGCACTTCTCACGCACCTTACAGTCTAGCTGATCTCACAAAAGCTCAATGGGGTTAAGATCCATAACACTCTTTTCCAATTATCTGTTGTCCAATGTTTGCATTTCTTTGCGTGCTCTAACCTTTTCTTTTTGTTTTTCTGTTTCAAAAGTGGCTTTTTCTTTGCAATTCTTCCCATAAGGCCTGCGCCCCTGAGCCTTCTCTTTACTGTTGTACATGAAACTGGTGTTGAGCGGGTAGAATTCAATTAAGCTGACAGCTGAGGACATGTGAGGCGTCTATTTCTCAAACTAGAGTCTCTGATGTACTTATCCTCTTGTTTAGTTTTACATCTGGCCTTCCACATCTCTTTCTGTCCTTGTTAGAGCCAGTTATTCTTTGTCTTTGAAGACTGTAGTGTACACCTTTGTATGAAATCTTCAGTTTTTTAGCAATTTCAAGCATTGTAATAGCCTTCATCAGAGGTGGGAGCAAGTCACACATATTCAAGTCACAAGCAAGTCTCAAGTCTTAACCATCAAGTCTTGAGTCAAGTCTCAAGTGCAGTGCAGACAAATCAAGCAAGTCAAGACAGTGACTCACCTCAAGCAAGTCAAGTTGAGTTCTGTTGAGTTTCAAGTCGAGTCAAGTCACAGTACTAAAATAAATAGAGGTTAATTTTTTTAATAAATATTTATTTTTGCTCTGAAAAGATGAATATCTTTTCATTCATTTTTTATATGAAGTTTATAACAGTAATGTGTTTTATATATATATATATATATATATATATATATATATATATATATAAAATAGTTAATTGCATTAATAAACATGCTTAGTATTTTTATCATGGGCACTTAAAAGTACTGTGAATACTTCTAGATGCCTTATTATCCAAATTGTTTAGATTTTTAGAATTAACCAGTTATAATTTATAACATTGCATGTATGCTGTGTAAAAATGTGATCAGATTTTCACATGCGGTAAGACTCGCGGTGGTGGCTTGTGTGTTTACATCAACACGGAATGGTGCAAGAACTCTATGCTAGTCTCTAGTTACTGTTCATCGCTGTTGGAGACTGTTAGATGCAGACCTTTTTATCTACCACGGGAATTCACCACTGTTTACATAACCGGAGTTTACATTCCCCCCAGCGCTAATGCTAAGGAAGCGCTCTGTGAACTGTATGGGGCTATGAGCGAACTGCTAGAACGCTCACCCCGACGGACTGTTTATTGTCGCCGGAGATTTCAACCATGCGAATCTCAAGACAGTGCTCCCTAAATTCCATCAGTATGTGGACTTTGCAACGAGAGGGGCGAACGCGCTTGAGCTTGTTTACACAAACATCCCAGGCTCGTCAGACGCACAAAACCGCTTCAGAAGCAGGTGAAAACCTGGCCAGCAGGAGCCATCTCTGCTCTTCAGGACTGTTTTGAGTGTACTGACTGGCACATGTTCAGGGACGCTGCAACATATGGCGATTCTACCAACTTGGAGGACTACACAGCATCAGTGACCAGTTTCATCAGCAAGTGCATTGATGATGTCACTTTCTCCAAGACCATCACCACACGCTCCAACCAGAAGCCGTGGATGACTGCGGAGGTGCGCACGCTGCTGAGGTCCCGAGACTCCGCCTTCAGAGCAGGCGATAAGGCAGCCCTAAAAACAGCTAGGGCCAAACTGTCACGGGCAATCAGAGAGGCAAAGCGCGCACACGCCCAGAGAATCCACAGTCACTTCCAGGACAGCGGTGACATGCGGCGCATGTGGCAGGGCATCCAGGCCATCACCAACTACAGGACAACATCAGTTGCCTGTGACAAAGATGCCTCCCTTCCAGATGCGCTGAACGACTACTACGCTCGGTTTGAAGTGCAGAACGACGTGGTGGCGAGGAAGACCACCCCTCCTCCCAACGACCAGGTGCTCTGTCTTACCACGGCAGATGTGAGGAAAACTCTACGTAGAGTCAACCCACGAAAGGCTGCTGGACCAGACAACATTCCTGGCAGAGTGCTCAGAGGATGTGCAGACCAGCTAGCAGATGTTCTTACCGACATCTTCAACATCTCTCTGAGCAGCGCCGTCGTTCCAACGTGCTTCAAGGCCACCACCACCATCCCCATGCCAAAGAAGTCTTCAGTGTCCTGCCTCAACGACTACCGTCCCGTCGCACTTACACCCATCATCATGAAGTGCTTTGAGAGGCTTGTCTTGAGGCACATTAAGATCCAGCTGCCCCCTTCGCTAGACCCACTACAGTTTGCGTATCGTCCAAACCGTTCAACGGACGATGCCATCGCCACCACCCTCCATCTGGCCCTCACCCACCTAGACAATAAGGACTCATACGTTCGAATGCTGTTCATAGATTTCAGCTCAGCATTCAACACAATCATTCCCCAGCACCTGATTTGAAAGCTAAACCTGCTGGGCCTGGACACCTCCCTCTGCAACTGGATCTTGGACTTCCTGACTGGGAGACCTCAGTCAGTCCGGATCGGGAACAGCATCTCCACCACCACCACACTGAGCACTGGGGCCCCCCAGGGCTGTGTGCTCAGTCCACTGCTGTTCACTCTGCTGACTCACGACTGTGCAGCAATGCACAGCTCGAACCACATCGTCAAGTTCGCCGATGACACGACCGTGGTGGGTCTCATCAGCAAGAACGACTAGTCAGCATACAGAGAGGAGGTGCAGCGGCTGACGAACTGGTGTAGTACCAACAACCTGTCCCTGAATGTCGACAAAACAAAAGAGATGGTTGTTGACTTTAGGAGAGCACAAGGTGAACACACTCCGCTGAACATTGACGGCTCCTCTGTGGAGATCGTCAAGAGCACCAAATTCCTTGGTGTTCACCTGGTGGAGATCCTCACCTGGTCCCTCAACACTAGCTCTATCACCAAGAAAGCCCAGCAGCGTCTCTACTTTCTTCGAAGGCTGAGGAAAGCACATCTCCCACCCCCCATCCTCACTACATTCTATAGAGGGACTATTGAGAGCATCCTGAGCAGCTGCATCACTGCCTAGTTTGGGACTTGCACCGTTTCGGACCGCAAAGCCCTGCAGAGGATAGTGAGGACAGCTGAGAAGATCATTGGGGTCTCTCTTCCCTCCATCAAAGACATTTACAAAAAACACTGTATCCGCAAAGCAACCAGCATTGTGGACGACCCCACACACCCCTCACACAAACTCTTTACCCTCCTGCCGTCTGGCAAGAGGTACCAAAGCATTCGGGCCCTCACGGCCAGACTGTGTAACAGCTTCTTCCAAGCCATCAGACTCCTCAATACTCAGGGACTGGTTCACACACGCACACAAGTGTCCTGAGTTGCACTTTAATTACTGTCACTTTATGACTGTCTGCTACCTCAATAACTGCTATGTGCATAGAACACTATCTCATAGTATGTTATGTTTACGTTTTTAGAAACTGTCATCTTTTTGCACTACTGAGTACTGGTCGGCGCTGCACTGTGTCTATTGTCCTGTTCATTGTCAGTAATTTGTTGTACTGTCCCGTGCTTTGCACATGTTTGCACGTGCACTTTATATAGGTATATATAGGTATTTTATATAGGTATTTTATTTCGTTGTGTTGTCTCATGTGGTGCTGTGTTGGTCCTTTGTTGTTTTTATGTAGCACCATGGTCCTGGAGGAACGTTGTCTCGTTTTGCTGTGTACTGTACTAACTGTATATGGTTGAAACGACAATAAAAACCACTTGACTTGACTTGACTTGACTTGACATTGATCTAACAAAAACGGCAAACGGGCTGAATGAAAATGCAAATTCAATCCCAAACAGTAGGTGGCACTTATGCAGCAGAAATATAGCTGTTACCCTTGTAACGCCTGTACACAAAGCAGCCCTGCGCTTATAAAAAATACTTTATTAGGCATTATACAAGGGGTCGGGAAGTCAATGACAGTTTTGATTTCCTTTCTTCCAAATATGTCATATAACTACTCCTAGTGAACAAGGTTCCCCTTCTGTCGCTCTCTCCACGTTGTGTCGGAGAAGCGACACTAAGGGTCTCTCTCGAGCCACCGAATGTACCTCTGATCTATGAAAAAAGGCTAATGAGAAGTTGGTAGCTAATATTTTCATACCCCGCCCCCGGACATACGGGTACAAAGGTGAGGCAAATACTAGAGTTCATTCAGAAATTTTCTTCGGAGCCGATGGTCTTGTATGCTGTCTGCTACGAGTTACACACACCCGTGTATTCCTCTGACGATCTGCATGCTGTTGGATTTGACGGTGCATAACAGCTGCTTTCTCCTATCCTGTGGATGGCTGTGCATTGTTGCCCCTGGGCGCTTCGACAGCGCAGATAAAAACTCGAAAGAGTTTCTTAAAAGAGTGATTTTATTTAAAAGAGTAATTTCCTCTAAAAGAGCAAACACAGCGAGCGTTGAACGTCCTTTTCAGGACGCGTCTTTATAAAGATGCCGTTCCGCCGCTGTGTAGTTCCTGGATGCGGTAGAGTGCTCTCCGTTTCAGACAGCCATTCGTAACCTAGACGTTTCAAATGAACACCCGCCAAATGAACACCGAGCTCTGCTTTTCACGAGTGCAATGAAAGCGCTTCTCCTACAAACGCACAATGCATTGAGTTTTGGGCCTTGTTTCCCAATAACTATTGATCATAGCTGTTAAGAGCGTTTTCTACGCTCGATTTTATGAATGTTTGTTATTTTTTATGTGCACCCAGGGTGTGATATAGCACCTGCCACCCGCAAAATGGGATGAGGCTCAGTGCAGTTCAGGAGCTCCTTGTCCAAATGTATTTCATTCGCAAGTAATTGTGCTCATCTACCCGCTAAAGGTGGGTGACCTGTAAGACGTCTCAAGTGACACATGACAAGAAATTCTTTTTGTCAAAAACACGCGCTTGAAGAAACACACTTTATAATATTTTTAAGAACAGACAGAAGAAAAGCCGTCAGTGCTAGTGTCTGATTCTCTGTTTGTTCAGAGGCGTGCAACGGGACCCTGTCTCATGAAGCAAGTGCATGTAAAGGGTTATCACTCCTTTTTATCTGTTTCATTCAACTGAAAACTGTTGCAAGAATAACATAATCTATGAGAATGCTGTACATGATCTCCGATCATCTTGTAAGGTACTGTGAGTTTAGTTCGCTCTTAACCATCAACCAGAAATGTTTAATTTGGCTCCTAAGTGAAAAAAGGTTCCCGACCCCTGCATTATATGGAGGTAAGATTTGATGCCATCAAAAAATTTCTGAAGTCAGTTCCTTTCAGAGATACATTTATATAAAATAGTCATAAAGGTATTGCATTCAAGGGCTTTAGTTAAAGCCCTCAGAAGTCATAATCACTATGAGAGCACTTGGATTTCGTCACTAGTCATTCTGTATATTTTAAACTACTGCAAATCTGCCTGTTATGTTTTTATACTGCCAACAAATGGTTATGGTATATTGTTGACAGTTGAGAAGGTTCAGAAAAGGCACACACACATTTAGAGGGTAATTGTTGGGTAATTTAAAACTTGTTGCCCTACGAAACTTTATATTAATAGTGAATCGTTTTAATTTACAGACAACCCTTAAACATTTGAACAGTAATCTTACATATTAATAATGAAATGATTACGAAATTATTTACTTTTGAAATTTTCTAAACCGAGGTTCGAGGTTGTGGTCTTTGTATCGGATAGTTTTTCATACTTTATTTATTCACACGGTCCAATTCTAAATCTTTATATCCAAAGGAAATTATTTTGGGAGCATGATAATCATCTGTCATTTTGGTGTGTTGTGAGCGCAGCGTTAACTGCGCAGATGCAGATCAGTGGTGCTGGCGGGCTTACATTTTTGCATATGAATGAATTAATGTCGCAATATTTTTTAAACACATTTTATTACTGTTTATAATAAGTTATTGAAAATAATAATAATAATAATAATAATAATAAAAAGTCATTGTCAAGTCATTCAGGTCAAGTCAAGACTTGAGTCGCTGGTTTTCAAGTCAGCGTCCAGTCATTTTCTTAATTTAGTCAAGCAAGTCACAAGTTGAATTTTAGTCAGACTTGAGTCAAGTCATGTAACTCGAGTCCCCCACCTCTGGCCTTCATTCCTCAAAACAATGATTGACTGATGAGTTTCTAGAGAAATCTGTTTCTTTTTTGCCATTTTTTACCTAATATTGACCTTCAGACATGCCAATCTATTGCATACTGTGACAACTCAAAAACATATATATATAAAGAATATATATATATATATATATATATATATATATATATATATATATATATATATATATATATATATATTCTTGAAGGGATAGCATTGGGCAACCAGTAATCTGCTCATCAGTTTTAACTGTCCTTTGTAGTCTTCTGAAACCAGACAATTATTGAAGTGCTGAGGACAGACTCAATGACTACTGAGTAGAAATGTATCAGCGGTACCTGTGGCAGGTTGAAATTCCTCAGCTGGTGAAGGAAGTACTTCACTGTTGGTCCTTTTTCACAATGTCAATGTGGGTCTCCCACTTCAGATCCTGTGAGTTGGTAGAACCCATGAACCTGAATGACTCAGCAGCGTAAGTGTTGGGCTGTTCCTCCTAAAGAACACTATCAACTCCACTGTTTTGAGCATGTTCAGCTCCAGGTTGTTTTGACTGCACCAGATCAATCTCCCTTCTGTATGCAGACTCATCGTCATCCTGGATGAGGCCGATGACATTAGTGTGGTCTGCAAACTTCAGGATCTTGACAGAGGGGTCCTTGGCAGTGCTGTCATTTGTGTACAGGGAGATGAGTAGTGGGGAGAGCACACATCCCAGCTGGAAAGCAGTGCTGATCTTACAGGTGCTGGAAGTTAATTTTCCTAGTGTCATTAACTGCTGCCTATCTGTCAGAAAGCTGGCGATCCACTGACAGATAGAGGAGGGAACAGAGAGTTGGTTTACTTTAGTTCAGAGAATAGCTGGGATGGTGTTGAAAGCCAAACTGAAGTCCACAAAAAGGATCCTTGCATGTCACTGGTCTGTCCAGATGTTGCAGGATATGATGCAATCCCATGTTGACTGCATCATACTCAGATATGTTTGGTCGATAAGCAAAATGAAGGGGATCCAGAAATGGTCCAGTGAAGTCCTTCTGGTGGGCCATCACCAGTCTCTCAAATGACTTCATGACCACAGATGTCAGCGCGATGGTTCTATAGTCATTAATCCTGTGATTTTGGGTTTCTTTGGGACAGGGATGATGCTGGAGTTTTCGAAGCAGCAGGGAACTTCTGACTGCTCCTGTGATCTGATATATGTGTGGAGATGGGGGCCAGGTGGTCAGCACAGGATTTTAGACAAGTGGGTTAAACAATGTCTGGGCCTTGTGCTGTCCTTGTCTTTTGTTTCTGGAATACCAGATCTTAAGTGCAGGTTGAGTAGCAGGAGAGGGGTGGAGGGTGGTTGCAGGAGGTGTTGATGTTTTTGTGAGCTGAAGGTCAGAGCGGGCGTGTGGTGTGAGACTGGGCATTTAGGTCTGCAGACAGTTGTTGATTGCCTACAGTGTTGGGAAATAGTGTCTTGTAGTTAGAAATATCTTTCAGACCTCTCCACACTGATTCAGGGATGTTAGATGAAAAAATATTTAGCTTCTGAGAGTAGCTTCTTTTAGCCACTCTAATCTCTTTTGTCAGTGTATTTTTTGTTCTGATTGTACAATATACCATTGATACATATCCCCACCTTTGAAAGCATCCTCTTTGGCCTGATGAAGCTGCCTGAGTTTTGATGTAAACCATGGTTTGTCATTGTTGAATGTAAAATAAGTCCTAGAAGGAATGCACATATCCTCACAGAAAGTGATAAATTATGTTACAGTATCTGTAAGCTTGTCCAGATTGGTGTTTGCAGCTTCAAAAACACTCCAATCAGTGCAGTCAAAGCAGGCTAGTAGTTTTAGCTCTGTTTCATTGGTCCATCTCTTTGCAGTTTACTACAGGTTTAGATAATTTAAGTTTCTGCCTGTAGGTCAGAAGAAGATGAACCTGACAGTGATCAGGGGGTCCCAAAGCTGCTCTAGGGACAAAGCAATATGCATCATTTAATGTTGTGTAGCAGTGATTCAGTATATTTCTGTCTCTGATGGGGCATGTAATGTGCTTTCTGTATTTTGGCAGTTTATGGGTGAGGTTGGCTTTGAAAAAATCACAGAGGATAATAATAATTGAGTCCGGGTATTGTTGTTCCATATCTGTGATCTGATCAGCCAGCTGTTGCAGCGCTCTGCTCACATGCTTATAAACACAAGGAATATAAACATTCACCAGAATAAATGAGAAAAACTCCTGTGGTGAGTAGAAAGGCTTACAAATGATAAAGAGCGCTTCCAAATTAGGTCAACACATCTTCTTTAACGTTGTTACATCTGTAAACCAACTTTCATTGATGTAAAAGCATATTCCACTGACTCTCGTTTTCCCTGTTAACTCCGCAATGCAAACTGCTCTGAACAGCTGGAATTGGCAGATGTAACGCGCTGTCAGGAATGGCTTCACTGAGCCAGGTTTCTGTGAAGCACAAGGCAGCAGAGTTTGAAAAGTCCTTGTTTGTACAGGTGAGGAGATGTAGTTCTATTGTAGTGTTCTAGATGAATTTTCGGCAGTGCTGTTTGAAAGCCGAACTGATGGAGCTTGACCAACATGGCAGCTTGCTTCCCTTGCTTGCGTCTCATAAAGCGCTTGAACAACACATTTGTGCATCTGACTAAAATGTCCTGCAAAACGTCTGAATAGTCAAAAACCGGGAAAAGATTGTATGGTATGTGCTGCCGAATTTTCAGCAGTTCGTCCCTGGTAAAATTATTTGGAAAAAAATTTAAAATACTAAACACAGGACAAACAAATAAAAACAACAATATAATTTGAGAGATCTATCTTGCACCATCTTGATACCACTTATATATTGCCTCCATTATTAGGGCCTCACAGTGCCTGGCACAATCAAAATAACTCATTTTTATTCGGATCGGAAAGAGTGCCAGGGAATGACAAATCTTATGCACTCTGCAGAAAATTGTGTATTCAACAGGGTTGCCAGATCCAACTTCTCTCCAGTTTCTTGCATAATACTATTTTTGTCTTCAAAGGCCTGCTGTGAGGAGGAGCTGATGTATGGAGTTTGCATATTTTATTTACATCTTTATACAAAATAAGCTTTACAGCTGGGAATGGGGAAACATAAACAGCCTCTTTTAGGTGATAGTGTAGACTCAGCTCAACGCTAAAGCAATATTCCTGTAATTACACTGAGAGATGAGTTACAAAGGGTTTAATAGCTTTATTGCTTATTTGTGAATATTGTTATAATTCAAATCTCCAGTTAATTTAATATGACAACACTTAAGGGGAAAAGGGGATGAAAAATGAACACAATATATTTTTCCATGGAACACAAAAGTAGATTTTTTTTAAATAATACTTATGCAGCTTTTTCCAGACAACAGTTTATCGTGACCTTGCCTGACACATACCAAAAAAGTAAAAAAAAAAACAAAACAAAACAACAACATTAAAAGAAGCTATATTCTACAAGACCTCTAGATTATTTTTTCCTGAAATAGAATTACGTGCCCTCGCAATACGTTTTGTGATCCCTCATAATATTTTGTGTTCCCTTGCAATACTTTTGTGTTCCCTTGCAATAAATTTACCATGGTTTTACTATAGTAACCATAATTTTAACCTTAATATTAGTAGTAAAACAATAGTAGTAATACAGAAAAATTTAAACTATCGTAATACAAATCAAACTTTTGTGGTAGTTATTGTATTGCTACAAATACTTATGTAGTAAAACCTTAGTAACCACAATAATTATCAAGGTTAATCTATAGAAACAACATGGTTACTACATGTGTACAGTATACTGTATAAAAACATTGTTTCCACAATAAAAAAAAAGGTTACTTATCCTACTTTTAATAGTTACTATAATAATACCATAGTAAAACCTCTGTTTCTGCCAAAAAACTAAAACTAAACATGGTTAGCCTATGACAGTTATAGTTACAACAATGTTATTATTGAAAAATTATTCTACAATATTACTATAGTAAAACCATAATAACCTCAACATTTTGATTTTTATTACCATAGTCTTTGTTTTGCTGTATTATCAGTATAGTTTCAATGTGAATATCATGCTTAAAATATGGTTACTATAGTAAAATCATGGTAAATATATTGTGAGGGAACGCAAAACTATTGCGAGGGCACACGAAATGTATTCAGAGAGAACGTAAACTATTGTGGGGGAACGCAAAAATGTTTCAGAAAATAAAATAGCCTGCCCTGTTCTGTAAGGGGCTCCATAATATTTCAATATCTCTTAAGAGATATAATAGCTTTGGTTGAGGAATAGACCAAAATTTTAGTCTTGAGTGTGTTGTAACCAAACATGACATGCCATTTTTCTCATTCTAGCCCTGAGCTTTTGGAGAGAGATGTTTAATAAATAATGACTTAAATTTAAATTACCATAATGCACAAGTCAACTTTTATGATATTTTATGGTGTTTGATGATTTTTAACACTTTTAGAGCTTGACACTCGTGGTAACTATTACCTGTCATTGTATGGAAGAGTTGAATAAATATAGTTCTAAATTTTCTACTTTTGTGCATCATGGAAAAAAATAACAGCATGTGGGGTTGAAGTAACATGAGGGTGAGTAATAATGACTGTATTTTCATTTTTCGGTGAACTATACCTTAGGAAAAATCAAGTGTCATTCCTACAATGATCCAAAGACCATAGCTCCTCTTTAATATGTCACAAATCCTTAAAACTCCTAGCAGGGAAAAAAAGGGGGCTTGAATTACGTCTCACTGCATCTCGCTCACAACCTTCACAGATTGAGATGACATCCCGTTATTTGATGTGATAGCCCAAGTCATTATTCTCGACTGGCTGTGTCTGGTCATTTACTACAGAGGGTGCAAGGAACAAGTGGGCTGCAGCTCTAACACTGACATATTGAGGGTAATGCTGGCCTGAATCTTCTCCCTGGCAGGAATCTCTCCCATTCTTGAAGTGGAACAGCCCTTTGTGCCATATTAGGATGTGGCAACATTAATTGTGATCCCTTTGTGCCCTGGCCTTAACACACATCCCAGGATTCATCCATCACTGGAACCGACGGTGTGTTGCTGATCTTTCTCTGTGGGCAGTTATTGGATAGAAATACAAGCAATCTAAAAAAAAAACATACTATAACACACAGAGTGGAATTCACTATGAATGAATTGTGCCTACTGATAGTGTTGTTTATTTGCACATGCTGTCTGTGTTCTTTTAGCATTGGGTTCACTAAAGGAATTATTCAAATTAACCCAAAATGTTGTGCTGAATGCGATTTGCATGGCCATCTTGCAGGACAATTCTCAATGCTAGGTTATGGAGGATCCTTTTTGTCCCCACAGTACAAAGAACGTCATAAAGGTTTGGAACAATGTGAGGTTGAGTAAATAATGACAGCATTTTAATTTTCAGGTGAATAGAGGGATTTAGGGCTTCTGTGTTTGACCATCCAGTTTGGACAACATGTCCATTATATAATTCTGTTTATGGCCTAGTAACTAGATGTATAAGCCAAGGAAACCCTGAGTGTGGGATTACAACTAATTGATTTACATGAAGAGGCTCATTTTCAGCTATATTTGTATATAAGTCCTACAGTATAATGCATTGATGAATAACACATAGTTTTGTGTTGAAATCCCTGAAAATCCCCTTGCAAAAGCCAAGAGTTGAAGTTCTCCGAGCACCACTCTAACCTGTTTCACATTGTGATTCAATAGATGTCAAGCCAGGCTGAAAAATATCCATCTGCCTGAAATATGGCACAACTATTTACAACATGAAATAAGACTCCTGTCATGGGTCATTTGCCGATGAAAACTATATCAACAATAGCATCTCCTCTACCCATATACAGTGAGGAAAATAAGTATTTGAACACCCTGCTATTTTGCAAGTTCTCCCACTTAGAAATCATGGAGGGGTCTGAAATTGTCATCGTAGGTGCATGTCCACTGTGAGAGACATAATCTAAAAAAAAAATCCAGAAATCACAATGTATGATTTTTTAACTATTTATTTGTATGATACAGCTGCAAATAAGTATTTGAACACCTGAGAAAATCCATGTTAATATTTGGTACAGTAGCCTTTGTTTGCAATTACAGAGGTCAAACGTTTGCACACACTGCAGGAGGGATTTTGGCCCACTCCTCCACACAGATCTTCTCTAGATCAGTCAGGTTTCTGGGCTGTCGCTGAGAAACACAGAGTTTGAGCTCCCTCCAAAGATTCTCTATTGGGTTTAGGTCTGGAGACTGGCTAGGCCACGCCAGAACCTTGATATGCTTCTTACAGAGCCACTCCTTGGTTATCCTGGCTGTGTGCTTCGGGTCATTGTCATGTTGGAAGACCCAGCCTCGACCCATCTTCAATGCTCTAACTGAGGGAAGGAGGTTGTTCCCCAAAATCTCGCAATACATGGCCCCGGTCATCCTCTCCTTAATACAGTGCAGTCGCCCTGTCCCATGTGCAGAAAAACACCCCCAAAGCATGATGCTACCACCCCCATGCTTCACAGTAGGGATGGTGTTCTTCGGATGGTACTCATCATTCTTCTTCCTCCAAACACGGTTAGTGGAATTATGACCAAAAAGTTCTATTTTGGTCTCATCTGACCACATGACTTTCTCCCATGACTCCTCTGGATCATCCAAATGGTCATTGGCAAACTTAAGACGGGCCTTGACATGTGCTGGTTTAAGCAGGGGAACCTTCCGTGCCATGCATGATTTCAAACCATGACGTCTTAGTGTATTACCAACAGTAACCTTGGAAACGGTGGTCCCAGCTCTTTTCAGGTCATTGACCAGCTCCTCCCGTGTAGTTCTGGGCTGATTTCTCACCTTTCTTAGGATCATTGAGACCCCACGAGGTGAGATCTTGTATGGAGCCCCAGTCCGAGGGAGATTGACAGTCATGTTTAGCTTCTTCCATTTTCTAATGATTGCTCCAACAGTGGACCTTTTTTCACCAAGCTGCTTGGCAATTTCCCCGTAGCCCTTTCCAGCCTTGTGGAGGTGTACAATTTTGTCTCTAGTGTCTTTGGACAACTTTCTTTCCTCTGTTAGAAGTTTGAATCAGTTAGGCAGTGTGCAGTGAACGTTGTTCACTTTTCTCTTCTGTTTAGAAAATATTATATATATATATTTCTAAAAAAGAAAGAAAAAAAAGAGAGAATGACTGAAAGCCGCAAACGATGCATGTTCCCCTCTTCTCGCTCTATAGCTGAAGACGACACACATCAGTTTTTGCTGTTTGTTTGGGGGTAAGAGCACGCTGCTCTCGCGTTGCAGCAGGGCGGGTGCGAGCACTGCAATTTGCTTTAACTGGCAGAGTGCATCGTGCTCGCCTCGCTTGCTTCCGAGAGTCAGCACTCACGAAAAAAAAAAAAAAGATTGTTCGTGGGGCTCTTGCATGGATTTGGCTGAGGAGCAAGAGACGGGTTGTTCCCTTTCTCTAACTTTCTCCCCAAACCCAGCTGGTCCTTCACATGATCTCGAAGCGCGTTCCGACGCTTCTTCGGATCATGAGGTGGATCGAGGGGATCATGAGGGGGGGTAGCTCCCCTCGGGACGGGGCACGTGCTTCACTTCACCCCTCCCGGTACCCCCTCAAAGCCCCTCCATTCCCGCCACCTCTTGGTGTTTCGGGTTGCAGAGGCTTCCGTCAAAATTGGGTGTTTTTGCTGTTCCTGCATTTTATTCAGGACGCGAAACACCCGACAACCCTCAACAGGAAGTGTTAAAATATAATACCCATCTCAGAGATCCTGGCAGCGTGGAAACTTCTGCCGGATATATTCTTTTCTGTGGGTCTTATAAGGGCGTCAGGATTTAATTCACTCACCGCTTTTCCGTGTTTCAATGGCGTGTTCTCTACCGTAAACCGGATTTCTTTTTTTGTAAAAACAAAAAACTCAATCTCCTGGTTAAAGGGGCCATGGTATGTGTTCCCCTTCCAGAGAGAGAGTTAGGTTATTACACTAAATACTTCCCGTTTCCCATGGAGGGGTGGCGTCTGGCTTAGATCTTAAAGCTTGAACTACCCGTGGGTGTTCAAGTCCAAGATGATGGCTGTCAAGACGGTCGTGTCTCAAGCCCTACAACTCGTTTGGCTGGTCACCATCGATCTTATGACGCACTTATATACTTCATTTAGAAGTTCTGCCACAACATGGAGGTTCACTTCCGGGGGCGAAGTCTTCCAGGGTCAGGTTCTTTCACTCAGCCTTTTTACCCGCACATTCACAATGCATGATGTAGCGCTGGCTCCTTGCGACTCCGGGGCATCTGCATTCTGAATTATGTAGATGACTGGCTGATCCTAGCGCAGTTCCAGGAACTGGCAGTTCAGCACAGGGACATCGTCTTAGCTCATCTGTTTCTCTGGGGTTGAGGCTCAACGCCAAGAAAAGCATCCTCTCTCCCACTCAGAACACTGTCTATCGGGGCATCGTATGGAGTTCAATCACAATGCGGGCACAACTGTCTCCCGCTAGTATTGAGTCCATTCAGATCACCCTGAGCAAAGTCAGGCTAGGTCAAGGTTGCACTGTTATCAGTATCAACTATTTCCAGGTCTCAGGGCGAACGCATCCACGGTGATCCCTCTGGACCTTCTGCTCATGAGACCATTTTTGTTGTGGCCAAAAGCCAGGGGATTTCTTCCAAGGGCCAAAACCCCTAGGCTAAATAGGGTTACGCGCCTCAGGCTTTGTTCCCTTTCTATGTGGTTCAAACCCCGGTTTTCTGCCTTGGGTCCCACTCTAGGTGCGTCTTGTTGTCGCAGGCTGCTAACGACAGACGCCTCCCTGATGGGCGGGGTAGCGGCCTTAAGTGGTCGTCCAGCTTAAGGGGATAGGAGGGTCGTCAGCTCGGTTGTCACAGTCACTGTCTCGGGTTGATGGCTGTATTTCTGGCCCTGAAATACCTCCTCCTGAGGCTGCCATGTCTTGGTGCGGGTGGACAATACAGCGTTAGCCTCTTACATAAATCATCAAGGAGACCCACGTTCTTGTCAGAACTTTTTCTGACACGTTGGGTTCTCCTTAGGGCCCAGGGCAAGCTCCTGTCATTCAGGTCAGTTATATCCCTGGATGCCTGTATATGGGAGCAGATTTACGGTCCAGACAGAAAATACCAACGGGGGAGTTAAGAACTCCACCCTAAGGTAGTAGTTGCCCAGAGTTCGCCAGCAAGGGTTTTTGCCTCTTACAGATAGCACCACGCTGGCCGAACAGGGCTTGGTTCTCGGAGCTAATCTCTTCCCTCGACGGCTCGCCTTGGGCTGATTCGAACAGGAAGGATCTTCTATCTCAGGCACAGGGCAATATTTCATCCCTGCCCCAAATTGTGGAATCTTTCATGTTTGGCCCCTAAGGGTACCAACTGAGGGACACAGGGCTCTCTCCTGAGGTTATCGAGACCTTTTTAATTGCCGGGCTTTTTCCACTTGGAACAAGTTTGGGTGAGATCTTAGGGCAGAAGAGGACCTCTTCGCCTCTATGAATAGCGCAATGTCTCCTCTACTTCTCCCTGAAATCACCCAGCCCCCTTGGGTCTGGACGTTAAGACACATACATGACCCAGAATGCGTCTGTATGCGTTTCTTTCCCCGGTTTCTCTGCTCCCGGGAGTCTTGGCAATGTTCACTAGCAAGGGTCTTGCCTCCTATTAATGGCGCTGCGCTGGCTGAACAGGATATGTTTCTCAGAGTTAATTCCTCTCCTCGACGGCTCGCCTTGGGTGATTCCGAACAGGGAGGACCTTCTCATCCTTGGCCCGAATTGCGAAACCTTTCATGTCTGGCTCCTAAGGGTACCGAATGAGGTTCACAGGGTTTTCTCTTGAGGTTATCGAGACCATTTCAAGTGCTAGGGCTCCCTCCACTTGGAACTGATCTGGGTAGATTTTACAGGGCAGAAGAGGACCTCTTTGCCTCTGTTGATAGTGCAATGTCTCCTCTACTTCTCCCCGAGTCGCCCAGCAACCCCATGGAGGGGCTGATCGTAGTAACGCATTCATAGCACAAATGCACCAGCATGCGTTTCCATCTACTAAAGTTCTTATTACAGAACCAGCTAATTGCCAGTTTGCTTCAGTTCTGGATTTTCTGTAGAAAGAACTGTCAGCGGGCACTTGCCTCGCCACTGCCAGGTTCTATGTGGCCACTGCGGTTTGCCACGGCTTGGTGGGCGGGGTGCCCTCAAAGAGGCATCCTCATTATTGCCCGGGCCTATGAGGCGCGCGGTCAAGCTTCGCCAGTAGGTTTTAGGGCACACTCTAACAGAGGGCTCTTCTCCTCTAAAACATTGGCTAGAGGTCTCCCTCTGCAGCAAGTTTGTGATGCGGCAGGTTGTCCTCTCCGCACACATTCATTAGATTTTTATAGTTTGGATGTTCTGCCACTCCGGGCTCTTATGCCCTTGAGTCGACATCTCAAACTCATGTCTGGACAAGTTTGTGATGCGGCAGGCTGGTCCTCTCCGCTCACATTCATCAGTTTTTATGACTAGTTTGTGTTGCGATAGGGTTCTCTTCGCACACATTCTTCGAACTTTATGGGCTAGATGCTTTGCTACTCCGGACTCTTATGTCCTTGAGTCGACATCTCAGCCCATGCCTAAACAAGTTTGTGATGCGGCAGGTTGTCCTCTCCGCACACATTCATTGGATTTTTCTAGTTTGGATGTTCTGCACTCCGGACTCTTATGCCCTTGAGTCGACATCTCAGCTCATGCCTGAACAAGTTTGTGATGCGGCAGGCTGGTCCTCTCTGCTCACATTCATCAGTTTTTATGACAAGTTTGTGTTGCGATAGGGTTCTCTTCACACATTCATCAAACTTTATGGGTTAGATGCTTTGCTACTCCGGGCTCTTATGCCCTTGAGTCGACATCTCAGCTCATGCCTGAACAAGTTTGTGATGAGGCAGGCTGGTCCTTTCCACTTACATTCATCAGTTTTTATGACAAGTTTGTGTTGCGATCGGGTTCTCTTCGCACACATTCATCGAACTTTATGGGTTAGATGCTTTGCTACTCCGGGCTCTTATGCCCTTGAGTCGACATCTCAGCCCATGCCTAAACAAGTTTGTGATGCGGCAGGCTGGTCCTCTCCGCACACATTCATCAAAATTGAATGGTTTAGATGTTTATGCTACTCTGGGCTCTTATGCCCTTGAGTTGACATCTCAAGCTCATGTCTGAGACCTCTCGCGTTTTTGTGAGTACACTGCACAACCGTAGGGGTCCGGACAGCCCCAAGTGCGGCAGTGTGGGTATTGTGTTCCCCATAGCGCTTAGCAGCGCAGCATCAAAGTGAAGCTTTTTGTAAAGGGAACATCTCGGGTTACATGTGTAACCCTTGTTCCCTGAAAAAAGCGGAACGAGATGCTGCGCTGCTTTGTCGCACTGGGACGTCCCAGGACTGCTCTTCAAAAAGAAGTATCTGACGACACCTGGTGACGTATCCATTTATAGCCTGGCCACAGGTGCATCTAATGATTACATCAGCCCAGGCTATAAATTCCGGTCAATGTTCATTGACGTGTTACACACACTATTTCAGCTCGGTTCACAGCTAGAGTTGTTCCCCCGTAGCGCTTAGCAGTGCAGCATCTCATTCTGCTTTTTTCAGGGAACAAGGGTTACACATGTAACCCGAGACGTTTGTCATGATAATGGACTGGTATTGTCACAGAATGTGATGTTTTGATCATGGGGGGCTTAGCACACATGGAACTTATTGTGCCATTTTGTTTTTGAAAACATGATGAAAATGGAGAGTGTGAGGGAAAACTAACTGTTTCTTCAATGGGTTGTGCTGTTGTTTAAAGTATTTTGGATAATTTTATGGACAAAACGTCTCGGTTACTGATGTAACCTCCATTCCCTGATGGAGGGAATGAGAAGTTGTGTTGATGTGTTGACACTAGGTGTCACCCTTGGGAGCCCAGACATCTCTGATCTTTGAGAAAAGGCCAATGGGAATTGGCATGTGGGATTTGCATGCCACTCCCCCAGAAATATGGGTATACAAGGAGTGTCCCAGCAAAGACACATTCAGGTTTCGCACTGAGGAGCCAAGCCAAAGACATGGCCATTTCAGTGGATGGTTCAGTGTTGTGGCAGAGGGACACAACGTCTCATTCCCTCCATCAGTGAATGGAGGTTACATCAGTAAACGAGACATCCCCTATCTGTCACTCACTTGACGTTGTGTCAATGAGTTGACACTAGGGGACCCAATGGAAAACAACACAAGAGCTGAACCGGGTTACGCAGACTGACGGTGCGAGACGGGCAGAACTCTTTGTGCCTCGTAGCCAGCGCAGCAAGCCGTCGTGTAACTACCCCCAACACACTGGTAGGCATGAAGCGGTCCCCTACACCTCGGGGAGCGGCTAACTGCTTAGAAGTTTAAGGACTGGCTGGCCCAGCCGTAGCCTTCTCTCTATTGTTCTCCCCAAAAAAAGGAACAAATTGTTCAGCTGGGGGCCATTTAATGTCCATGGTGTTTATACTTGCGTACTATTGTTTGTGCAGGTGAACGTGGTACATTCAGTCATTTGGAAATTGATCCCAAGGATGAACCAGACTTGTGGAGGTCCACATTTATTGGACTTATTGGATTTATTTACTTGGCTAATTTCTTTAGATTTCCCCATGATGTCAAGCAAAGAGGCACTGAGTTGGAAGGTATGCCTTAAAGTACATCCACAGGTACACCTCCAATTCAGTACACCTCCTATCAGAAGCTAATTGTTTAAAGGCTTGTCTAGGGCTGGGCAATAAAATTATATCGATATATATCCACGATAAGCTTTTGAGGAATTTTTGATATTTACTGCGTGTCACTAAAACACAAGCAGTACGGCTTTCTCAGGCTGCGTTTCCACTGGTGCGGACGAAATCCGCACAAAGGCGCTCACAGTGCTAGGAGAGAGCTTGCTCCGCACCGCTGCCAATCCTACAATCCACCTTGCGAGCATGATGCTCGGCTTTCATAGGAATGAATTAAAAACGCTCAACAGCTCTGATCTTTCTGTGCTGTAATCTTGAATATTTTTCTCTAGCAACAAACATGCATCATTTCTACCCTGTTCCGCTCCGCACACGTTACCTTTTCCCTGCATGTGTGTAGACATGAAGCGCCGCATGAGTTAACGTGGTTTCAAGGTACCTTTTAGACAATAATGTTTTTCCCTTCTAAATGCTTCTTTATTAATCAGCATGTTATGAGCCTTTAATAATAAACAAATCGATTTCTGTTCTAATTTTGTGAAAATTAATTAGATGTCTGGAATGGATAAGGAAAGACTAAAATTACTAGTTGGTAGACTAGTCTCTCACTTTAATGAAAATATACAAATGTTTTTACATTTTTAAAAAAACTTTTTCTAAATTTATCTCGGGACACCCCTGAGCCCACATTCAGCATCATTCCACAGTCACAAGGGCCTCTATGCCCCATACATGGGTATCTGAATCTAAAGAAATATAAAAGATATTTAATATTAATGTAAAAATATTCCAACAAATACTGGACTGCTGTCACTATGCTTCAGAACAAACAGATGATCTTTTAACATTCATTTTCAATTGAAAAACAGTAAAAGACCCCACAGACCCCACTGCTTTGGCCATCTCTGGACCCCATGTGCAGTTTTGTAGAGACTATTTTGACTGTTTAGAATTAATTTTTTCCTATTTTATTCCATCAACTTTGAAATAAAAAAAAAGAAAGTACAATGTGTAAATGTATATCGTGATAAATATCGATATCGAACGATATGAAAAAGATTATCGTGATAACAATTTTGTCCATATTGCCCAGCCCTATTTGGGAAAAATCATTATCAAATAATATTTACACATTTTTTCAGATAGGTTACACAGGTCTTTAAGTTGGTTACACTTGATATTCAAATGCATTTAATTTATATTCCAAGGTTCCTAATATAGCCTATTTATTATAAAAAGTGTACTCAAGTGTTTCAAAAGAAATTCTAAATATTTATTAATATTACAATATTACAGATTTATTAAACATTGCTTGTATACATTTGCAAATGTATTGCTATTGAAAAGTAGAAAAACAAACAAAACCTACTTATAGACTAAAATCCAAATGGGATTATGGGGTTTGTTATTAGTACCTATTATTTAACCATTAACTATAGTTACATTTGGTCTTAATGTTAAACAGTAAAAAGTTAGAAAATAGTACCAGTGAAGTTTACATTGTTGCAGCAAATTTACAAAAATATAAAAACAAAAAATGACAGCAGCAAAGACAAATGCATTTTGAAAACTTCATAATTAAGCCAAAATTGTTAGCTACTTATTTAATTAGCAATTTTTACATTAAAAAAAAAAAAAAAAAAAACATGTTTGAACTAATATGCCACACTAAAACACATTAAAACATGACTAAAAAGACATACTTGTAGACTGTGAACACAAATGAATATATATATATATATATATATATATATATATATATATATATATATATATATATGCAAGAAAACCTAAAGATACATTTGTCTTTACATCTGAAACATCTGTATAAACCTCTGCTCCCCTTAATGACTATCCTAAGTTTTGGACTGTTGTCGTCGGTAACTTTGCTATAAAGTCATTGCAGCATGCTGGGTTAAAATATATGCAAATTGGGTTAAAAATTTAAAACAGAATTCTTGGTCATCAAAATCACTTTACCACAACCAGACAGTGAGTGAGAGGCAGGCAGACTACAATAACAATTTAAAAAGGTAGAAATGTATTTTCTTTTTGGGTAAACAAGTTTCCAGTCAGTAGAAATTAATTAAAATTTGCAGTTTGGAGTAATTAATATTTAAAACATAGAACGCTTTGAAGCAAATGTCCTCTGTGCCCCGCATTGCATTTTGTTGAAACGATTCTCAGTGAATCATAACAAATGATTGAAAGCTCTGAATGTTTTCTCCAAGTATCGGTGTGTATGGAAAATTTCATCTTTTTTTACAGTGCTGGATATCCGTCACTGGTTCCAACCTGTAAAATAAAAAATGACTGTGTATCAATACAACAAAATATAAAGCTTTAAGTACACATGTTTAGGAGCTGTAAAATCATTGCATCTGACACAGTCCTCGTGACTTACTAGTGCTTCTTTTAAAGTATTTAATGTTTTCAGTAACACTTTTCAATAACTTTGTATTTGTTAATATTAGTTAACTACATTAATGTAGCAATGAACAATATTTTGGGTTAATGTAAATTTATGAAATGCAGTGAACACACAATTAATTGTAATAAAAAATTATAATTCTCTCGCCATATATACAGCATGTGTACATGAGGAGTGTACATGTACAGTGCTCTGCAGATGGATCAAGGGCAAGAAATGCATTTACTAATGTTAACAAATAGGCCTAGAACCTTATTGTATTGTTACTGTATTTCCTTCTGAAGGCTTCCCTGAAGGCCCCGGCATACTCGCTGAGAAGTTCTTTTTTTAATCTTCGCTCCGAGCCAAAAAGAAGTTAAAAAAGCTGAGCAATGACATACTCTTTGTGACACATAAAATGCATTTTTCAGGATATTGATAGATCTAAGGGCAGTTTTGATGGTGGGCATCATGCAATGGTGTGTGGGTATGTGAACATGCAAATGTGTAAGTATTTAATTCTATGATTTTAGAAACGTCTGTTTTAACTTATAGGCTGCATGTCAATGTAGATTTTGCTGGTTCCTGTGATGCTTGGTCCAAACATTTTCCTTCCAATCATGTAACCATGTTTAGAGCACAATAAGGACCAGAAAGGTGATGTCAACTTGTTTGTCTAAAATATAACTAAAATGTACAATTGTTCCATGTATACTAAAACAAGTTTTGCTATGAACATTTGACTGCTATGACATTTGGCAAAGTGCAGGATCTTGTCTTTAAACACAGAAATACATTTCTCCTCGAACTTTGAAGTAGGGTCAGGATTCAAAACTGAGAAGTCTTATCAAATTAAAGAAAAAAGACAAACACTATTTGCAAAACTACCCAAGGTTTTAAAAGTGTAGTTAAACCATGGTATTTGAGGTCAAACCAGAACCACAAAATTAACCAAGATTACTACTGTCAGTTACTACAATATTATTTAATTAAAACTATGGTTACTATAAGGATACTGTAGTAGTTCTGCAGTGAAATCATTGCAGTAAAACCCTGAAAAAGAGTGCTGTGAGAATTAAAATCTGAGAGATGTACTAAAATAATTGTATGTGATAATCTTTGGATGAGCGGAATTATTGATTCCAGACCACGTGGTGGTGTGTTTTTTTTTTTTTCCATTGTCAAATATTGCTTATTTAACATTATATAAATAGATTAAAGAAGTACTTAACAGTTACAGGTCTCCCGCGGTTCAGCCTATACAAATGTTTGAATTTGTTATGTGGCATATCTCTCTCATGCCCACATCTGCAACACAGCATCTCTCGGTTACAGGTATACAGAAATTGATCAACCCAAGATGAAAACCTTGAAAACAAACAAAAGCTGAAAAACTTAATCAAAACCTTCCAAGTTTTTAAAGTTAATGCACACCTGTGGTGTAACGGTCGCTGCACTTTGTGTCCGGATTAACACCTTGGCTGTGCATACATTTTCAGTAATTCTACAGTCAATCATTCCTTCATATCTTCAAAAATGATAAAATAAACAAATAAAATAACGATTTACAGCTTACATCTTCCAGTTTCCTCTTTCAGTTTGACAGATTTTAAATTGTACGTAATGACGTAAAACATGCATAATTTATTTCACGTCTGCATTCTAAACTGTTGACACAAACACACACACACTGAGAACATACTGAGCATATTATAAGGATGGGCGATACAACTTATTTTTTTTTCTTCGATCCGATACCAAGTAATTTTAGGCTAGTATACCTAATATTGATAGCAATACCGATACCTCTAATACATTGAATTTTTACAAATTCTTTGGATAAAATTAGTAACATAAATTATTTCTTACATTTTGATATATATTTATAGGCATAAGCTTTGTTTACCTTTTAAAAATTATTAATTATAAGCAACATATAAAACCACAAAATTAACCATAGAAATTATTAAATGGCTACTAAAACCAAGTTACAATATGGATACTACAGTAATGTTGCAGCAAAAACATGGTTCATTTCATCAAAACCTTGGTTACTGCCAAAAAGTCATACATGGTTACTACAGTCGTGGTTACTAGTCATGGTTAATACAATATTAGTACAGAAAATCCATGGGTAGTTTTCATAAGGGTGTCATTTATTAACGAGTATTAAAGATCATTATCAATGTTTTAACACCTCTGAATTTAAATAAGCCTGTAAAAATGGTCACACAAGCCCATTATAATACAAGTCATGTCTAGATTTGTCATTACTTGGTGTGAATAACTCCAGATGCTGTTTTTCTGTCATCACCTCATGATCCCTCTTTGAACGAGCGCTATTACTGAAAGGTTGAGTGCTGTCTGACTTTTAGTGTATTTTAGCATTTCTGCATGTCAAGATGAGCAGAAGAAAAACTAGTTTCGGTGCCATGCAACAAATCTTTATTTAATAAAGAATAGGTTTTTTTCTACTTTGAAGCTTATGAGATGCATTAATATTCATGTTATCTAAAAAATAAGATCACTAGATAAAATTAAACTTCAGAATCAATATTTTTATGTGAGGATCGACATTCTTGATACCACATCAGTATCAGATGTATCGATACTTTAGTATTCCTTGGCTGAATTCATATAAAATTCAACAACAAATATATTGTTTACATAATTCAAGTGGCAGGTAATCATGGCAGGACTAGCGTTAACAAATGTACTTACAATACATGGCTCAAACTTATGAATCAAATCATTTAACAAGCATTTTCCTCAATATGTCTTATGTAACAACATTAAATCATTCTTAAGTAAATTTGTTCTTATCTAGTTCGATTCTTACCTGTTTTTCTGTTGTTTTGACTCCTCCGTGACAAGAACTTTGTTTTGACATAGGAAATGTAACCGAGCGTTCATATGGGATCTGCCTAAACACTTGTATATAATAAAATAAGAAACAGGGACAAGTTAAAGTTTCAAAAGAACTTCTCCCATATTTATTTGATGCACGACGTTGAAACTGTCCACTGAACTGCCCGCCGCTTATCTCACACACACACACACACACACACTGTGCACAATCACTTAGCATTACAACAATACACTCCATCAAAATTGAGTCCTTTACAGTAATAAGTGTAGCTTCATGTTACAACTTTAAAATTACTTTACAGTGGATTTGCCGTGAGATACATTTAGAGACGTGTTTCCAGCTATTTAAACCAAATTGCATCATTAAAATTCAACAGTCAATTCTTTTAAGTAAATGTAACTTAAATACTATATCGAAAATTCACATGCCTATAAAGCCTTGTAGAGATTGCTCAATATAATACATACAATATTTAACAATAAAAATTATGTGTTTGCAACTAATGATATTATGTAGGTTATTTAAAATGTCAAAGTAAATGAACAAATATATATTCATTTGTTGAAAATATTCTCTCATCTTTTGTTACAATTACAACCCCACTGATTCATTTTTTTAAAGTGTAAATGCAGTGATGCTCTAAGACAGCATGCCAAGCCAATGATAGCAGCGAGTTCAAGCTTTCACACATGGCACTGAAATCTTTGCTTATTTCAGTCAGAAATGTCTAGAAAGAGAACCTATGTTCTCAAAGAGAACAGCAAAATGGAAAGTTACTTTATCTCTTCAACTGTAAAACCCATTTTTATCAAGATGCATTTGCTCAGACTTCAGCACAATACACAATGGTATGTTCGTCAGTGCTGTAAAAAATGGCTGGAGAAATCCTTCAATGCATCACACTTCTAGGAAATTCTAGGTCTAAATGTTGCTGCATGCATATATTGTTACTGAACATTACATTTTATGACAACATGAAAGTTCTGACATACTTGTTCAATACTTTAAATATTTTTTACAAGTTAGAGTGTAAAATGTAACCTTCAGCCACTTAAAACAATCCCCTACCCACAAATCTCTTTTCCTTTAAAGGAAAAATACTGCTATATCCAGCACAACCTCAGTGCAAGACAATATTTTCTTCTCTTTTATTATCACCCTGCTCAAATATATATATTTATAAATTTTTTTGTAAAATTTTTTTTACTGCTGGCTATATTAACTTTAAAGGCACGTTTGAAATTCATACATCTATGTTGCCTTAATGAGACTTTTCTTACCATGTGGCATACCTGTCAGTAGGGTATGAGATATAGTTGGCGTTACACAAACAAGCCCAGCCATAGCCACTTATTATTAAACCAACAAGTGGCTTTACAGTCCATGCTGATGATTACAGTTTTAAAGTTAAATTGGGTTTTATGCTTTAGAATTATTTGCTCTCAGAATCATATCATGAGGAATAAATTTACGATTTGTGGAAAATCTTTTCTTTTTTTTTTTAATCTAAATTCTGTTTGGTGGCGCTAGTGGCTCAGAAATTACACTCTTCAACTTTCATTCCAAGGGGTGTAAAATGGTCATAAAAAAATAAAAATACAAAAAAACATAAGTGGACCTTAAATTATATAAGTGGTGGGAAAAATTACAGGAAAGTTCGCCCAACTAAAAAGTTGCACAATAAAATGTACATCTGACAGAATTTTTTTATCCCTCTCAATCTATTACACCTCTCTCTTCATCTCTCCCAAATAAGTATTAAAATAGAAAGAGATAATAAGTAATGAGAAGTAAAGAAAGGCTTGTCATTATCTTTGCAGCAACAGTAGCACGCTAAATACTTTCTAACAAGCTCATGCACTACAGAAAAGATTACATCTAAACTCTGCCACTTCTCCTAATTGCAATCAACGCAGGCAGTGCCAAGAGCTGTTAATAACCTTGAGTGAACCTGCTGTTGCTTTAGCCATATATTACACAAATCTTCTCATTATTCAGACATTATAGACCCATGAATGGTCAGCATTGTGTGTATTCTTTGAAGTATTTGCATATGAAACAGGCCCATATGCCAACTTAACTCAAATATATTCATTAAATTATAGTGCTTACAGAAATTGTGACCTGTGGGCCATCAGCTGGGTAGTTCTGGTCTCAATTTGTTTTACAGGCTACAAAATTACAAGTCAGCCCTCTAGCATTCTTGCCGAGAGAAGGTAAAAATTGTAAATCCTTTATATCCCATTGTCACTTTTTTATGTCTTTTCATTTTCACTAAGGGTTTTTGTTGACCCAAATGAGCCACTGCAGATGTCATTTACAGTACTTTCTGATGTTTTATCACATTCAAGGGTGAGTCAAGCATGACTGCTGTGTGTATTCTCTATTCCCCTTTTTGATTTGTAACAAGTAGCCCCTAGGAAACATGCCAAAAAACTAAATACATAAATAATATTATTTATGTATTTTGTTTTTTGGCATGTTGCAAATCAAAAAGGGGAATAGAGAATACACACAGCAGTCACACTCAAGACGTTACAGACATTACATCAGAAATGAGCATAAATTCTGATTCAAAGTAATGGCCAGCATCATCCAATCACCAACCATGTTAAAATAAGATTTGGCAAGGAAAATTCTGAATCTATGTACTGAGTACCATTGTTCTATGTCTGCCAAACATATTGAGTGGTCCAAACATTTTCTGTAGCCTGAAACTGAACTTTTGACAGGAAGTTTGAATTGAATGCACTTAGCTGTATAGAGAGCTGTAGGGTGCTTCCTTGATCCCTATTGAGTGAATGACTTAACCATCAGTGTGCTGTCTGACTGCACTGTCTTAGAACATTTAGAAATGCACCCGGTTTTCATCCTAACTCTGTATACAGCATCTGAAAGGAACATTTTCCAGCTTTTGAATATATCCTTTGATTGTCATTGCACAGCGAATATAGGATGTCTTAAGAAAAATTAGCCTAAAGTTCACGTACGTGGTCATTGTGTTTAAAGCATGCAGTTTCGTGATAATGATTTTTTTTTTTTTAAATGTATTTGGTATTTCGGTTGAAACTACAGACTCCAATCTTTTGACTCAAACAGGTTTCAATGTAAAAACTTAATTAGGTTTCTTAACAGATGTGTTGCCGTTTCTCCCAAAGACAATCTCAGCTGTGATCGATGCCAAGTTGTTTGGTCACATGACTCTGCAAATCAAAAGTTTAACCCGTTACTGACAGCACAGAGTTTAGTGAACTGAGATCAGTCGGTTTAAATTAAATGAAATTATGCGTTGTGTATAACTAAGCCAAAACACAACATCCAAGCATGTGGACACAAGGTCGCTTGTGGTTTTTTACTAACCCCACACGACCCAGTTTAACCAGGTGCAAAATGTGCTGAAATAGTGCTGCACTATATTTAACTTAAAGCAATGGTTCACCCGAAATTTTTTTATTATTTCATAATTTACTCACCCTCATGTAATTCCAAACCCGTATGACTTTCTTTCATCTGCGGAACACAAAAGTAGCAATTTTGATAAATACCTCTGTCTGTCTTCCCAATAAAATGTGAATAATGAGTGATTCACTTTTAAGCTTGAATATGAAAGGTTTTGGTGAGAAACAACTTGACGTTTAAGTCTTTTTTCAGTGAAAATCTGGACATACATTTATTCATGCATTAGAGAAGCAATGTTCAAGTAAGAACTTGTATTGTGTTCAACGCTAAACACCGCAAGTTCTCGTGTGAACATTCGTGCCACTGTGAACGAGCTTCTCTCATAGCACTCATTAGTGCACTGTTTAGGGTGAACTATTCCTTTTCAGTCATTGTTATTTTTTTCAGTGCAAACATGCTTTTATTATGCGTGATATGGCATCTTCTCCACAAAAATCTTCTCCACAAAACTTAGCACTATTTAAGCACTTTACCAAAATTGGTCAGACTGTTCTGAGCAGTGTGAGTAATGGTTCGAGTAGCATTTCCACTTTTGTACCATACTGAACCGCTTACCATTACAAACCGTTTACGGCCCAGAATTCTCAGCACAGTTATTTAACTGTACTCATGACAGAGAAATGTGCTGATGAAATGCCTGTTGTCACATGGCGACTCATGATTTGTCTCTTGCACAATGTCAAATTACTTCTAAAGCACAATAAAAAACAACAGACTTTTCACTTCTGGGCTGATTTGAGTATTTTTAGTAACTGCTGATATCCTGGGATTTTCACACACAACAGTCTGTAGCATTTAAACAAAAAAACGTCCAGTGAGCGGCAGTTCTGCAGACAGAAATGCTTTGTTGATGAGAGAGGTCAACAGAGAATGGCCAGACTGATTTGAACTGCCAAAGTCTACGGTAACTCAGATAACCACTCAGTTCAATTGTGGTGAGAAGAATATCATCTCAGAATGCTATTCTGGGATGTGGATTGGCGCTGTTTTGGCGGCACGAGGGGGACCTACGCAATATTAGACAGGTGGTTTTAATGTTGTGGACGATCTGTGTTTTTGTTCCAACTAAGTTCAGCACAGATTTTGAGACTGTGTTTGTGCTGTTACCTGATTTTCATAATTAATTTAGTGAAACAGTGCTGAAACAAAGCAGACAGCATCAAGTCAAGTCATTTTTATTTATATAGTGCTTTTCACACATAATTTCAAAGCAGCATTACAGAAATCTGTGATATGAGCGTGTGCAAATAAATGATGCGATCAGCGGCTGTAATTCATTAATGTGCAATTCCCCTGTTTGAAGACAAAAAATCCCTGTCTATAAACATGTCATTGGATATCTGTATATCTCATTAACTTCCTGTTTGATTCTGTTGTGTTCCTATCCCTGCTTTAACCAGATGAATGTTTGTGCATGCAGAGTGCAGTCTGTGCTGCACCATCCGTTGACCTCCAGACGTTGGACACTTTTTATGCACATTACCACCAACCAATTTCATACCTCATTTACAGATTCTTTCTCCTCTGTGAGATACCGAAAATTGCTCTCTCACAAACATGCACGCTAGCAAGCACGCATGTGGAAATCAAGGAAACACAAGATTGCATCTATTACAGGATTCTCTTGTTGTCTTGTATAGCCTCAGTTTAAATCTCCATAGATTTACAAGCAGTTTGTGTGGTGCTCAACATGGCATTTGTGGTTTGTTGTGATTGTATTTTCAAATTCAAAATCCTAGTCCTCGGGGAGATAAATTTAAGCTGTAAAAGCTCAGGGAGTGAAGTTACAAGAATGGGAGGCTGTATGCTTTGATTGCACTTGCTCTAAATTGTATTGATTGCATTCAGTGGGTCCCTCCTGTATTTAATTGCAATGAAACTCAAGCCCGGAAGCAGTCTGTGTAATTTCATGATTAAATATGAGAAATCCTGATTTTTTGCTTCTAATCATTATGCTCTGGATGCAATCACAAATCAAAATGCTCATAAAATACAAATACGGCTGTTACACAGATGAAGTTTGTGTTTAATAACTAAGGATTTGTTTAATGTAAACATTGACATGTCCATGTCAAATTAATGATGTGGATCTGAACATGAGTTAATAATCATTACTTTGTAAATACAAGACGTCTGAGCTGTGATGTCTACTCATAACGAAGATAACACTTGGTACAAACATAAAGATGGTTCTTAATATCAATCAGTCTCAAAATAACTTCAAAGGAGTTGATGAAAATCCCTAATGTTTTTCTGAGTCATTTGCTGCCAAAACATAAGGTAATTTGTATGCCTATTTCCTTTTTATTTACATAAATATTATATTCCAACTTATTTAGAGTAAACATCTCAGACATTTAGATCATTAGCAATTTATTCACAATTGAAATTCTGCTTTCATTCTCCACAAGGGGTCTGATAAACCATCTGTTCTCAAAGTTACACCAACACCCTGTGGGTTTTATCAGTTTGAATCTCTCTCTCTCTCTCTCTCTCTCTCTCTCTCTCCCTCTCCAATCAGCAGTGCTGCCGTCAAGGCAGGAGATGCCATTAGTAGAACATATGAGTGCTGACCTTCATACACTTTAGAGGTCCAGAACTTCTCCCAGTCTCCAGCTGATACTTCCTGAATGCTCTGAATGCTTATTTTAGCTGACTTTAATGCAACATTTAAAGACATTACACAGCTGGATATATATCCTTGCCTCCCTTTTTCCCGATTCTTCTTCTTCTTTTTTTTTTTTTTTTTTTTTTGTATTTAATGTATTTGATTGCTAGCACTGTAAAATGTTATTGAATGAGAATGTCTCTCTTTCTAATGCCACCTTCAACCAACGAACAAATTCCACGTTTGCTGCTCAACCTTCGTGTTTCAATAGGAAATACGTCAATGCAGGAAAAGAAACCACGCTTGTCAAGCCAATTCATGGAGGTTTTAGGTTTCAGTGGGGGGATTCGATAATACATTTAAACATATTTTAGTCTTTGCAATGGCACAGCTAATATTTCATTGCCATTCTTTTGTCAGTAACTCACTCTGGAAAACGTTTTGGATTACATGGGATTATCCACAGCCCTGATTCGGACAATCCTCAATAATATTTTTCTTATTTCCTTTATTAATTAATTATGAAAACATGGCAAATTGTTGTGAAGGTTAATGTGCATTTCAGCTCTCAATTCCTTAAATTCCTTAATAGAATTCTCACAAACACCCTTATATTCTATTTTAAGGGTTCCAACTTCTTTTGACCAAACAATTTCCAAATAATTAGTTGTTTGTGATTACTGGATAAAAAAATAAATAAAATCATATCATAGAGATTACACTCACAAGAAGCAATTTCTAGCCAATTAAATATTTTAGAACTGATCATAACTAGAATAGTTATATTCACTATTGAAATTTCCATGACCTTGTTAAGATATTATTAATTTCCATGACTTTTCCAGTACTGAAAATCACAATTTCAAAAGTCCCTGAATTTTCAGGTTTTTACAACTGTGGGAACCCTGTATCTCACTTATCTTTCCTGTTCTCCTCTCATAGGCATACATTCTGGCACAGGTAAAGGCCAGCCTCACTGCTCAGATTCCAGCCGTCCGTGTAACCCCTGCCTGGACGCCACCAAAGCCTGTAACCTGAATGAAAACTGCAAGCGTCAGCGCTCCAGCTACATCTCCACCTGCACCCGCGCACAGGCGCAGGGACAGCAACCCTTGCAGACTCCGCTTCAGTCACAGGAAAGCTGCAACAGAAAGCGCTGCCACAAGGCCTTGCGTCAGTTCTTTGAGCGTGTAGACACGCAGTACAGCTATGGGCTGCTCTTCTGTTCCTGCAAGGACCAGGCCTGTGCTGAGAGAAGGAGACAGGTCATTGTACCTAACTGCTCATACCAGGACAAGAGTAAACCCAACTGCCTTCAGCTTCGCAACACCTGCCGCCTGGATGTACACTGCAGGTAGGCCAGAGAATGTGTATGTGCTTGCATTTCATGAATTTGAATTTATCCATTTAGCAGATGCTTTTATCCAAATTACTTACATTCAAACCAGAGGCAATGCCATAAAGCAACACACAATACAATTTATTAATCAGTGTTATTGTCCTAACCAGCCACAACGAGCGATCAGGACAATCTCATTGGCCAAAATCCAGCTTCTCATTACAGTACAAAAACATAAAATATGTTCTCATTGGCTGTGATTGTGCTGCGTTGTGCAGCATTATCGTGTTTAGTATAGACAGACAGATTGCCTGTTTCAAGAAAGTTATCACAATAAGAGCTCTAAAATACCAGGAGCTGAAGCTATCCATTAGCATTCCCCTACATGTCAATGGGATCTGCTCAGCTAGTACAAGGTTCCTCAGAAATATGTAATCTGGAGTCTGCCATCTTTGCTCGAAATTGGCTGTCATGTGACAGATCACTCGTCAATGGCAACAGATAGGTAATAAGTTGATTTCACTCTTTTAAGAGTCCTTTAAAAACAATTTGTCACTGGAAAAAGAAGTTCTATAATATTTTGAAATAACTGCAATTTAAATGTTTCTTGGAAAAATGATTATTTTGTCTCCAATACATTTTAATGGCTGTCAATGGAGAAACATGGCCCCCCAGACACCATCCATGCACACAAACCCTCTTTTTGAGAGATATTCCTACATTTAAAAAGAGGTTCAAAGAGTTTTTTGATTGACTGTAGTGTAAATAAAACAAATCATAACAAATTGTATCCAGCCGCTTAAAACAACATCTTTAAGACAACTGGCTGCTTTTGCAGCGCGCTGAATGGGCATGTGAGCAGTTTTTGTGCTGAAGTAAACATCCTGTGAAAAATATGTATATTTATATTTAGTTGTCTCAACAGTGCTTTAGGCCTATTTTTATTTTTTTTACATTTATACCAAAATTATACCAAAAGCAGTTTGTGTAAAGTTTAGTTTAATTTAAGTTTTATAATGTTCTCTCATATAAGTGAAAGCCCTACACTTTTTTGGATACTACACAAGCGATTCGTCATAAGCAGAAAGTAACATAAAAGGTACTTTCATAAACTAAAAACTTATTTTACAGCAGATATAGTTTCTTTATATTTATTGTTTATTTGAATCTATTTATTTAGCGTTTCATCAACTCTCACAATGTCATCACACAATACCAAAGAACTGCGCCATAAACTCATAACAGTAACAATCCCCCTGGATCAGGGGTTAAGTGCTTCGTTCATGGGAAAAATCATGCTGGCTCATGACTCGCTCTTTGCTGAACAAGCAGCCTTCCGATTACCAGTCCTGAGCATTAACCACTATACCGCAGCACCCCCAAAACAGATTGGGTACTACACTTGATCTTAGCCAAAAGGCTGAAAAGTGAATGCTTTGATGTTTGTTTAAACATACCTTCCACTATTTATTAATTTCATTATAAGGTTATAATAAGGCTGTACTCAAATATAAAAAACAATTAATTTACTGTTGCCTTGAAATAAAATTCTGCTCTTTCACTATTCTATTAGTGCCTTGATCCTTTGCCAGGAAAGTAATTGCAGATATTTTAAGAACCATCTATTAGAAACAGAAGAGACTTTCTGCTTAATTTGCAAGACAGTGCTCAATTAGGCTAAACAGGACATTAGTACACCACTTTTACTGTTTCCATGTTATTTAACAGCCAACCATTTTATTAACACATGCGTATCCACTGCCACTTACCACTGGAACATTTCTGGATTACTCTGTCAATGCCTGTCATGAAATTAGGCCGCTGCAGGATGAGAAGGCTGGTATTTACACACAGGTTGAATGTTTTTGATTGATACAATATAAAGCATACTATGAGTGCAATGATCAGCAGTAAATGGAGCCAGAACACTAGACCAAGAGTGCAGAAAACCTCACAGATTGTGTATCGTTTTTGGATTCAATAAGCAGAACCACTGGTATCAATGAGATTCCATAATTTATGTGAAAATGATTTGTTGTGGCCAGGAAAAGAGCACATAATCAATTCTAGATTTTTACACTGTATATCGGTTCCTCTAAAAATCTTTTGCTATGTTCAGTGTAGAAACAGTACAGAAATCACTAGGAAATTAGCCTTGAAGTTCACCCAAAAAATGTTATTCACCCCCTTCAGAGGCGGTTCTAAGGTCAGTGGATATTCGTAGCTTATCCCAGACATTGTGGATGTGTATGGGGCCATTTTCTAGGGAAATGTCAGCATACACTTTATAATAAAAGTTTAAGGGGTGAATTAAAAAAAAAGTTGCACCACATTTCTGCATGATATAAATTCTTATTCAATAACCACCTACAATCTAGTTTAAGCAGGCGCAATCAGTGAGTATTTTACTACAGTTATTTTCAACCCTTTTTGCACAAACATGCCTCATTTCTATGTAAATTATGTTCATTATAGATTGCGCTTCATTCGCAAAAATTTCTTGACTAAATTGCTAAATTCCTACAGTCTCCCCTGGTTGCCCCTTTGGAAATTCAATATATTGGGGTCAGTCAAATCAACTACAGTTGGTGGTCTTTCTATTTCCATCTACTACACTTTGTCATGTTCCAGTCTAATTAAGGCTCATTTTAAGGGTTCAACCACTTTGGCTTTGATGATCCCTCCTACAGGACTTATGAGTGCAATGAGCATTTGGTGCTGATGCTAGAAGGAAAGCCTGATCATTCTCAAACCCAAAACCTTCATGCATATTACATGCAAATTACAGTGGTGGCATCAAATGGATTTAGCTTTAAGGTTGCTGAAACAGTGAAGCATCCAGACACTTAGTCCTGGAAGATGTGGGTGAATGTGCCGTTATCTTTAATTCTCTGCAATGTAGCAGACATAGCCACATAGTGTAAACAACCAATGGAATGTTGAAAAACAGCATTTCAAAGAAATAAATATTCATTCATTTTGGATTTGATACAAATGAATGTCTTTGAATTACTGAGACTATTTGGACTTGTGATGTTAACATGGCCCTTTGTAGTAATGTGCATTTAGCAATGATGCTGTTAAAGGCATGGGTTCATTGAGCACATATGCATAACCAGATAACCACTGGAGCATTAATGGAGAGGAATTACATGACTACTCCCTTGAATGATTGAAAAAGAAATAAGCACACAAGGACACACATAAACACACACATGTATGCATTATATAGTGGACAGCACACACTGTTCTTGTTGTTTGCTTTTAAATATAAAATGCAAATTGGGGAAGTGCATGTCTCCTACTGATTTTTTTAAGCCTTTGAAGCACTATGAAACCACTTTGAATGTAAGATCAGATATTGGATCGGATATGTCTAAATGTGTGAAGGTGTAAGTGTGTGTGTGTGTATGTTGAAGATAATAAACTGGAGGTGTCTCTGTATTTTTTCATGTACGCATGAGTGTGGAGGTATTGATGTAGATGTGCTGTGGGTTTGTGTTTATGTGAAATAGAAATACAGATAATGCTGGTGAAAATAAATCACTTTTGGTTATATACGGAAACGCCCCAAAATTTTAATTCTATCATAAGTTACTTACCCTCATGTTGTTCTAAACCCGTATTAATTTTTTTCTCCCTTGGAACACAAAAATATATATTAGGCAAAATGGCTGCTTCAGTCACCATTTCATTTCACTGAATGAAAATAAATAATTAAATTCAGAGATCACAGTCAGCTTAATCCATTGCTTCAAATGTACCAGGCCGACTAACAATGAGCCTGCCTCTTCAAACCAATCCTTTCTCATCTCATGGCTGAATCCATTGCAGTGAAAAGTAGACTTCTGATCTCTCATTGGCTGCTGCTGTAGTCAGAGCTGTGAGGAATGCCATTGTCAGAAAAGAGGAATACATGATGAACTCAATAATAAAAGGCACTGCAGGCTCATAGAGACTATTTAAAGCTACAGTCAATGACCCCCATGGCCTCACTGATTCTACGCACATTGGGTCAATTTCAATGGCCCTATTGAATGTCATTATCTCCTCCCATTCAAATGTCGCAGGAGGTCAGTGGTTTAGGGCCTTGGGAAGAGAATCAGAAATGTGCGTTGTAGAATCAGAAATATGTACATTTTTATCTGAAACTGACATGTTTGTGTCTATGAACTGCAGCCTTTGTACCTGCTAATATACATATGCACAACAGCTTGTAAGGTGAGGTATACTCATTCTGGAGCTCAGAGATTGTGCTGTAAGTGATTTCACACATTTGGCAATCTTCTGTCAGAATTAGCCACTGAATTAGACCACAACCATAATTTTAACTACCCCAAAGCACAGCCCTCCTGCACATGTCAGCAAACTCAAAGAGTGTTTCTCAATGCTAAGAATGCAGAGAACAGACTTGTTCGTTCTTATATAGACCAGTCTTGCCAAGCTACCTTGAAAGAATGAACTCCGAAGGACAGGAGGAAATAGAGTACATCTATTGCAAGCAGTGACGTGCGGTGATGTCTTAAAGAGGCTAGGCACTGAGTTATGAAAGCCAGATTACCTGATTTATTGTTTAAGCTAATAATACGTAATAACAGTGAACGTTACGCACAAGCGCGGCATATCAAGAAATGCAAAAATCAGGATGAATTATTTGTCAATAAAAAAAATAAAAAATCAGGATGTATATCGTGTACTCTCTCTCTCTCTCTCTATCACAGACACACACACACACACAGTGAACGTTACGCACAAGCGCGGCATATCAAGAAATGTATGTATTTTATATATGTGTTATATATAATATATACGATTTTGTTAATATATCTTCATTAGATATTATTATACAAAATTCAGAAGTCAAAACACAGAACATATAACAGAACATAAGTTGTTTATTTTTTACAACATTATGTGCTTATTTTTTTATGTGCAATCTTCATCTTTATAACAGAAGATACAATACAACAATCCTTTACCTTTTCATTGTGGTAGGTTATATACAGCTTCCTTTGCTCGTCAAGTGCAAGGTCGATCCGAGATTTTCCAAAGGTTTTCAGTGTAATTTGACACTGGATGTGAGCTGACGACTTTTCATGCTTGGTTAAAGCTGCGGGCAGGTTGTTCAAATCACAATATCCCGCTGAAGTCCAAACAGTCTGACTGGTTGAAAAAAGCAGGCAGGGATAGCAGTACAGCCGCTGATTGTTAGCGCAGCCACATAGCCAATCTTTTCTTACATGCCAATCAGTTTGAAATGATCGGATAATTTTTGTGCCCTTTTGCTGTACTAGTCAATCTAAGGCTGGCGTAGACCTCCCTCTTGCAATTAACTCATATTTGGAATTAAAATCGAGCTTGGAAAAAATTCTTAATTCGTGATTACGGCCGGTGCTGTCATTTTGATTTTGAATTTGGCGGGGATTAGGCATGTACGCTAGCTGTGGTGTAATGACGTTAGCTACGCAAATGTCCAGGAATATCTCGATTTTAATTGGTCCATGACTGATACGTAACGGAGATGATTACGGGCATAACATATTTACGTCAAAAGGCACAGCAGATTTGTGCTTTTTGCCGTACATGTTAAAGAATACAGGATCGAAGTGCGCATGCGCAACATGGGTTTTCCGCGTGTCGTCTGCAATGAATGGACCGTAAAAGCACTGCTTATTCTACCATTTGTTTTTAGTTGATTATGTGTAACTGCTACATTTGTCATCATAACGTCTAAACAACTGGAATAACACACATATTGCATATATAAATCACAAGAATAAAAAGTAAATATCCAAATACAAGTTTATTATATAATAAACATTTTATTTTTGAATTTTGGCAGGGTAGGCAGTGCCTAGTTTGCCTACCCAGACCGCACGTCAGTGATTGCAAGTTTTGAGATGTACTGGAGTCTTCATGTAGTGCAATTTCCTATCCTAGGACATTTGTAGCCAGTGAGAGAACTACTGGCATTATCACACACCAGAGACAGCATTATTATAACTGATTATTATCAGCATTATAAACCAGTGAGGTTTTGCTGGACTTGTGACATGTTGAATGAATATAGTCCATTATCACTAATTTCCTTCATGTGTTTATTACTTTAGTAAAATAATGTCCAACAAAATAACAAATTTTGATGGAGTATGACTACTTTCTCCCTTGAAAAACAAAAGGAGATTTTAGGCAAAATGATGGCTTCAGATACCATTCAGACTTACCTGAGTCACCATCCGATGGATCCTTGTTATTCGACCTGATCAAGAACACATCCGGGTCACTATGTGCAATCTCAGTATTTGCTGTTTTGAGTATTCAAATGTAAATTTTTTGGTGGATGATGACATTGAAAAAGTCCACTAGAATGTAAGAATGTAATGCACACTGAGAAACAGCCAAAGTCAAAAAATGCATATATGCAAAATTATTGATTTTTTTGGGGATTTGCTAAAAAAATGCAGGCCACTCTCTTGACTCTACTGCTGTTAACATCTCAGTGATATCTGTGAGGTAGTATAGATATTTCATGCATAAAAAAAATTAATAAATGAGTATTATAGCACCTTTAATTATGGAAACTGACCAAATCCACCACAGTTCAACCAGAAGCAGGAAAAGCTTGCAAATTGAATTTGTGCGAGATGAAAAAAAAAACATTTTAAAAAAACATACGAAATCAGCATTTCCATGCTGTGTTCAAGAGATCAAAATTGTCACTTTTGTGAAAATTGGCAAAACATAGAAATCAAAATGGAAGTTGTAGCCACTGGGGAAGACAATGTGTCTCTTTTATTAAATGTAATAAATTACTTGCTATTTAGAGTGTGCAGACAAAGCACTCGCTTTGACCAACTTCATGATTGCTAGCAATTGCCGAAAGATGCCTTGTGTCTGGGTGTGACAGAGTGTCAGGATGTTCTGGGAGGTAATAGTAGTCGATCATTTTGATGACAGACTTTAGCACAAACATCTTAGCATCTCAAATGTTGCTCTGGTCATTCTATGTGATAATATTGATCTGCTGGTTGGTCCAGTTATGAGTGAATTATTCAGTCATATGCAGTGTATGAAATGTAGGTGATCTGCAAGATGTCTCAGAGTGACATATGAAAATAAATGCCTTTAGCCACACATACACATGCTTGAACAAACACCTGATTATAGTTTAAAGAACAGACAAAAGAAAAGCCGTCTCACGGCTTCACGTGACTAATTCGCTGTGTTTTCAGAGGTTCAGTGGAGTTCTGCCCCTTACCAGCACAGCAAGAGCTCTTGTCACAGAACACACACACATATATATATATATATATATATATATATATATATATATATATATATATATATATATATAATGTGACCAAAATATGGGATTTTTGAAACCGATACCAATTTTAGAGGGGAATATTTACCAATTACCGATATGGTGGCCGATATAGTTAATTTTTGAGCTGGAATGAAAACAGACCTTTTTCTATGTGTATGTGCACCGTGTTCCTCATGTTTCGCAGCTTCCGAGTCAAGAGATAAACAACAGTAGCAGTGTTACATTCTGCAATACAAGTTCAGAGGAAACTTTCAACTGTGGAAATCCAGATTTTTTAATATAATTTTTTTAAATGTTCAATAATTGGGGGACAAAGGAAACTTTGAACTTCAACTCAAAGGTATAACTTTAATTCAACACACTCAAAATAGCTTTTCAGAATCACACTCGTTAGGTCATGGTTTTGGACAATCTCTTTCTGACTGGTAGCGCTCTCTCTGCCTCGTCACTTGCATGGTCCCCTTTTTAATCACTCTCGATATTGGATTAAGGGGATCTGCCAATAACCCTTTGTCAAATCCAGTGTCGAATAAAAGTGAGCTGTGCCCAACCGATTGAGAAACTCATCAATACGAGGCATTGGGTATGCGTCAAATTTAGACACCACATTGACATTCCTATAATCAACACAGAACCATACAGACCCGTCGCTCGTAGGAACTAGAACAACCGGGCTGGCCAATCGCTGTGGGATTCCTCTATTACTCCCATATCAAGTATCTAAATATCTAATTCTTCTCAAACTATTTTATTTTTGTGCTCAGGCAGTCAGTAGGGATGGCTACATACCACTTCCCTAGGCACCATCTCGATGTTGTGCTGGATGAGGTTTGTACGACGCAGCAGAGGAGAAAATACATCTGCAAATTCTTTCTGCATTTTAGCAACCTCTGTGGCTTGATATTGTGAGAGGTGGTGTCCAGTGACTGGGGCAACATGATTGGCTTTTATGTTCACCTCCGGCCCGAACTCCAACCCGAACTCCGCCCTCTCCAGCACTACCATTGCCAATGTTACAGGGATGCCTCCCTCCATAAGTTCAGGAATTTATGTGGTATATTTGATGTGTGTCACATCTATCTCTTTGTTTTACCTCATAATCGAGATCTCCCACTCATCATATAACCTCAAAGGGTCCTTGCCACTTGTAATACGAGCACTTTGTCTCCCGGTGCAAATTCCCGTAGTAGAGTACCCCTGTTATACAGTCGGGTTTGATGTTCCTGAGCGTAGAGCAAATTCTCTTGAGTTAGTTGACCCAAATTTAGTTATTCTCTAAGATCAAGAAAATATTGAATTACATTTTTACTGATTGAAGGTCCCTCCTCCGGTGTGGCCACTGCCCATACAGCAGCTCGAATGAGGAAAACCCTATGGAGACTTCTCGCACTGCAAATAACAGGGTTTCAAGCCATTTATCTCAATTTGTAGCATCCTCGTGCACAAACCATCATATCATAATTTTCAGGGTTTTATTAAATCGTTCCACCAACCCGGATGTTTATGGATGGTAAACAGTGCGTATGCACCGTATTCTGCAGCAACACGACACTTGATTTTTAGCTTTGTTTTAGTTTGTTTGTTGTTACTGTTTATATCGTATTATATATTACTGTTATTATTATTGATCTGTTGAGTGAAGTATTGCTGTTAGTTGATGGGGTATAATGTGCTGGATACGGAACACGGTGACTATCAGAAGACTGGCATATTCACGGGAAGACCTTCTTCAATTTTGAAAATAATGGGCAGCATGTCCGGAGGAGATACCGAGGGACATGATGATAAGGAGGCGAGGAACTAGAGCAGGAATGAGAGTATAAAATAAGAAGAGGAAGAAGGAGGGGAAATATAAGCCTTATCTCACCTTGGTGGTCATGGGGAATGTACGATCATTGAGCAACAAGAGGGATGACTCTTGGCATTAATCAGAGGACAGCATGAGTACCATGAATGCTGCTTGCTATGTCTGACTGAAATGTGGCTGAATGAGAAAATTCCAGACTGTTCAGTAGAATTACCTGGCTTTCCACTGGTGCATGCGGATAGAGGGAAACAAAGTGGCAAGATGGTATAGTGGTGGTGTTTGTTATTACCAAATGGTGCAATCCGCGCCATGTAACTACAAGAGCAGTGATTTGCACGTCTGATGTTGAGCTGCTTGCCATTGGATTAACACCATATTATTTGTCACGTGAATTCTCAAATGTTATTGTGGTTATTGTTTATATTCCACCTCCGGCAGTGGCAGCGCATGTGTGACATCATCCATTCCACTGCCTCGGACCTGCAGACAAGGTGTCCAAATGCATTTATTATAATAAATGGAGACTATAAACATGCAAAAATTTTGAGTACTCTGACAAAGTTTTCCCAGTATGTAACTTGTAGTACAAGAGGAGACAAGATACTGGATAAACTGTATGCAAACGTTTAGGAAGCATACAGTGCCTCTGCTTTGCCCCCACTTGGTAAATCTGATAATTGTTTGATACATATTTCTACTATGTACATACGTTCGGTGAGGCAGCCAGCTACTACCAGGACTGTCCAGTTGTGGTCTGAGGAGGCAGAGGATGTTTTATAATTGTGCTATATGGTAACTGACTGGGAGATATTCCAGGTAGAGTACGGACACGATATTGATAGCCTTACAAACTGAATAACAGACTACATCAGATTTTGTGAAGGGTGTGTGGTCCCTACCAAGAAGGTATGTGTTTTTCTAATAACAAGCCATGGATTAATCGGAAATTAAATCCTTGCTGAATAAGAAAAAAAAGCCTTCATGAGGGGGGCAACAGATGAGGTAAAGAAGGAAATACAGATGGAGTTGAGAAGGACTATAAGGAGAGCTAAGTAGAAGTACAAGAATAGGATTGAGAGCAACTGGGCACAAAAAAGGTGTGGCGGGTGGTGCAGACTGTTACGGGTATGACTAGATCAAATGAGGCTGTACAGGGGGATAAGGACTGTGCAAATTAACTCAATCTATTTTATAATAGGTTTGACTTAAAAAGTCCAGTACTGACAACTCGTGATATTTCAAGCTCTGTGAGGACAACAAGGGCTGTAAATACAGGCGCAGCTTGTCTTAAACCATCAGAAGATTACACTGCCCAGCCTCAAGGATATGACAACATATTATCTCCAGTAATGAAAGGCATGTCACTGCCACAAACTACCACCAGTGTGTGTGCCATGAGTACACAGCAGACGCTGAGTCCTTTTATAATTCAAACATCTACGTTATCTTCAACCCTAGACATTATGCCTAGCCTGGTGAGAAGACTGCTTACGAATGTTCACATCAATAAGATTTAAGGACCTGATAATATTAAGCCTAGGGTTCTTAAAATGTGTGTGAGGGAGTTGTTGGGGGGTTTTAGCCATCTCTTTAACCCTCTGGGGTCGACGGATGTGCTGGCGCGTCCTGCTGGATTTTTTCATCATTACAGCGGAAACAACATAAAAGTCTCCATCATTAGATACTTTAAAAGGTCTAAAAAAAAATTCTACACTCACAATAACAAAACCTTGTGCTTTTGTAAAATAAAGAAAATAAAAAGGGTGAGCTGTCAGCAGTCTCTGGGTTCGCGAGCATGTATCTAAAACACGTCACAAAAATTAACTGAAACTCTGCGAAAACGTATCACACAAACATGAGACATATGTCTAAAAAAAGCTTAAAATGTTTTTAAATTAAATCAAATTTAAAACAAATATTATCCTGCAATGTAATTGGTATGAAACCAAGCAATGTATAATTTCTACTGGCTCAGCTAATTATCACTAATGTGATCACACCCACGGGCAGAGGGCACTATTCATACGGTAATGTGCTGAGGTGATCAATGCAAATGGTAAACGCCCCCGACTGTGTCGTAAAAACAAAGTTAATTCACTTTTCTGCACGTTTGAAACACAGCATGATACACAAGTGAGAAAACTCCTGGATAGTGATGAAGAGTTAACATTTTCCTCAGAAGAAGAGCGGGACTCCGATGAATGTTTGTATTTTTAAGAGAGACATGATCCAGTCGAGGAAAACATTTTGGACGAGTAAGTAATTTAGTTTTAATTAGTTGACATGCTATTTTATAAAAACATGTACATATTTTACTAGTGGGACTGTTTCCAGACTTCCCAGCCAGAATTCAGAGTATTGAAATTTGAAATATGTCCTAATAAGCAATAAGATATGTAATATGATATTTAAAATAATATGAATGTTTAGATTATATTTTAACTAGTGTTTATACTGCCTCTTTATCATCAACAAAGCTTGTGCTTGTAAATTTTGTGTTCAGGTTAAATGAGTAAAATGCACTTTAAATATGCCCATATTAGAAAATCAGCATATTATAATTATATCTGAAGTATCATGTGACACTGAAGACTGCAGTAATCATGCTGAAAATTCAGCTTTGATCACAAATTGCATTTTGCAATATATTCAAATAGAAAACTGTTCTTTTAAATTGTAAAAATAGTTCACAATATTACATTTACATTTATTCATTTGGCTTACAAAATACTTACTTACAAAAGAGGAAGAACATCAGGGAATCATCTTAGGGAGACAGTGGTACAAAAAGTGCCATATTACAAAGTTTCACTATCATCAGAATAGTATACAAAACAGATTTAAGTGCAACAAGAAATGTAAATTATTTTTTTTTATTTTATTTTTTTATTTTTTTAGTGACTGTTAAGTGCTTTTGGAAAAGATGTGTTTTTAGCCGTTTTTTTGAAGATAGAGAGTGAGTTAGCTTCCCGGATTGAGTTGGGAAGGTCATTCCACCACCGTGGTATGATGAAACTGAAAGTCCGGGAAAGTGTTTTGGTGCCTCTTTGTTTTGGTACGACAAGGCGACGTTCCTTAGCTGACCGCAGGCTTCTGGTGGGAACGTAGCTCTGCATAAATGTATTTAGGTATGCTGGAGCAGACCCAGTGACTGTTTTATATGCCAGCATCAGGGCCTTGAATTTAATACGTGCATGAACCGGCAGCCAGTGGAGAGAGACAAAGAGTGGTGTAACGTGCTCTCTTAGGTTCATTAAAGACCAGACGTGCTGCTGCATTCTGGATCATTTGGAGAGGTCTAATAGCACATGCAGGAAGGCCTGCAATGAGAGCGTTACAGTAGTCCAGTCTAGTTATGACAACGGACTGAACGAGCAGTTGTGTGGCATGTACAGAGAGGAAGGGTCTTATCTTCCTGATATTTTAGAGTGTAAATCTACATGATCTTGCAGTCTTTGAAATGTAGTCTGTGAAATTTAGCTCATCATCAATTTGTTATTGTTTTTACTGTATTTTGTATCAAATAAATGCAGTCTTGGTGAGCAGAACAGACTTCTTTTATAAGGTAGAGTAGGTCCAAAATTAAGTAAAGTCTTTATGTAAAGAAAATGTATAGTCAGATTACTTCTTTTAACTTAAAACTTGATTTTCATCATTAAGTCTCCTCACATTCATTCTCTTTCTGTCACATTCCTCACTGATAGGCCCAGGTGAGGGGTCTTTTGTCTCCTCAGGTGTGAATTACAATCAATATTCATGATAGTTCATGCCTCCTTGCATATTTTTTTTTTTGAACCTTTATTTATCCAGGTAAACTGTTTGAGAACCACTTCTCATTTACAAACATGACCTGGCCAAGAGGCTACAGGAATAAATAAGAACATACTGTACAGCTGTACATAGTCAAACACATAACACATAGAACAAGCAACTAAATTAAAAAAAGATAGACAACAAAGGGGAAAAGAAAAGGAATAGAGTGCTTAAATATGTGTGTATAAATATGGTTCATGATTGTCAGCAGGAACAAGAGTCACCTATGTAATTTTCGAGATTTTGTTTAAAGCTGGAGATTGGGATCAGAGATGTAAGTTTCAGGGTATTTTATGGTATATTCCAGTCATGCACTGATGCAAAGCGGAAGGCATTACGTCCAAAGGTAGTAGAAGTGGGGGGGGTACTAAACTGAATCAAATTACTTGATCTTGTGTGATAGGTGTTATGAGCGGCATGAAGTAGGGATGACAAATATAGAGGTGCCTTGCCCAGAATTGTCTTGTATATGAAGAGAAACCAATGATGGAGCCGCTGGGTATAAAGGGAGGGCCAACCCACCAGTTTATACAGGTCACAGTGATGAGTGTGAAAGGCTGCATTAGTGGCAAAACGGATGGCTGAATGATAGATTGCATATAACCTTTCTAACACTAAAAGTGTCTTACAAAAGTTCAATTACTATATTGTTTTGTATGAATGAGTGATCAGGATGGTTTTTACATAATTTTGTAGCAAAAACTTTAGGCTCCAAGGCTTGTGGATATATCAATGACTTAAACATTTTGTTATGTCAAAAACCATGCATAAACGTTATTTTCTCAAAAATACAAACATGTAAACACATGTCGCTCACATATTATTGTAGCCCAGTTTGTGCTGAATACATTGTTATCAGACTTTAGCCATTAATGTGTTTTTAAGCAACTGAAAAAAGCGCAAATGTCAAGGCATGTCAAAACTTCTCCAGGGCCCAAAACACCCTCAGACCCCAGAGGGTTAACCTCTCACTGAAACTGCAGAAGTTGCCTACCATATGGAAAACATCATGTATTGTTCCTGGGCCCAAGAATACACATCCTAGTACCCCTATGGATTTCAGGCCCATGGTCCTGACATCATAGGTAATGACAATATTTGATAGAATAGTTCTCCAACACCTTAAGTCTTTGGCACGTGATAGCTTGGATCCACTGCGGTTTGCTTACCAGGCCAGGATAGGAGTGGAAGTCGCAATAATTTATATGCTCCATAGAGCTTACACACATCTTGAGAAATCACAAAAGTGAGGATTATGTTTTTTGACTTTTCAAGTGCATTCGACACTGTACAGCCATTGAGGCTGGCGGAGAAGTTATCTACAATGAAGGTGGATCAGAGTATGGTGTCACTGATTGTAGATTGTCTCACAGATAGGCAACAGTTTGTTAGACTGCAGGGATGCTCATCGGAGCGGTTTCTGAGTAGTTATGGTGCACCACAGGGGACTGTTTTGTCACCTTTATACACTTCTGACTTTCAATATAACTCTGGAGCATGCCATTTGCAAAAGTTCTCAGATGACTCATCCATTGTTGGATGTATTACAGAGGACATGGATGGAGAATGTAGAGATCTTATAGGGAACTTTGTAAACTGGTGTGACAGAATCCACCTTCAGTTAAATGCAAAGAAAACTAGGGAGCTGGTGGTTGATTTTAGGCAATGTTGGCAGGCACCTACTCCTTTCACAATTAGGGGGAGGGAGTTGAAATTGTGGACAGTTATAAATTCCTAGGGGTTCACCTCAGTAACAAACTGGATTGGTCAGATAACACAGAGGCAGTCTATTAGAAAGCGCAAAGTAGGTTCTCTTACGAGAGGTTCTCTCGTATTGCGTAAGCTAGCTTACGCTACGGGAAAGATTCATCGTTTCTGAGATATTGAAGCCAAAAATGTATCCTTAATTTTGTATCCACTGTCAACGCAGTGCAGCAGCTGCATACCTTGAGCGGGCTAGCTAGCGAGCTCATTGGTTGCTCTGCGGCAACTGCTGCAGCCTATAGACGAACTTGAGTGAACTCGCGTCCAATGACGAAGCCAGCGCCGTCACTGTATCAAAGCCCGCCAGAATGGCCGTGGCTAGAGTGCATGTAAGCGTAAGTTCAGTAGGCTGGAACCCTGATTTTCATCTATTCAGCGAAGCTCTTCGCATCTCTGAACTGCAGAAGCGGCGTCGCCGTTCGAGGGGCATCTAGCAAGCATGGACAGCGCTCGAAGAAGCCGGCCGTCTTCGCCACCTTCAGCCATCCTGCGAGCTACACCATCCGGCGACGTATCCTTTTAGAGCAAGCTAGTTCCTCAGCGAACTTCACAAAAGAGCAACGAGCGTCTTTTTAAAGATGCCTCGCACCACCTGCGCCTCATGCCGCGCCCCTCTCAGCGCCGGAGACCGCCACCTCATCTGCGCTCTCTGCCTGGGACTGGAACATGCAGAGCTCGCCCTGCGCTGGCCGGATGCGACCTCTGCGAGGAGCTTCGATGTCGACCCTCGCGGGCTCGACTCGAAGCACTCAAAACCGAAGCCGCCGCGCCGCCTTTCATTTCACCGCGCAGAAAGAAGCGCCACTCCCAAAGGCTGCCGGAACCGGTGTTAGAAGCGTCTACCTCGCCGGAGCCTCTCCCTCGAGCCTCGCTTTCACCCTCCCCGCCCCCCCGGGACGCGCAGTTGCCGCCGAGCGGCTGCACTGTTGCCGCCGAGCGGCCGCACTGTTGCCATCTCGGATGACGAGGCGGAGGATAAGGGCTGCTGTTCCATCATGGCTTCGGACAGCGAGGAGTGTTCAAGCTCCCAAGCTTCCTCCTCGGCCCAGGAATCCAGCAGGACCCGCGCCGGAGTCGAGGAAGAACTAACGCGCCTCCTCACACAGGCCGTCGACCGCCTCGGGCCAACAGACTCGACGGCTGCTTTCTTCAGAGCCGTCGCCGTGCGGCGCCCGCGGGCCGGGCCACTCCCTTCCTGCCAGAACTCCACGCCGAGCTTTCTAAATCGTGGAACGCGCCTCTGTCGGCCAGGATCCGATCCCATGTCTCCACCTCTCTCGCTTCGGTGGACGGCGCCACCGAGAGGGGCTACTCTTCCATCCCCCCGGTCGAGGATTCGGTAGCAGCACACCTTTGCCCGCCCTCCGCAAGATGGCGGTCTAAGCCAGTGCTCCCGTCTAAGGCCTGCAGAACTACTTCCGCCTGTGTTGGCCGCGCCTATGCCGCCGCCGGCCAAGCCGCATCTGCTCTGCATTCCATGGCCGTTTTACAGATCCTCCAAGTGGACCTTCTTCGAGAGTGGGATGAGAAAGGCAGGCACCCAGAGGCTGTTTCACGGGCTGCCAGCCGATCAGAGTGACTCAGACCTGTATCTCAGCTCTGCAGCCCTGGGCAGTGGCCGAATGGTATCAGCGGGGAGTGACGATGGGAGCTGTATCTCGCCGAAAAATCATCTCGACAGACGCGTTCAAGACGGGTTGGGGCGCGGTCTGCGAGGGCTCTCCGGTTTTTGGCCTATGGTCAGTTCAGGAAAAGCTCCTTCACATAAATTGTCTGGAAATGATAGCGGTCGAGTACGCGCTCGTGCGCTTCCTCCCGGTCATTCAGGGTCACCACGTCCTGGTCCGTTCGGACAACAGATCTGTGGTATCCTATCTAAACCGTCAGGGCGGTGTCAGATCCAGGAACCTCTTCCATCTGACAAAACGCATACTGAGTTGGTCCCAGTGCCACCTGCGCTCGCTGAGGGCGACGCACGTGCCAGGCCACCTGAATGACGGCCCAGACAGACTGTCCAGAGACAATATTTCCCCAGGGGAATGGTCCCTGCACGCACAAACAGTCCAGAAGTTATGGAGCATATTCGGCAGAGCAGAGATAGACCTCTTTGCGTCAGAAGAGAACTCTCACTGCCCAGTATTTTTCTCAAAAAGCGAGGACGCGCTGGCCCAGAACTGGCCCAACCGCCCGCTTTACGCCTCCCGTCTCGCTATTGCCACAGGTAATGCGGAGGATCAGGGAAACGCGTCACTCGGTGCTCCTCATAGCCCGCGCTGGGAGAATCAGACATGGTTCCCGGAGCTTACGCAGCTGTCACTGACAGCCCCGTGGCCCATTCCAGTGAGAGCAGATCTCCTCTCTCAAGCTCGCGGCACGATCTGGCATCCCCACCCAGAGCGCTGGGCGCTGCATGCGTGGGTGATCAACGACTACCCGTCGCTTTGCCAGGAGTAATAAACACTATCATACACGCTAGAGCCCCTTCCACGAGAAGACTCTATGCGTCCAAATGGTCTGTGTTTTCAAAATGGTGCACCGACAGAGACCTGGACCCACGGACATGTGGGGTGTCGTCGCTGCTCGTGTTTTTACAAGAGCTGCTGGATAAGGGCAGATCCCCATCCACGCTCAAAGTGTACGTGGCGGCCGTCGCAGCGTTCGCTGAACCCCTGCACGGCCAGTCACTGGGAAAAAACGAGCTGGTCATCCGCTTCCTCAGGGGAGCTAGAAGGATGAACCCTCCACGCCCCCCATCGGTTCCTATCTGGGATCTTTCCGTAGTTCTCGAAGCTATGAAAGCCCCCTTTCGAACCGCTTCAATCCGTGGATTTGAAATACCTTTCACTTAAAACCATTTTTCTAACTGCTCTGTCATCAGTTAAACGTGTGGGAGACCTTCATGCGCTGTCTGTCAGCGCTGCGTGTCTTGAGATTGGACCAAGTGACTCCAAGGTCATTTTAAAGCCTAGACACGGCTATGTCCCCAAGGTGATCGGTACTCCTTTCAGAGCACAAATCATTTCCCTATCGGCGCTGCCAGCATCCGATAGCGAACGTGACGCCAATCTCCTTTGCCCAGTCAGAGCACTGAGATTGTATACTGCGCGCTCCGCCTCTTTCAGACGCTCTGAGCAGCTTTTCGTTTCGTTCGGAGGGCGCACCAAAGGTTTCGCCGCCTCGAAACAGACACTGTCTAGATGGATAGTGGACGCTATTGCTGCCTCATATGCGTCAAAAGACCTGCCATGCCCGTTAGGCATTAGGGCTCACTCCACTAGAGGCATGGCCTCCTCGTGGGCATGGTCCAGCAGGATTTCCATTCACGACATATGTGTGGCAGGGGGCTGAGCTTCCCCCTCCACCTTTGTCAGATTTTACAATCTGGAAGTGCCCGCCCTGCAGTCAAAGCTACTAGCGGTTTAATACGCTACAGCTCCCCTGGTGAGCTGCACTGACGGGACACATTCCACACAGACCGGCACCGCCGCTCTGTCTTTCCCTTCCCACTTGGTGCTTATGTATTACACACACACTGGCCCGCACTCTTGCTGGCCAAATATTATTCCCCCACTCACAAGGGCTCCCCCGGGTCCCCCCCACCCCCGGGGCTCATGCAGTGGATGCTTGGCGTGCACGGCGTTGACAATGGGTTCCCGTAGCGTAAGCTAGCTTACACAATACGAAAGAACCTCTCGTAAGAGAAGGAATCGGTTACCTAACGTAACCTCGGTTCTCTCTAGATGAGGGAACGAGTATTGCGTAGCCGGCCGTGCTCGCGCCACGAGCGATTTTCGCTTCATTCAATGAAAACCAGGGTTCCAGCTTACGAACTTACGCTTATATGCACTCTAGCCACGCCCATTCTGGCGGGCTTTGATACAGTGACGGCGCGGGCACCTGTCATTGGACGCGAGTTCACTCAAGTTCGTCTATATGCTGCAGCAGTTGCCGCAGAGCAACCAATGAGCTCGCTAGCCAGCCCGCTCAAGGTATGCAGCTGCTGCACTGCGTTGACAATGGATACAAAATTAAGGGTAATTTTTTGGCTTCAATATCTCAGAAAAGATGAATCTTTCCCGTAGCGTAAGCTAGCTTACGCAATACTCGTTCCCTCACCTAGAGAGAACCGAGGTTACGTTAGATAACCGATTAGTTATTCTTCCTAAGGAAGTTATGGTCTTTTAATGTGAGTACAAACTGTTGCAGATATTTTATTATCTATTATTAACAAACTTTATTTTGCTGTTTTGTGCTGTGGGAGGCATTGGGACAACCGGGGTCAATAAGATAAACAAACTAGAGAGGAAAGCAAGCTCAGTGGTGGGGTAAAATTGGATAATGTGGAAAGGGTAACTGAAGTGAGGATGAGGGGGAAGTTGGAAGACATTATGGGAAAAAGTATTTTTTTAATGCATTTGTTGTCAGCCCAAATCCTAGTCCTGGTATTATCTGTTATGGATTAGGCTGAGTTTCAGCGATTCATAACTGGGCTTTTCCACAAACCTTGTTCTTCATTTTGGAATTGCATTTTAAACGATTCAGGTGAATGAAAGTTAATTTTATTAATTTAATTTACCTGAGGCTGAATGAGAAGCATGATGACTGAAATTAGTTGTTTATTAAGTTCTAATGTTCTCAATGACTCTTGTCTTATCTTGTGTTTGTCTCTCTGTAATATTTGGTGAAAAACATTCCCAGTTTTCAAGCCTTTTTAAAAGCTGTCTGGCACCAAGTCTCATCCCTTGTTAACTTTTGCCATGGAGTAAGAACTTTAAAATGAGGCCATTTTACAACAGGAAAAAAAAAATCTACTAAATTGGAGAAGCTGATGAAGGTTTCAAAAGTGTTGCACATTTCTATTGCAAATTATAAATTCATTGAAGATTACATTTCTAGTATTGTTATGCTTATACCTTCATTATTGTGGTTATTACTATTCTCAGGTGTAACACATGTATATAGATGAGGGCATTTTAATTTATTTTTAATAGCCAAATTTTGAAACAAGTCAGACAAAATGGTCTTTAAAACGAGCATACATTTCAATAGGAAAATGCAATAACCCTTATTTGTCCCCCTCAAATGCTTCTGTTTGATCAGATGGAGGTCTGCTTTGACTGTTTTTATAGATTCTATTCTTTGCTATTTTTATTTAGAGCATTTAAAGCCTGCTGTTTTTTCTTTTGGATTTGAATATATTCCTCTACAAAATCAGAAACCAGTATGTACAGTGGCAAGAAAAAGTATGTGACCTCTTTGAAATTACTTGATTCCACAGGGTTCACAATTTTATTGCCACTGTAAGGGCAATCTTTTTTTTTTTTTGTGCCCTCAGAAGGTAGACTATACTTGTGTGTGTAATTTCTGCACCTCTAGCATCACTAGACAGAACTGCAAAAATAATTATTTTTTTAAGAAATACTGAAGCTCAAGCAGTTGCTTGTGTCTTTCTTCTTCTTTTATTCAGTGAAATACATTTTCCCAAATACACACAAAAATGCTTACGCCTGATAATGCCAAAGGAATGTTGTTTATCTGTTTTGATGGGAACTGGTGGGAGGCCAACTATAGGAGCAGTCAGAACGGTTTCAAGCATGCAACCCAAGCCAATAAAGCACAGAGTTACAGGGTTAGCTATCGATCCCTCCACAATAGGGTCAGTGTTCTGCTGGATAAGTGTATCAGATAGGTATCCTGAAAATGATCAGTCTGTCCTAATGCTCAGTTTATCTTTGCACAGCAATGCCAGATTTGAGAGAGTTTGGCTCAAATGTCAATGATGCATGAGTGAAGATAAATGAATAACATCAAACATCAACAAAAATTTCTCAGATTATTACTAAACAATTTTCGGTGTTAAAACTTGACTTCTCGTTAATGTTCTGATAAGATACTTTCTTAAAAAATAACTAACAAGACAGTGCATACACGGTGTCCATATTAATGGCAATTACCAACAGTACAAAACAAGTACTATGGGTAGAACTGATGTGCTTGAAAGTGTTGCTAAGCTGTAAATAATTACAAAAATTGGATGTAACCCATCACATCAGCCTGAGTACGGTGAACTGTATGGCTAGATAATGATTGTAGGTAGCAGGGCACAAAGCCAATGGCTGCATTGGCTTGGATCAGTCTTGAATTTGATTCTTGCAGCAACTGCCAGTCAGAGTATAAATTTGAGACAATGTGTAATGTGAAAATAACTGATAGATAAATACAACTAAAGTCAAGGGTTTGTAGTAAATGCAATTTAGCTGGTGAGGAGAGTATTGTTTTAACCTAGTCATGAAAAAACAGGAGCCTAAACAATGAGCTGAATTGAAATGGTCATTGATGGACCTAATTTTCTATACATTGTGTAAGTAACATTACCCAGCAGTTGCCACAATATTGTCCACAAAAGTGAGCGCATTATTTGTTGCAAGGATTGAACATACTTGGAGGCATCTACAAGTGTTACCTTCCACTAAGATGGAGAGACATTAAATAAGAAAGTCTTTGGCCCCAGGAATAGAAGCTCCATCTTGTTGAATTTGAGATTGTGGTGGAGATGTTGTCTTGGTAAAAAATATCAGAGAGACATGGCAAGATCTTCTGTGAGATTGCTGAGGAGTTAACAGAGGAAATAAATTAAATGCTCAAATAAAACAAAGGAAATTAACAGAGGAAATAAATTAAATGCTAAAATAAAACAAAGGAAATGACACAGTTGAGTGGTGTTTTGAGTCTGATCAGAACCTTGAATCGCTTTACACCTGGCATTAACATCTGCTTCATGTCAGGCATGTGAAATCATGTGATGCACATACTAAGATAATGTATTTTAACTCAGGAGCTATACTGCAATAACATTGGACGTTCTGCTCAGAACATCATATTTGTGTTAAGATAAAAGAAATGTAAGTATATTTTGAAGCAACAGTGTGCCAACTGTTAGGGTTTTTCTATATTTTTTTATTATTTTGATTTATTCATAAATTGAATAATTCATTAATTCATATTCACTGTCATAGTAAGTCATGTTGTATTTAATCCAGTTAAAAAGTGGTCACAGGAGAAGCTTTTGAGATGCATGTTTCTACCAGGTGTAAACGACCATCTGCCTCACCTAATTTCATGTAATTAAAGCAAAAAGTAGGATAAATATTTAACATAAGAGTGAGAGATGAGACAGACCATGACCTACACATCTTTAAACATGTGAAGATCAACAGTTGGTGGTTGAATGTGTCAAATACAGAAAGAGACAACAACAACAAAAAAACACAAAAAATATCTTAAATATTGTTTTTCATTATTTATGGGGGGTTCTGAATTATTTATCTGAAAATTCTGTTTGGCTAATAGAGCTGTGTGAAAATCACACTTTCAATTGAGGAACAAATATAAAAGACTGAGAAGGCATAGGAGACACTTAGAAATCAAATAATTTGCCGCCTTCAGTTTAGATGCTCTTTCATGCAAGTTTGCAAAGCTGGATCGATGAGACACATCAGAATCTTTGAAGTATCCACTCTGTTGTTATTTTTCTTCCAGCATGTCTTATTTGTCTCTGGGATTTGGATAGGCTCGCAAAGGGAGGAAGCAAAGAACAGATTGATGGGAACCCTGACCCAATTTTATGCTCTAACATGACCCTGACTATGATGGGCAAGCTATAAGAGTCAGACTTCAGATAGAGTCAAACAGGTAGATAAAGAGAGATTTAAGCTGAAATTTGTCATTTCTGCAGCTCATTTCACCAAATGGAATTGCAAGTCATTACCCATATCTTCCATTAGTCATAAAACAAGTCCCACCCCAATTTCATGCCATCAATTGAGGCAATTCTCCAACAAACATGAGCTGCAGTGTTTACATTTTTCAGGGAAATCAACCTACAAATGGCTTACTTATAGGTATCTTTGCATATTTAGCTGGGACAGGAAAAATGTGTTTAACTTTTTAAAAAAATCACACACTTCATCTTTAAGTCAATTCATGATTTAAGTGGCCCAGATTTCTTTGGTGATGGAGGAACATTTTAAAGGTTGTGTTTACTCTTTTATAGCTTCAGAGGGGTTTATGAAACCCCACAAGCTTCTTTGAGTCATATGTTTAAAAAAATATAGTATATAATCTTAATAATAATAGCAATTATATGTATCACTGAAATAACAAATATTGTTTTTGTGACAACTCTCCTTAAATTAAGTAGTTTAATCCATAACATTTCAACAAGTATTATTTGCACCTAGTCCAACTAACGTAAAATATTCCTTTGAAATGTGAAATTGCATACATTTACTAGAATGAGTTATTAACTGGGAAAAGAAGATTCAAGGCCATCACAATAGATCTTTGTGGTTTTTAAAAAGTACATTGTGAGAAGAAATTCCATAATCTGATGGCACAGAGGCCAAGTCTTTCCATTAGAAACATTGGCACACATTTCTCCAAACTTTTTGAAGTTGTCTCACAAATTAAGATAAAGATCTACTTGCGTTGCACATGCACTGCCCCAGGCTACGCTTCTCAACTGCCAAATGATGAATTCAGCCTGTACTTTGGAATGAAAGAGCTCTCCTGATGGTGGGTTGAAGGACTAAAAGCAAAGCCATTTTGAGACCAATGATTGACACTGACAAACAAAAGGGCTCTGCAACTTTCGCCAAGAAAGCAATCAAAACATACAACCTCTATTGAATTTCAGACTTATCGATGTTGAGGGCCATTACTGGGCCTTATTATGTTAGAATCATCTTCCAAAAGTGAGGGGGGCATGTTCAGATTTATTGATTCACCCCATAAAGAAACATTTCTCCTCATAGGATACATTACACTTGAAATATTTAAAAAGAGAGAGTGCTGCATTTGCTGTGTATATAAATGTTTCATAATTGGGCTTATGCAACTTTTAAAGTTAAAAATAGATATAGATACATGCAGTATATAGTGGGGTCTAAAAATATGAGACCATATTTGCCATCTATTCCCCCCATTTATTTTAGGATTTTTACAATTGTTTAAAAAGAAAATGTACAATGTAAAATGAAAGAAGTATCTAATATTCTGCAGTTTTTCTCTGAAAATAATAAAAAGTAACCAAATTTCAAAATATCAGTTTTGCTTTCTTTCAATGAAGCACACAAGATTCTCTTGGGAACATTCTGAATTAATGGTTGGATAACAAAGCATCAGGTTTTGTGCAAACTTGTGAAGTCCATGGACTGAGTGCATGTTTTTAAAGGCTAAGGGAGACATACTATATTTACAAAATTCTAAGAAATACTGAAATTCATGTACATTTAAGTTTTTACTAAATGTTTATGGTCATAATAATATGTGTAATTATATATATATAATATTATTTATATTTATATATATATATATTTATATATATATAAATATCTCAGTGGCAAGAAAAAGTATGTGACCCTTTGGAATTAGCTGGTTTTCAGTGCCCTTTTTACACCATATGTAATTCTGTGTGTTCTTCCCAAACAATTCAACCTTAGTTTCATCAGTCCACAAAACATTTACCCAGTAGCGTTGTGGAGTGTCAAGATGCTCTTTGGCAAACTTCAGGCGAACAGCAATGTTTTTGTTGGAAAGCAGCGGCTTCTTTCATGGTGTTCTACCATAGACACTGTTTAATGTTTTCCATATTTTACACTCATGAAAAGAGATGTTAACTAGCTCCAATGATTTCTTAAAATTTGTAGCTGTCACACTAGGGTTCTCTCTTACCTTAATGAGCATTCTGCTGTGTGCCTTTTTAGTCATCTTTGCTGGATGGCCACTTCTAGAGGGAGTAGCTAAAGCTACATCATCTCCATTTATAGACAGTTTGTCAAATTGTGGACAGATGAATATACAAGCTCTTCAAGATAACTTTGTAAACCATTCCAGCTTAATGCATAGCCAGAATTCTTGATCACAGGTCTTCTAAGATCTATTTTGCAACATCAGCAGATGCTTCTTGTAATTAGCAAACTCAAAATGTTTGAGTGCATTTAATAAGTCAAAGTAGATCTAACTCAAACCTCCAATCTCTATTAATGAATTGGATGCCGGGTTTGCCAACTCCAAACTCTAATTAGCATTTGCTGATGTCTTTAGACTTAAGGTTCATTTACTTTTTCCACAGCACTATGCATTTTAAATGGGATGTGTTCAATAAAGGCATGAAGATTAAACTTGTTTGTGTGTTGTTAGCTTAAGCACGTTGTGCTTTGTGACTTTGATGAAGATGTGATCACATTTTATGACCAATTAATGCACGAAACCAGCTAATTCCAAACGGTTGCTACTTTATATATAATTAGAAAAATTCAAAATAGAAGCATAAATTATTAATAATTACTGTTATTTATGTATTTATAATTCTAATGTATTTAATTGTAAATAAATGAAATTATAAATATGTATAAATTACCGCCCCATTCCTTTGCATTCAGTGCTATACACCTTGCATCTTGAGATAAGAGCTAGCCATCTGCTTCTGTTGCAGTGCAGCCCATAGCAATAAGAGTAATTTGTTTACCAGAAATTAATTTGTCATAGGTCTTAAGAGAATTCGGTATTCATCACCACACAAAAGTGACCAAATTATGATATTTTAAGAGTCAGATTTTTTTTATAAATCTAAAACTAAAAAGACTCTTAGTGGCACTGATTTTAGGGTTGTTTTGGAGAATAAAGTAATTTAACAGGACCTGCAGAACCCTTTGGAGGCAGATAGGCTGTAATTTGGGCAGTGAGTGGTCCGCTCAGGTATAATAAAGGAGTCCTAGCGAGAACTGAAATGTGCTTTATCTTGATGCCAGAGCACTTTCTACCCAAACAATCCTTTACAGCCTTTTCTAAACTTCAAGTGAACAGTAAATTATAGCAGTGATATTGTCCTCACCTGAAAGGCAAAACCTGTTGCTGAAACCTCTCTATCTTAGTCTTTCTAGTCTTGCACGCTCCTCTTTGCCATGAAAAATTACCGTTTGTTACATTTGGTGTTGCATCATATATGCTAGTACTATACATTACATTTACCATAATATCTCCCTCATCTATTAAAGCAATATCACTTGAAAAAGAATGCTTTACAGAATATTATCACAGTAATTTGTCTAAGTTTTGACTTTTGACTTTTTTGACTTTTCATGTATAACTGTCTCTAAAGTTTACTCAGAATGGTACTAAAAACAAAAAACATCCAATGAATGGCAGTTCTGTGGACGGAAAAGCCTTGTTGATGAGAGAGGTAAACGGGTGGCCAGACTGGTTCAAACTGACAGAAAGGCTACAGTAGCTCAGATAACAACTCGGTGCAATTGTATTGAGCAGAATAGCATTTCATTTTGAAACTTGTGGCGTATGGGCTACAACAGAATAAAGCTTTCCCAATAAAGCTTATCCAATCAAACTAGAGGTCTGGAACTAACTGTTATGTAATAACATGACTGCATTATTAACATCTATAGGCCAATAGCCTGTAGGGATGCACCAATACCACTTTTTCTCTTCCAATTCCGATATCAGAAATCTCAGTATTGGCCGATACCGATAACCAATGTTTTTTTTGCATAATCAGCTTAGAATACATTTAAATTTACATTTATGCATTTGGCAGACGCTTATCCAAAGCGACTTACAGTGCACTTATTACAGGGACAATCCCCCCAGAGCAACCTGGAGTTAAGGGCCTTGCTCAAGGGCCAAACAGTGGCATTTTGGTGGTGCTGGGGCTTGAACCCCCGACCTTCTGGTCAGTAACCCTGAGCCTCAACCGCTGAGCCTTTAATATGCTTTAATATGTAAAGAAACACACACCTCTAACTACACATTATTTCAATATAAACGTATAGCTTATTAAGAAAAACTTTATTGGTAACTAGTATACTGGATAATGTAGCAGCAAAATTAACCGTAATTCCAGTATAAGTCATCAGTAGAAAAGACTTCTGGACTTGAAAGGATTCAGATCTCTTTTTGTTCAATTTAGTTGTACGATATCAGCTCACTTTTCATTCACATTATAATTTATTAACATGATAATAATAATAATAATATATTATAATAGTAATATATCTCAATCGTGCACCTTTTGTCACAGGTCCACCGGTCTCTCTCTCACTTTCTTCTTCACTGCCGACACAGCGCTCACTCTCCCCTGGGTTCTGATTACACGCACCTGCATATCATTAGTGGCTAATCAATGACTGCATATATACCCCACTTTCTCACACACACACACACACACACACACACACACACACACACACACACACACACACACACACACACACACACACACACACACACACTTTATCTGTTCTTAAGAATACTATCTCTGAGACTCCACACCTTTCTACTATGTCAGACTTACCTGTGTCTTCATTATTGCCTGCAAGTATCATAAGACTGTTGTGAGTTATATGTTCATCGTGTCTATATCCTGTCTGGATATTAATCGCCTGCTGTTTGCCACTCTGCTCAACTGGATTTACTCACAATGTTTGCATCACTGTTTCAATCATCTGTTCAATAAACCCTGCTGCTGAGTTAATATCTCTGTCTCTGTGAGTCACTCTGTGACACCTTTAACTTTTAAACCCTCACACTTTTATTTTGACCTTCTGAACTCTCCAGGAAGTCCTGTATGTGTCTGTTTGTACACAAGATCTCAGTAGTTTAGTTCGTTTCTTATTCAAATTCTGGTAAAAATGCACCTCCAGTGCCATTCTAAATGAATATAAGTGAAGCGAACTATTGAGCATCTACATCTGAGATGTTGTTTGTGAGTAGCTCTCAAATATTGCGCACTGCTTGAAGTAAACAGAGCAGTGCCATTCAATAACGCGCTGGAGTTGTGCGTGCATTTTATATATTTACTTATAAAACACAGCCTTTTGTGATTCACAGAGCTATTGTACGTCTTCAAGTGGCTTTGAAAAAAAAATGCACGAGTCATATGAACTACATTAATTGTGTTTTAATGGTTCTTTTATGTAATTTTTTGAGCTTGACAGTAACAAACATTACTAACACACAGTATCGGATTTGGGTCGGACCGATACCCGATCCATCTAAAAACGCCAGTAATCGGAGCTGATACCGATCCAGGAACCAGAACGGTGCATCCGTAATAGCCTGTCAGCCATCAACACATCTGTGGCATGGGGAAGCGTGCTTGCTGTGCCTTCAGGTCACTCTCTCCTCTCACTGACACTCTGGCGTCCCTCTTTGGTCTCCATCCGCATTACTATAATGAGGACAGGTGTTAGGGATAATTGTGAACCAAGTAACGAGGCTTACTGCTCTCTCCAACAGACCAACACATGACCACGCCCCCATGCCACAACATCCTATTACTATATTAAGGGTTCTCAAAGCATTTATTACAACACATTACACAGTGCATAGTAACAATTAAATCCAATGCACAGATAAATAGAAATTCATATTCGTAGCATACTCTTAAATATTAGTATACCTTGAATCATATCAAACATTGTACTCTTTCAGAAAATTTTAATCCTTACCTGCTCATCTGAAATGCCTGCCTTGGCTGCGGTCCTCACCCTGTCTCATATCCACTTGAGCCAGAATTTTTTTTTTAAAAAAACTCTATGGATGCTTTTATCATCTCAATTGAACACATGACTTGTATTACGCATGCTATATAACCTAATTATATTGCCATTTTCACATGGGGGCTTTGAAACATTTTAAGACATTAGGCATAACCTTCTGTAAATTTGCTTTTGAAATGTGTATTGAGAAAGGCACTATACAAATCAAAAATAATTTACGTGATCACCTGTCTTTTCAAAAGTGTTTGTTTGCCTCTTGGAGATTACAAAAAATACCGTAACAGAGTGAACAAATAAGACACTGAACAAACAAGACAAGCAGTATTTGCTTCATTACCTGGTTAATGCAGTAGAAAGGGAGGGAGATCCAATTTTAGAGTGTTTGTCCTCAGCTAAAGTCATAGCTGTAGGAAAGGAAATAAGAGGTATTGGTCTTGATTGATTACAAGACACGTAGTCATTTAAATTTCTGGCCATGTTTGGGAAAACAATGTCAATATCTTGTCCGTGAGCACCTAGATTTAAAAGAGGCTGTATTCTGCAATACCTGATGAGTTTGTATCAGATTCATTCATTGCATATTGAAGTACTGTTTTTGTGTTCTTTGTTCTTTTCTTGGGGTGAGGAGTACTGCTTGATCTTTCTCAAAACCGCTGGTAATATCTTATGTAGGGTAGGAGCTTGTGAAGTATTTATATGTAAATACAATGTAATACACTTTTTCTTTGCCAAAAGGTTGTCATGTATATACTGTATCATTGGACATGTATTGTACTGTAATTTGTTTTTACAAAGACATTGTGATTATATTAGATAATTTAAAACATTTATGAGTGGTGGTGGCGTAGTGGGCTAAAGCACATCACTGTTAATCAGAAGGTCGCTGGTTCGATCCCCACAGCCACCACCATTGTGTCCTTGAGCAAGGCACTTAACTCCAGGTGGCTCTGGGGGGATTGTCCCTGTAATATGTGCACTGTAAGTCACTTTGGATAAAAGCATCTGCCAAATGCATAAAAGTAAATCTAGCTAAATTTTTTCATATTGTGTAATACTGGAAGAGTAAGAACATAGTTTTGAAACTTTGTAAAGTTTTATGATTCCCGGCCCCTAAGCGTTCAATAATTTACATCATGATGGGAACCCAACTGGTATATCAATATTTTTTGCACCTCTCCATTTGATTCCAGCAGCGTGAACAGATGTAATAAGACATGTAACAAACAGCAGGGTCTTTAGCAGTATGCTAATTAAAAGGTGGATTTACAAAGAAGGGATGGTAAGAATTAAATACACACTAGGTGCCACTGGGAATATATCTGTTTTTATAAGCATTTTGTTCCACAGAGATTGAGTTTGGCTGTACTTTGGGTCTCTGACTTAAATTTTAAGTGCAATAATGTGGGATTGAAGGACAATGCCAAATGGCTTTTGAAGGAGATGTTTCTAATCAGCATAATTTAGCATTTCAGTGTCACTTAAAGTGCACTTAAGTATAATTTTTTTCTCATAAAAAAAAATTAAAATGTAACTCCTATAGACATGAATTGTAATTTTGCACTATGTTTAGGAAATCATGACCAGTCGCATTAAAAGACTCAAGTCATATCAGTAACAGTAATAAAAGCTGTTTTATCGATTAACGCATTTATTGTTAATACAACATAAACACATGTTGGAAAAGGCTGAACTTTTGTAATGTGTTCACCCAGAGTCATTACACTGACACACACTTCACAACAGACACACACCAGAGCCCTTCTACCAATAGAGCCTACAAGTTTAGCATAAGATAGCAAATCATGGAGGGCCCGTAGACATTCTATGGGCGGTACTGTTGTAAAACACTACTTGAACGTTATGCTCTCTGCTTTGATAGAACCGCGGAGGTTGTATCTCAAAAAAATAAAAGAATCTCTGCGCGCACACAAAAAAAATCACATCCGTGATACAAATAATGGAGAAAGGATCTATTAATGCTATTTTATATTCAAAACAAGCCAAGATGGGACTTTTGATAGAAATCAAGTATTTTTCAGCCTATGTAATGTGCATTTTAATTACCACAGAAGCACGTCAAGCCTTAACTATAACCAAAACACAGAATGAGATGTTTTTGTTTGCAAGTGTTATTCATTTGAAGTTCAAAGCGGCGCTGGCTTTGATGCCCTGACGCGAATCATGAACACGACTTCAAGACAAACAAAGTGAATAGCCACAGTCTTCTGGCAGATTAATATTGTGGAGGATGAGAGTTCAAGAGATGTAATGACCATTGCAATGAATATGCAACCTATGTGAGGAATCCGTGTATCTTCCGTTTATTCTATTTCCATTTTGAAATAAAAAAAAAACGGATAAAGAGAAAAAAATGTTTTTCTTTAAAAAAAATTTTACAATTAAAAACAAATATACAGTACACAAATTGATTCGTTTTTTAAAAAGTATAATTCTAGCCTTTTTTTTTTATTTTTTGTTTCTCACTCTCCCTTCTCAAAACAAAATGAGAAGAAAACATTTTTAATTGACTTAACTCTTCTCATCAACACTTACAAAAATTACCAGCAGGGGGAGTTAAGATAAGATACCTAATATATATTTGACATGGGGTAAGAGGATGTGATTCCCTATTGATGTTACTCCAGCTGTGTAATCGCTATGGGGACACGTCCCATGTCACGTGATCAGAAGTCCTTATACAATCACGCCAATGTATTGGCTGATGGCGCTTAAGCAACACCCCCAGGGAGCTATGTCACAAGCTCCATAAAGGTGCTCGCTTTGTGTCATCACGTGAGATTTTCTGTTCTTCAATGCAAGATTTTGTCTAAGCCCATGTTTGTACAAATGACTCATGTCAAATCGAGGATCATTATTGTCCCTTTTGAATGGAAAACACGTAAGGATGTTGTTATACAGTGTTGTGATTTTCGACTATGTGTCTGAGAGGTTGGAGTGCTAGTGGACACCGGTTTCTTCCTCATGTTTACCAAACTCCCCCTGAGCGAAAGCGCGAGCCTCATCGGACAAGCTCGGACAAAGGATGCAAAATCCATCCTGAGTTGGACTCAAAATGTTGCCGAGTATGGCTGCTGCGTTGCGAGCTCCGATACAACACTGCGGTTTATTGTTTGATTGTTTACAGTTCTTTGTTTTGTTGTTCTTTGTTTTTTTGTCATGGATGTTGTCTGCCTTATTGTTTACGACAGACAAACGCTTTTGGACATTGGTTCTACAATTACACATCGAAAACCGGACTTCAAATTCCTGAATGCCGACCCGCTGTTTACAAACACGCCGGCGGAGCCCTTTGTCTGGGCTGCTCGGCCGTGGAAATGCAGAAGGAAAAGGGGAAAAAGAGCCGGCGTTCTCATCAGAGTAAGACGTTGAGCAAATCGACCCCCGCTACCCAGTATACTACTGGTAAATGTTCAGTCTCTGGACAACAAGTTCTGCGAGCAGAAAGCGCGGATCTCTTTCCAACGAGAGACGAGAGATTGCTGTGTTATCTGTCTTACAGAAACCTGGATGTCTGCGGAGATTCCAGACTCGGCCATTGAAATCACGGGCTTCTCCGTGCACCAGCGGACATAGCGGAAGACCTCTCAGTTAAAAGCAGAGGTGGTGGTGTACGTTTTACATTTACATTTATTAATTTGGCAGACGCTTTTATCCAAAGCGACTTACAAAAGAGGAGGAACATCAGCGAATCATCTTAGGGAGACAGTGGTACAAAAAGGGCCATATTACAAAGTTTCACTATCATCATAATAGTATACAAAACAGATTTAAGTGCATCAAGAAATTTTTTTTTTTAGTGACCGGTTAAGTGCTTTTGGAAAAGATGTGTTTTTAGCCGTTTTTTGAAGATAGAGTGTGAGTTAGCTTCCCGGATTGAGTTGGGAAGGTCATTCCACCACCGTGGTATGATGAAACTGAAAGTCCGGCAAAGTGTTTTGGTGCCTCTTTGTTCTGGTACGACAAGGCGACGTTCCTTAGCCGACCGCACGCTTCTGGTGGGAACGTAGATCTGCATAAATGTTTTTAGGTATGCTGGAGCAGACCCAGTGACTGTTTTATATGCCAGCATTAGGGCCTTGAATTTAATACGTGCATGAACCGCCAGCCAGTGGAGAGAGACAAAGAGTGGTGTAACATGTGCTCTCTTAGGTTCATTAAAGACCAGACGTGCTGCTGCATTCTGGATCATTTGGAGAGGTCTAATAGCACATGCAGGAAGGCCTGCAATGAGAGCGTTACAGTAGTCCAGTCTAGTTATGACAAGGGACTGAACGAGCAGTTGTGTGGCATGTACAGAGAGGAAGGGTCTTATCTTCCTGATATTGTAGCGTGTAAATCTACAAGATCTTGCAGTTTTTGAAATGTGGTCTGTGAAATTTAGCGCATCATCAATGTTACCCCTAGATTTCTGACCGTTTTGGAAGGTGAAACTGTAGTTGGACCCAGCTGCACGGTGATGTTGTGTTCAACAGCCGGGTTGGCTGGAAAGACAAGGAGTTCGGTCTTGGCCCAGTTTGAGTTGAAGGTGGTGTTCCTTCATCCAGGCTGAGATATCTGCCAAACAGGCAGCGATTCGAGCGGTCACTGTGGTGTCGTTGGGCTGGAAAGACAAGTAGAGTTGCGTGTCATCAGCGTAGCAGTGGTAAGAGAAACCATTGACTGGATGATGGGTCCCAGTGATGTTGTGTATATTGGGAAGAGAAGTGGCCCAAGCACTGATCCCTGAGGTACCCCAGTAAGTAACTGGTGTGGCTTGGATACTTCCCCTCTCCATGCTACCTCAAAGGACCTTTCTGAGAGATAAGAGTTGAACCAGTCAAGCACAGTTCCAGTGATACCCAGTTTAGAGAGGGTGGAGAGAAGGATCTGATGGTTGACTGTGTCAAAGGCAGCAGAAAGGTCCAGCAGAATCAGAACGGATGATTTCGATTCAGCTCTCGCCTGTCTCAGCGACTCGATGACAGACAGCAGGGCAGTCTCAGTGGTGTGTCCACTTTTGAAGCCCGACTGATTGTCATCCAGCAGCTTGTTCTGTGAGAGATAGGCGGAGATCTGATTGAAAACTGCCCTTTCAAGTGTTTTTGCCATGAATGTGATGAGAGAGACTGGTCTGTAGTGTTCTATCTGTGTGGGGTTAAGTGCAGGTTTTTTCAGCAGTGGGGTTACTCGAGCCTGCTTATATTTAGTGGGAAAAGTGCCTGCAAGAAGGGATGTGTTAATTATGTGTGTAAGTGCCGGTAGGATGGACGGAGAGATGGCCTGGAGAAGGTGTGATGGAATGGGGTCAAGGGAACAGGTTGTGGGGTGGTTGGAGAGGAGGAGTTTAGAGACCTCAGTGTCAGATAAAGGAGAGAACATAGGGAAAGAAGGGTTGCATACAGGAGCCAGGTGTTTGACAGGGTGTGGTGCTGTGAATGTATTGCTGATGGCTGTAACCTTTCAGTAAAAAATGTGGCGAATATATCTGCTGTCAGTGATGTGTCAGGTGGTGGAGGGGGAGGGCAGAGAAGTGTGTTAAATGTTCTAAACAAGCTACGAGTGTCAGTGGTGCTGTTGATCTTGGTCTGGTAATATGAAGTTTTTGCAGTTTTAACGTTATTTGAAAAAGTTGCGAGCAGAAGCTGATATTTACCTAGATCAGCTGGATCTGTAGATTTCCGCCATGTCCTCTCAGTTGCCCTGAGATCAGTCTGATGTTCACGAAGGACGTCAGACAGCCAGGGGCTGGGTGGTGTAGTCCGTGCTGGTCTAGAGGAGAGAGGACAGATGTTGTCTAGACAGGTTGTTAAAGTAGAGCTAAGTGTGTCTGTGGCAGTGTTTACATCAAGCATGGAAAATACATTTATTGTGGGAAGAGAGGCAGAGACATCAGTGGAAAGGCGAGAGGGTGAGAGGGAACGGAGGTTACGGCGAAAGGAAACCAAAGGTGGGGTCGGTTTTACAATGGATGGGAGAATCATGTTGAATTGAACAAAGTAGTGATCAGAGACATCTAAAGGTGTAACAAGAATATTAGAGGTGGTACAGTTACGTGTAAAAATGAGGTCCAGCTGGTTGCCCGACCTGTGAGTTGCTGTGGTGTGTAGTCTTTCCAAGTCAAATGAGGCCAGAAGAGTATTCAGTTCAATGGCCTGGGGTTTGTCTTGGTGTATGTTGAAATCACCAAGAACCACAAGTGGCATGCCATCCTCTGGCAAGGAGGACAGCAGGACATCCAATTCCTCAAGAAAGCTTGTCAGCTGACCTGGGGGGGCGATAGATGACAACAACATGTAATTTTGTGGGTTGCATTGTAGTAATGGCATGGAATTCAAATGATCAACAAATCATGGTGTGATCAGAGGAACGTACATTTCATCAAGTCTTTCTGCTCTCCTGATCTGGAATATCCCATGCTTCTGTCGACCATTCTAGCTACTGAGGGAATTCACAGCGGTCATCATCACAGCTGTGTACATCCCCCCACAAGCCGACACAGACCAGGCACTCAAGGAACTGTATGGGAGCATAAGTGAGCAGGAAACAGCGCACCCTGAAGCCGCGTTTATTGTTACTTTAACAAAGCCAATTTTAAATCAATCGCTCCAAAATACCACCAACACATAAACTTCAACACATGAGGGGACCGGGTTTTAGATCATTGTTACTCTCCTTTCTGGGATGGCTACAAATCCCTCCCCCGTCCCCCATTTGGCAAATCGGACCACTCTTCCGTTTTGCTTCTGCCCGCTTACAGGCAGAAACTGAAACGGGAAGCACCCACCTTCAGAACGATCCAGTGCTGGTCGGACCAATCAGATTCTGCGCTACAAGACTGTTTTGATCACGCGGACTGGGAGATGTTCCGGTCCACCTCTGATGACGACATCGAGGTTTACGCTGACAGCGTAACGTGTTTCATCAAGAAGTGCGTAGAGGACGTTGTTCCGACCAAAACAATACGGATATACCTCAACCAGAAACCATGGGTTAACGGCGATGGTCGCGCGGCACTCAATGCGCGGACCTCCGCTTTTAATTCTTCTAACACGGAGGAGCATAAATAAGCCAGTTATACCCTCCATAACACTATCAGTTCAGCCAAACGCCAGTACAGGCACAAACTTGAAGGTCAGTTCAACACCACCGACTCTAGAAGTATGTGGCAAGGAATTAACACCATCACGGACTACAAACGGAATAAAGACTCCGCTGTGAATACTGCTGCATCTCTCCCGGACGAACTTTATACATTTTATGCTCGTTTCGAGGACAATAACACCGCCCTCGCAGAGCGAGCACTCGCGGCTGACGCTACAGAGGTTGGTACACTCTCTGTCTCTGTTGTGGATGTAACCCGATCCTTCCGACGGGTGAACATCCGTAAAGCCGCGGGTCCAGACGGCATTCCGGGCCGCGTCATCAGAGTGTGCGTGAATCAACTGGCTGGTGTTTTTACGGACATTTTCAATCTTTCCCTCTCCCTGTCTGTAGTCCCCACATGCTTCAAAACATCAACCATTGTGCCTGTACCGAAGCAAGCCATAATCACTTGCTTAAATGACTGGCGTTCTGTTGCTCTGACCCCCATCATCAGCAAATGCTTTGAGAGGTTAATCAGAGATTACATCTGCTCTGTGCTGCCCACCTCTTTGGACCCATTGCAGTTGCCTACCGCAACAACCACTCCACTGATGATGCTATTGCAGTTACACTACACACTGCTCTCTCCCATCTGAAAAAAGGAACACATATGTGAGAATGCTGTTTGTAGACTACAGCTCAGCATTCAACACCATAGTGCCCTCCAAGCTTGACGAGAAACTCCGGGCTCTGGGCTTAAACAGCTCGCTGTGCAGCTGGATCCTGGGTTTCCTATCAGGCAGACGTCAGGTGGTTAGAATAGGCAGCAACATCTCCTCATGACTGACCCTCAACACTGGAGCCCCGCAGGGCTGTGTTCTCAGCCCACTCCTGTATTCACCATACACACATAACTGTGTGGCAACACGGTTCTACACTAGTACTGTAGAGAGCATCCTGACTGGCTGCATCACCGCCTGGTATGGCAATAGCACTGCCCACAACCGCAAAGCCCTGCAAAGTGTGGTGCGAACTGCCAGAAACATCATCAGAGGTGAGCTTCCCTCCCTTCAGGACATATATACCAGGCGGTGTGTGAAAAAAGCTCGAAGGATCAACAGAGACTCCAGCCACCCGAGTCATGGTCTGTTCTCACTGCTACCATTAGGCAGGCGGTATTGCAGCATCAGGACCCGCACATTTCATATACTCTCTACTTATTGTATTGTATATTGTGTATTCCATATTGTGTGTATTGTTTACTGTACATTGTATATAATTATTGTGTTGTGTATGTGTACATTTGATATGTAAATTGTGTTGTGTAAGTATGTTGTTGTACATATACCAAGTACTGTAATTGGTATATGTCTCGTCACTGTCAGGACTGCTATGTTGCCCGGAACTGCACACAAGAATTTCACCTACTGTTGCACTTGTGTACATGGTAGTGTGACAATAAAGTGATTTGATTTGAAAAGAGTTACCACGCATGTCTTGAGCAATCACAATTATTAAATGCTGTATAATGAATTCGGCATCGGGAGGCAAGGAATAATTTGCCCCTTGTCCTTATTGTCTTTTTCTGTGTCATTATGGAGAATGCACATAAATAAGGCAATAGAGGAGCGGCAAATAAGGCCTTCTCTCTCTCCCCTCCCCATTCGAAGCACACTGCTCATAATATTCCCCAGAGTGATGGCGAACAAATGTGCGAGTGCTTCGTCTGTGCCATTATTCTTTAGGAATTTTATCAGGAGTTCACTTTTACCAAATGCATCACGTAAGAGCATGACTTAGAGATAATATCAGCTCTGTTTAGAATTTCCCTCGTGTTCCCCCGGCGGTTTACATTAAGGAACGTGTTGGTAAAGGCGATGCTTTTGATCCGTGAGGATGTTTCACGCAATCCAGGTCCTACATTTTGCTCCCCCATTAAATGCTGGGACCAGATTAGTGTCTAATCCATTTCTTCAGTACATTAATTTAGCTAAATTTCCTCTGTAAATTATGCTGGTGAACAAGCGTTGCCTCCATGTCTAAGAAATGTCTAATTCGGGGCATGCGTAATACAATTCAATGTATGATAAAAATAGATCTACACACGAGCCTACTGTCTCCATGACCAAGAGTCTCGAGATATGCATAACAGAATTTGATGTTCATTAAAGTACAAATGTACACAAGGCACACAGTCAGCATAAGCACCACAGGATGTCTCCCCATAAGAACGAAGCTGTGTGAGCCTTCTTGTTTTGTCAATTCCCTATGTACATTTCTTCCCCATTTCTATGCTAGGGAAGAGGATATAGCTGGTGTCCTCTGCTGTATATGCATTCAGAGTGTCCTGCCCTTTATATTTGCCTGATTTAATTTGGCCTCTGTCTCCATGGCCAAAAGTTTTCAGATATGTCTAACTGAATTTGATGTACACAAAACACACAGTGAGCATAAGCAGCACACGTCCCCCCCCCCAAACACAATGCTGGGGCCATTGTGACAAACCAACTCTCACAAATAAACATCTCCCCCAATTTCATACAATTTTCCCCATTCAAGGTACCAGTGTAAGTGTTTATTCTATCAGCTTCCCTGCTGCGAAGGCATCTCAGGGCACCCATATTTCATGCCTAAATACAATAAAGGCAAAGACATTATTAAAACCTCCTCAGCCAGCCTCAGTATTAAAGGAGCGAGCTTTCACCTCCACTGTGTGGTTGCTGCTGGCGCCTAGCTCGAGTGTATGTTTGTAGCCTGCTAGCATTTTTAGCATTGCTTATCTATCTGTTTTCAGCTTTATTCTTTAATATCTGCCATTTTTCAGCATGCATCAGGTTTCCCCTAGAATTATTCTCTTATCACGATTCAGCTGCATGCATTTTTCAGAGTGCATCCGCTTTCTATTTTTATCGCGATTAAGTTGCATGCATTTTACAGCGATCACCTGTTTTTTCTGTGTTACACGGATTATTACATCGATCTCAAAGCACCTTTAACAAAAATACCATAACAACAAACAATTGCGTGAGGGATTCTCACCGATCTCAAACCCTCGTGGCTCAAGAACAACCAACAACAAACAATTGCGGTAAGTCATGCCATTCGCTCATATTATTGCTTCCTGCATTACATGCCACACATTTACTATTGCTTCTTCTATCAGCAGTGTGGGATTCACATGTGATAAATGTAAGGAATTAGTCAGGCTGATGGAAAAGTTTAAGGAGTTAGAGACCCATATCCGAACGCTAGTAGAGGTCAGTGAGAAAGAGAAGCCGGTATATATTGTTTCTAATGCAGGTAGTACAGCAGGCTGAGTGGTGTCTGGAATATAGCATAGTATTTATAGACAACTGGAAGAGTTTTTGGGGTAGACCTAACCTGCTAAAGAGAGACGGACTCCATCCCTCCAGGAAAGGTGCCGCTCTCTTCTCTAGTAATTTGGGTCATAGTGATAGTATTTGACTAAGACAGGGCTACTAAACATTAGATCTCTGAAAATTATTACAGATCATAGTTTGGATGTGCTCTGTATGACTGAAACCTGGCTTAATCCTGTATAATATATTTGTTTAAATTAATCTACTACCCAAGGTTATTGTTATAAAAATGAGCCTCGTCTGAAGGGTCAAGGAGGAGGAGTTGCTACAATTTACAATGACGTTTTTGGTGTTACTCAGAGGACAGGATATAATTGTAAGTCTTTTAAACTAATAATGCTTAATGTAACACCGTCAAATATAAACAAAAAGTATCTTCCATCTTTTGCCCTTTCTACAGTATATAGAAACCCAGACCTTATTCTGATTTCCTTGGTGAATTTGCAAATTTTCCATCAGCTCTAGTGGTTACTGTAGATGGAGCTTTAATTGTTGGTGACTTCAAGATTCACATAGATAATGATAATGACACATCGGGATTAGCAATTATCAATATTCTCAAATCACTTGGAGTCAGACAAAATGTGACCGGACCAACTCATCACCATAATCATACGCTAGATTTAATTATGTCATATGGAGTTGATGTTGATACTATAGAAATTCTACCACAGAGCGATGACATCTCAGATAATTACCTAGTTTCTTGTATGCTGTGATCAGATAATGTTACTCAATCTACACCACGCTATCATTCAGGTAGAACAATTATTTCAACCAGTATAGATTGCTTGCTCTTATCATCTGCATCTGCATTTAAATTTTAGTGCTTTTATATCTTAGTGCTGCCTTCAACATGATAGATGACGATATACTCTTGAATAGGCTAAATAATTATGTTGGCATTTTTTGTGTGTATCAATGAAATCAAAGCTTGGATGGCCATACATTTCCTTCTACTCAATTCCGACAAAACAGAGGGACTAAAAAGTCTTGTAATTTGACTCTCGATGGATGTACTGTTACATCGTCTTCAATAGCGAAGAACTAAGGTGATATATTTGATACCAATATGCCATTGAAAATCAAATTTGCAATGTAGAACAGCATTCTTCCACCTAAGAAATATTGCTATGTTATGACACATGCTCTCTGTTGCTGATGCTTAAAAACTAATTAATGCATTCATGACCTCAAATCTTGATTATTGTAATGCATTACTGGGAGGATTTCCAGCAAGTTCAGTAAACAAACTTTAGTTGGTTCAAAATTCAGAAGCCATAGTGCTGACTAGAACAAAGAAATATGATCCTAATAGTCCCATTTTATCATCGTTACATTGGCTACCTGTTAAATGTTGTATTCATTTTAAAATTCTGTTAACTAAATACAAAGCTTTGAATGGACTAGCTTCACATTACTTAAGTGACTTTCTACCACACTATATTCCATCATGTTCATTACGATCACAAAACTATGGCCTATTAATAATTCCTAGAATATCAAAATAAAGAGCTAGATCCTTTTCCTATTTGGTTCCTTAATTATGGAATAGTCTCTCTAACGCTGCTCGGGATGCAGACACACTCACAGGGTTTAAGTCTAGACTAAAGATGCATCTATTTAGCCATGCGTACACCTAATTTATTCTTCACCACACAATTAGGCTGCTTTAGTTATGTCTGCCTGGAACCTGGAACATTGATCATGATCTATAACTCTGCAAAAATGTAATGGTATCTAAGCTAATATTGTTCTATTTGTTTCCATATCTCAACCTCGGGACTCCTATCCTGAGGTCAACAGAACCATCTGCATCCAGCTCCATTCCTGCTTAGTATCGGACTCCACTGCTAGTGATGATGATAAAATGCAGCTGGTGCCAGCCAGACAACACTTCAGTCTATTACGATGGACCTCAGAGGTCATATGCTGTTGCCTGAACCTTGGACTTAGGATAAACCTCACCGAAACTACCTCCGGTTGAACTGCAAGGCATCTCACTGATCTCAGCCTGTATCACCTTGGTCTAATGATGGACTACACTCTTAAAATGGAATACATAGACTATCAATAAATTGCCAACAAAAGCCTTCATTAGCCAACTACCAAAGGACAATGTATCTATATGAACTTCTGCATTAAATCCAGTATGAACTTTAAATACATTAGTCATTATTCTTACAGTTCTTACAAAATCTATGTTTAAAATTATTAAAATAAGTAAGTGTTAAGGGCCAGTGTAAACCATGACTTGCACTGTACATAAAAAAGTAATATTGGCATTATATTCGTGCTGTTAGCCAGAAGGGAACTGGACCCCAAAGAGAGACTGGTTTCTACCAAGGTTATTTGTCTCCATTAACCAACATCTTATGGAGTTTTGTGTTCCTTGCCACAGTCGCCTTTGGCATCCTCACTGGGTTTCTAAATAAAATTATTATTTAATTTACTTATTTTTATACACACTTCATAATCATATTTAATAAAACTACACAATGATGACTAACACTTTATAGATATTTCGGTTTCAATTTCTGTTAATGCATGATTTTCTGTAAAGCTGCTTTGAAACGATGCATGCTGTGAAAGGCGCTATACAAATACAAATAATTTGATGTGCCGCTGGTTCAGAGGCAGCCTCCAAAAATAAGACAAGTGTGCCATCTAGTGGTCATGGATCACGCTGTAGGCCAAAGCCATGAATTAATCCCTCTGTCTGCCCATCTGTCGGCTTGGCATGTTCATGATTACCACACTAGCCAGTGGTGTAAGTCCGAGCAGTTGTATGTGTGCTTTGGTGGCCACTACAGAGGTGTTTCGGTGTCCAAGCAGAGACTCATTGGGTCGTCGATGCAATTTCGAGTGTTTACTTTCGCTTTCGGGCATTCGATCCCATTCTACGATGAGTGTTGCATCCTCAAAGTCTTTGACTAGACATTTTTATGGCAGTGGGGAGGTCCTCTATGCATACATTTGTGGGATTTTATCAACTGGATTAGGGTTTGACTTCTAATTCCCATGTTCTCTCTGTCAGAACAGGAGAAAGCTCATAATTTTCTCAGTTTTTTCAGACACTTTATCTCACTTGTGCACCTCTATATGCATGCCATACAGGCATAGACATTTGTCAGCTTCTGTTCGCATAGCGTGAATGTATACCGTTCCCCACAGTGATTACGCAGCTTGAGTGACCTTGATAAGGAAAGCCTCAGTTACATGAAGCACAACCCTGGTTCCCTGAGAGGGAACAAGACACTGCGTAAGCTTGCCATACTGTCTAGTAGCTCCAGAGGCTTGTGCTTTCCTGCAGAAAATCTGACACAATGGTGCAAAGCGAGCTCCTTTATTGAGCTCGTGAAGTGGCATCAGCCAATACATTTGCGTGATTGTATAAGGGCTTCAGACCACATGACATGGAACATGTCCTCATAGCGATTACACAGCAACTCATTCCCTCACAGGGAACCAGTTTTACACTTCGCATAACCAAGATGCTATTCAGATGATAAATATTAGTATAGTAATTATGGCATTTTGTGGAAAATTATTATCTAGGTGATTTTAAGGGATATACAGGGACAATTACAGGGACACTACGTTTCCCAGAATCCACTGCCCTAATCACTTCATTGTTATCCCCACTTGTATGCCATTCCCTCATCAGTTTCCCTGTGTATATATACCCTCTACTTTTGTTCATCATTGGTCAGTCCTTGAAGTGTAACATTTGAAGTGTTACGTTGTTCTAAGTTTAGATTTAGGGTTTGTTCCAGCTTTTGTTCCACTCCAGCGTATGTTCCAATCCAGTTTATGTAATTAAACGTTTGAAAGATTCTACTCCTGCATGTCCTCTCTTCCTCTTCCACTCCAAGACACCAAATGTTACAGAAAGACTGACCAACACAAGGAATACAGATATGCTTAGATCCACAGATCCAAAGCTTTTCGAGAGGCAGGGATCCTTTCCCTATTGGACTATATCATTGCCACTCTGATCCTCCATTTACCATCACTACCCTCCTTCTCCAAAGTAACTCATCTCCCAGTTCTCTCTCCTCACCTTGAGGGTTTTGGCGGGAACTCCAAGCCTTCCTTGGTCCCAGCTTCCACGACTCCTTCCTCACCCTCTGTCTCCAAGGTAACTCCACTCCATTCAACTCACCTAAAATAAAAACAATTTGGGGGGGAGGGACTCGTCCTCTCCTGTATCCGCTGGTTGATTCCCTGCCGCAGCCAGCAGTAGCGGCCATGGTTAGCGAGCCAGTGCACATGCCTGCCACGGTTAGCGAGCCAGTGCCCATGCCTGCCACGGTTAGCGAGCCAGTGCCCGTAGTCTCACCTGTCCCAGAGCCAGTGCCTGTGGCCTCGACCGTCCCAGATCCAGTGCCTGTATCCTCGACCATACCCATAACCACGCTCCCTGCTGGAGGTCGTTCCCCAGTCTCTGCATGTGTCACGAACACGGAGGTCGTTCCCCGGTCTCTCCCGGTGCTCGCAACCACAGAGGTCGTTCCCCGGTCTCTCTTGTTGCTCACAACCATGGAGGTCGTTTCCCAGACTCTACCATTGCCCTCGACCATGGGGGTCATTTCCCGGTCTCTGCCGGTGCTCACAACCATGGAGGTCGTTTCCCAGTCTCTACCAGTGCCCTCGACCATGGGGCCATTCCCCAGTCTCAGCCTGTACTCTCTTCCACGGCTCTCAGCCTCAAGCCTCTCATGGCTCATTCTACAGCTCAACCCCTCGAGCCTCTCACATCCCCAACTTCTACGGCTTCGCCTTCCACAACTCTGTCTTCTATGGCTCCACCTTCCACAACTCTGCCTTCTAGGGCTCCACCCATTGAGCCTCTCATGACTCTGCCTTCTATGGCTCTAGCCTTCTATGGAGCCACCCCTTGAGCCTCTCATGGCTCTGCCTTCCACGGCTCCACCCCTCAAGCCTCTCAAGGCTCCTTCTCCCTCGGCTCCACCCTCAAATGTCACAGATTGTCTCCACCGTGTTCAATGGCTCATATTATAAGTTTTCTCCTGCACTACGTTTCCTAGAATCCACTGCCCTACTTCATCGTTATCCCCACCTGTATGCCATTCCCTCATCAGTTTCCCTGTGTATATATACCATCTAATTTTGTTCATCATTTGTCAGTCCTTGAAGTGTAATGTTTGAAGTGTTGCGTTGTGCTAAGTTTAGATTTAGTGTTTGTTCCGGCGTTTGTTCCACTCCATCGATTACTATTGTTGAGCCTTTTGTCTGTTCCACTACAGTGTCTTTTCTACTCCATTGTACATTCCACTCCAGTTTATGTAATTAAAGGATTTAAAGATGTTACTCCTGCATCTCCTCTCTTCCTCTTCCACTCCAAGACACCAAATGTTATCATAAAATGATTACATCACATATCGCATTATCCAACAATTTGTCACATATTGCATTTTTCCTCGCAATGCCTATTTTCCAATGTTTTTAAATGTGACTTATTAAAAAAAAATCCCATTTACATTAAGGCACTAATAACGGAAGTAAATGGGACACATCCATAAATATAAAATTAGGCACAGTTTCAAAAGAATAGCATTTATTTAAGTCACTAAGATCATTGGAAAATACACAGTACTTAAAGGTTCTGTATGCTATTTTTTTCATGAAAGTATTTAAAAAATGTTCCTACTCCCTCTTAAAGATATTAATAAAATAAGTGTCCTGAGATATCTCACTGGTATATGATTGTGTATGCTCTATGACAGCTAAAGATTTGTAACACCAAAAATAAATAAAAATGTGTCTGCAGTTGCTTTTCACCTGTCAATCATTTTGTGTGTTCTCATAGTATTGTAGTTGCAGTTAATTATTGAGACTTACTGCCATTTGTAAGCCATGTTGTTCATAGCAGTTGTCTGTTGAAGCAGCTATTATGCTTCTGTTGTTTTTTACAAATGTTTTTGCAAGATGTCATTCTCAATAAAGCTTATTTGGTATCTTTGGAGTGCGGTTTTTGGAAAGAGGGGCGTGGCTAATACAACGACTCATTCTTGTGGAAGTAGAACTTCTGAAATCGCTTACAGCACCTTTCATTTTTATGTAATACTGTATAACATTTTGGGCTTCAATTTCGAGCAAAAAACGTGACTATATGTTGAGATACTGTCACTTTGATGTAAAATGACTCATACCATGATATGAGATGAGATTTTGGTCATACCGCCCATGCCTAAGATGACAGCTCAAGTGTTTGTGGATGCTCTTGCGTTCTCTTATGCTCCAAAGAGGATGTACTGTCTTCTGCCAGACCTCCAGGATGCCTCTAAACTGCAAGCATGTAGTGGTCAAAGTCAGCATGGATGACTAACTAGTGGACAGAGGAAAAGAGAGAGAAATAAAAAAAATCATGATTCACTCTTTTCTTGGAGAAAAAGCAGCGATGTGTAATGCTAAAGATGCCTCTGAACAAACACAACTCAAAGTTTGGCTCAAACTCTATCCTTTGTGTATTGCACACTGGTCTCCTCAGGCAAAAACACATACACACATTCACAACTCGTTTGACCCACAAACTTTCCCCATTTTAACCCCGAGCCAAACTGTAGACTGACTGCACTTGTTTTTTTTCATGTGAAGTAGTTCCATGTTGCCATGTTGATGTTGTGTTTTTCTGGCAAGGTCACGACTGGCTGACTTCCACACAAACTGTCAGATGACCCCTCACTCAGTCAGCAGCTGTCTCAACGATGACTATCAGGCCTGCCTTGCATCTTACACCAGACTCATCGGTGAGTGAAAGAGAGACATTTTTTAACACTGAAATATTTTTATACAATTATTCATATAAAAAAAAACTAACTGAACATATTTAGTTTTGATATTAAACGTATCAGTTGATCAAGAAGATAAATAACAAAAAGACAAATAAATTATCCTACATTTTACCTCTGAAACTGAACAATGCACATACCTTTATCCTCATAATTCAATGCAGTACATAATTCAGTTACCTGACATTTGCATGTTAACTTGTTCTGTCTGTTCGGTTATAGGTACAGACATGACTCCTAACTACGTTGACTCAGGTCACTCAAACTTCACCATCTCACCCTGGTGTACCTGCCGAGGCAGTGGGAATCAGGAGGAGGAGTGTGAGAAATTTCTACAGGACTTTAGAGAAAACACCTGCCTTCGTAAGTGTCTTTTTTTTGTGTTTCCCATCCAGCTTCACTTACCACTCAACTTCTGGATATGCATTTAATTCAGAATTTATACACCCCTTTGTGACTAGCAATTGAAGCTGTGGTACAGATGTAAGGATATGGTTGTTTATCAATTGGTTTGTTTGTACCAATGGACCTTTATTCACAATAGCACCATCTCTAATTTTGACGGGAATGACAACAAGAATGTGAGGGATAGACTTACAGTATCGTCAATGAGTTATACTGCTGTTTAAAGTGTTTTTGATAGTTCCGCTGATGAAACGTTAATAAAACATCTTTCCAAAAAATGGTAATTGACAAAAACATATGTTGTGGAAAATGAGATGTGATCTAGGAGCTTTATACAGCCATTAAAGAGACTGTAAGTCTATCCCTCACAGCCTCATTTTTATTCACATCACTATGTATAAGGTCTATTTGTTCTTTCTAAACCTGTAAGCAAAATCTATTGTGGCAATATTAGAAAGTTGCCATGTTTTGTTTGTGTTTTGTGAGCTAGAGAATGCTCATTCTTGTGTGGGACCTCTAAACACCACCAGAATATTATATGTCTGATTGGTTTGTAACTAATGCCATGCTTGCTTGCATAGAGTAAACATGCTGGCTGAAGCTAAAGGTGTGTACACACTGCCAGCGACAGCGACTCAATACCATTAATTTTCAATGCGAGCACAGCGACTTCCGGCGACACGAGCTGTCGCGACCGTTGGCGCTAGATGTGGGCATGTCCAGCGACGCGACAAAGTTGAGAAAAGTTCAACTTTGGAGCGACTAACGGAAGCGACAGCCAATAGGAGAGACGACGGGAGAGCTCACGTGATCCTTCTCTCTCTCTCTCTCAGCTCCTGCAGTAACGGAAAGATGGATGAAAGGCTAATTCTTGCTGTTAGAAATTTACCAGTGCTCTATGATATGTCTCTTCCCACGTACAACAACATTTTTAAGAAAAATACTGCGTGGAAATGTGTATCTGAGATCGTGGGGATTTTATGGACCCAGACAGACCGGCATTTGCAATTTCGCCGGAGATAAACAGCCGCTATGGCAAACAGCACGCCTTGTTTCTCATTCATCTTTGATATAAAGCATTTTATGTACTGATTCCATTTCTATTTATTTTCCCTCCAAAATGTTTGTTTTTAGTGGCAAGAAAAGAGATTCGCTGTCAACAGCAATGGAATGGCATCTGTGAATGTCATTTATAAACGTTACTAGGCAACCAGTAGTGGCAACACCCACTAGCTACTTCACCGCCAGCCACTGGCGACTTGCAGTGACAAAGTCGCTGGCAGTGTGTACGCACCTTAATAAGGCTTCCACCCCAGCATATTATTATTTGCTTTTTGGTATCTCATAGTGATAATGGGACAATTCAGTCTTTTAAAACTAAATTTAACATGTTTCAAATGTCAATCTAATAAAATGAAACTTTGTGCAAACAAAGTCTTTATTTTAGATATAGATTAAAGCTAAAATGTGTTTTTTTTTTTTCAATGTTAAAATACTTATATAAAATACCTTCTATCCCAGTTTATATGCAGACACAACTGAGCAAACAATTCATAGGTTGAGTCCCTACAAAATGGAAAAAACGGCTCTGTGGTGCTTTCAAAACATTCCTCTATTCGTTTGATCACCTCAACCATCCCGACAGTCACCATTCACATTCTGCCTAATAACTTCTTTTGAGTTCCATAGAAGAAAATAAGTCTTATGGGTTTGGAACTACATGTGGGTGATTTAAAGCAGAATTTTCATTTTTGAATTAACTATCCCTTAAAAAAATCTATTTGGAGGAGTCCAGTGCTAAGTCCCTCCATTATGGACAGCAAGCCAAATATGATCACCTGTTCCTCTCTCAAGTATGGATGAACATATAGGAAGTCGTGAAACACTCATTAGGCTGATTGACATTAGAATAACTTAGGAGAACGCACACATGGGCCATTTTCCTTGTTTATTTTTTGTTGCCTGGGCAATGCACAAGAACGTGATGCAGTTTCCTGCTAAGATGGCAAGAAAAAACAAGCATTGGGGTTAATTTTATTCTGTTGCAGTGACTATCTAAAAATACTGCGTGTTACTTGAGATGTGAGGATAGAGAGAGAGGCAGATAGATAATTTTTGTGTCCAATGTAAAAAAAAAGTTTCAGTTCTTTGATAGAGGAGTTGATTTGTGGGTAGAAAATACAGGTTTTTGCTCTATTTATTTGTGGAAAAAAAGATGAACTCCACTATCCCTAAACTGACTTAATGTGTATTAATAGTTATAAAAACACATTATTAGAGTACAATCAGGAGGGAGGTGAAAGAGAGTGTTAGATCGAGAAATTCCCCCCAAAAAATTGATTGCTTGGCAGGAGCGTCTTCCCAAGGGTAAAATAAATAACAGAGCAGGAAAAGAAAACATGATAATAAGCTACACAGCTTCAGGCATTAGCTCAGGAGACATTTCATCTGATCTGATTCTCAGAGATGGGCTGAGAGAGATTGCTCAAGTCAAAACAAGCTCTGTTACAATATAATTTGCATGGAGATCATGATTCTGTTGCAAAACCAGATTCTGCAGGTGCAGAGAGAATTTCGAGGCACCTTAGGTACGTTTGCGGCATGAAGGCTCTTATGAAAAGTTACACTGCATAATGCTATCTTCTTAGAAAGAAACCTTCTGTTGGCCAAATTCTAAGGCCATTTAAATTGGAACATGTTCAGGAAAAAAAAGCAAGAGAAATGTTGACTACAAATATACTTAAATCAGGATCACTTCTATCAAATGAATGCTTTACTTATTGAAAATAAAATAGACAACTGAAGCAATCTGTTAGTGTTGGCAGTATGGTGCTGTTCTAGCCCTTGTGTTGTCTTAAGGGTAAAAAATGACCCTCCACTCTGTTTACCAGCAGAGAAAACCAGCTAAATAATTTTTTTATTTTTCAAATTGAAATTTTATGAATTTTCCTTTAGTGACCCCAACATTAGAAAAAGTGAAACATTTCCTTTGTTCATATTTCCACGAAAGCTGTACTCCACCATAGTACAAAGATTGTCTTAGGGTCATTTTTGACCCAGCAGTTATAAAATAATTTACACACTACAAAAACCACAATGACACACGCACGCGCCGCACACACACACACACACACACACACACACACACACACACACACACACACACACACACACACAAACAATGAGAAATTTAGATTATGAATGCTACTGATTGAACTCCGACAAAACTAAAACTTTCTTGTGCATGTGCAGCATCTGCCCTCCACGACCCCACACATGACTCAAGTTCACAGACAAAATAAACTAAATTTCAGACAAAATAAAAATTTCTTGAAAGCAATGTTTACTAATGGGGAATGTAGTCAGAGGCTATAAAGGTGCTGCAAATGACAGTACCCCCAGGTCTCTCTTTGCTGAAGCCATGAGTGCACATTTCAGTGCCCAACAGGTCGTAGATCTGATTTTTTCGGATCTCCAGGAGGAACAGGAGAATATGCCCAGCAAGCCAGCAAAGTATTGCATCAAGATATGGGTGGCCTGTGATGCACAATCCAGCTACGCTTGTGTAACCCCTATCCACTAACCATTTGCACTAGGTCAGAGTTTTTGATAAGGACCAGAGTTCTTTTATTTCTAAATTATCTTTTAACCCTGTCTTCTAATATGGATTAACCTCCAAGGAATCACTTTATGCAAGCAGTCTGTTTATAAATCACTTTTAAACTAAAAAAACACCCACACACTCACTAATAAACATTTAAACCAATAAATATTTTATTAAATGTCAATGAAATTTAACTTTGAATTTAAATGAAATGAAGCAAGAATGTGAATTTCACAATGTAAATGAAAACAAAAAAAACAAAATGTCAAAACAACCCTCTGTGATTGTCTTTTAACAGTAACTAAACATTTTTTTAAAGTTTCACTTTCTGAATGTATTTAAATTTAAGTTATACTATCAAATTACCTTACAACTCCGTAAAACTTTGGTAAGATTTATTAACCCTTTTAATCTTTTAACACATTCAAAAACACAATCAAAATGGAAAGGGAAAAAAACAGTCACATTGTCATTAGTGCACTCGAATATTTACACATCCCACCCCATTGCAGGCCTGATACGGAGCTTGAGTGCGTAGTGGCCAAGAAAACGAAACTGGCCCCTTCACTCCAGAGAGCAAACAAAAAGAATGTTTGGATGGTTACCTCAATCTGGTTGCTAGTTTGCATTGAAACACGTCCGCATCATCACAATGGTCCTGAGTCCCATGTGTTGAAATGTCTCCGTGCACAACAGGTGCGATGATTGTTGAAGCGTCGGATTCTCATAAAGCTACTGGACGATGCTCACCGACATTTTCATCCCGGGAAACCAAAAAGTCTTCAAATTTATCCTGCAACTCCGCTTGGTTTAAGCAGATGACAACAACAGTTTCAGTCTAGACAGTATGTCAACATGCACAGTGGTCAACTCTGGCCGAGCCAAACATGCAGCGAATGCAAACTTACACGAACATGTCCAAAGTAATAACGAGCCACCTCCTTAGTGCAGAAATACGAGCCGTACTTCTGATTACAGGGCAGATTCTCGTTTTAAACACTCAAATACATTGCTGAAATTGCGTCTTTTTTTCCTCTCAGTTTCTCTCGTCTTCTCTTCTTCTCTCTCTCTCTCGCACTTTTTTTTCTCATCCCCCAAACAAATCCTCCCATAGGAGAATCTGATTGGCTCACCAACTTGTCAGTCTCTTATTTGGCCGATGCACACCAACTAACAACCCAAAATGATGTTAGACACGTTTTTCACATGTACACCCCAACCAAACTCTGATATAGAAAAGAAAAGAAAACATATTAAACATAAACATATTTCAAATTACAAAAGAATAATAAAACAAAGCATTTTATCATAAAAATTTCACCCTCAGTAAATATAGAAAATCACAAATATATTCCTCAGGGTTACACTTGGAAGATGCAAGTCTACACAGGGAAGCCGACCAGCGGAGGCCCAGAGAAGAACCAGAGGATGCAGGTTGTGCTTGATGTGACAGATGGACTGAGGGGGCACAATTTCACGTGTGAAAATTTCTTCACCTCTTATTAACTCAGCAAGCAGCTCCTGAAGAGGAAGATCACCAAGGTTGGCATAGTTTGAAAGAACAAGCCTGAGCTCCCCCCTGCACTCCTCGCAACAAGGGGGAGAGAGGCCTTCTCATCAAAGTTTGGCTCACCCCCACCACCACTCTAGTTTCTTACCTTCCAAAGAGGAACAAAATGTGGTCCTGCTGAGCACACTGCACAAAACGGATAAGATCAGTGATCATGAGGACAGGAAGCCAGCCATCATCCTGGACTACATCTGCAAATACATCTACAAATACATACATGCGCACACACTTGCATACTGACCTACATGTGCTAATTAGAGTTGATTGGTTTATGTTCTTCAAGTTTTTGTTTTGTATTTATAATCTTATTTTATTCTTATTTATTGTTGTTGTTTATACACCTTGTGGGTGGGGGCAATAGTTCGAAAAATGGGAGAAGACTAGTATTTTGTAGTTGAATTCCTCATTGTACAGTAGGCTATACTGTATAAGAATATATCACTATGTTGCCAAAAAATTCAAGACTGTTATTGTTTCCCTTCAATAAAATGCATTCAAAACTATGTTCTTCACATTTCTGCTACTTTCTTAGGCTATACAAGTGCTATCTCTTGCTAAACAATTAATGTTTACACCTATGCAGTACTTTTAGCAATAATAATAATAATAAACCTCTACTTTAGTAAAGAAAATAATTATGCCAGGTGTGTTGTAATCACGAGTGGTGTCCACTGATTAAATGGAGTCTTTCTTCACTTTGAAGAGGTAAAATATTCACAAATTTTGTGATGAATGTCAGGTTTTTTCTTCATGCAAAATAGATTTGGGGTTTATTGATATTCAATTAAGCTGCTTTATTTTAGGGGTTTGGTGAAGGTGGGTCATTTTTGACCCTTAGGACAAGGGGAGTATACAAAGACTACACAAGGCCTAAACAAACCCTCTGCCTATCCATGTAGCCATGTATGTTCAGAGCGAGGAGAGCAGCAAATCATAAGGCATTCTCATTCAGTGTCGCCTGCAGCTGTATGGCTGTACGCGCTGTGATTACCGTGAGCACCTGAACTGACCTGAGAAACAGTTTCCCTGAGAATATTTCAGCAATCATGATGTGTGCCCCAAATTTCTGTTGGCTGTTTAAAACAGAGCTAGCGATACGCGATTTTATCATTCTGTTGAGTCGGTTCTTTTCAGTGGCAAAAGAGGTTAGCAAAATGTAAAACAGTCTGAAAATGATTGTGTCCAGTGCTAATTTTTTCACAGTTTTTTGTTTTAGTCTTCTGATGAAAATGTCCTTTAAAAAGAGTCAATATTTCATAATCTCATATTAATTAGTTTTATTCTGTTTTTGTTAATGAAAATAAAATCTTTTAGTTGATGACGATGTAAAAAATGGTCAAAAAAGTATATCAAACTATAGCACACCAAACTTTAATAAAATATTAAAACATTTAGGGACAAATTTATAAAAATGTTCTAATTTAAAAATGTATCAAACATATAACTATACATACCCTACTGTCCTTGTTGTGAAAAACTGACCTCCTAAAATATTAATGAATAGACTGAAGTATTATTTACTTTTTAGAAGTTAGCCTACTGTACTCTGAAATCTTCATACTTTAGAGACTTATTAATTTTCTGTGAAAGGATATTACATTTCATGTAGCGTGTTTCTCATGGAAAAAGTATATTCACAACGCGAGTTACGCAATGCAAATTACGCTTTGCGGTGGTGGGGGGCAGGGGCGTAGCACCAAATTTTGGGCCCTGGGTACAAACCATCTTGCTGGGCCCCTGTACCAAATATGTATGTATAGAAAACTGACTTCTAAGGGGCCCCCCCTGCCTCGGGCCCTGGGTACTCGGTACCCTTTACCCCCCCAGTCCGACGCCCCTGGTGGGGGGTGTGGTTAAGCGCCGGCATGTGGAGGAAGAGCAATATCAGGAGATGAGAATGTTAAGTATCATCACCTGGCAATGATTGTCAAACATCTGTTTGTCATTGCAGTGAGAGTGGAGACGGGTTTTAAGAGTGAGCCAGATGCCAGTGAGAGAGCAACACACACACACACACACACACACACACACACACACACACACACACACACACACACACACACACACACACACACACACAGAGAAAGAGAGAGAGAGAGCATGTGCTATCCCTTGGCTGAAAAGAGAGTTTTGTGTTGTTTATACAAATAAATTACCTTTTTTTAGTTGATTTTCGCCATCTCCTGCTTCCTCCTTGCACCCCATCTCGAACTTTGTTACACATTCTGACTATTTAGTTCAAGTTCACCTGTTCATTCACTTCACCGTAAAGATGTAAGTTGTTATTTTACATATACAGTATGTTGTGGATATTGGCTACTATAATGATTAGGATAATGGATAAATAGGATGCATTTGAATTAATTATTTTCCCTGTTTTGAAGCGATTAATTTTGCCTGTGTTCAACACAGTTCAAGTGGAGATTTCCCCAATTATTAATGGCTGTAATTGTTTTTCTATGTAAACATGCGCTAGATGGATATTTTTGACCACTGTACAGTTATGCTGTATTTGTATCATCTCTCACAGAAGCACTACATTTTAGACACTGTGATGTGTTAAAAGAATGACATCAACTGTTATAGTTACTGTAAGCTATTTTTTCATAGAAAGGTATTCAAAATGTTTTCCTATTCTCTGAAAGATTTTTATTAAATAAGGGTCGTAAGATATCTCACCTGTCTATGACTGCACTAGGCTCTGTAAACAGCAGATAAAAACGTTTCTGCGGGTCGCGGACAATGACGCTTTCTAACTGTCAATCATTTTGCGTGTTCTCATAGTATTGTAGTTGAAGTGAATTAATGAGGCTTACTGCCATTTTAAGCCATTTTGTTCATAATAGTTGTCTGTTGAGGGCACTGTTTTGCTGTTGTAGTTTTAGACAACCGTTTCTGCAAGATGTCTGTCTCAAACTCTGTTATCTTTGGAGTGCTGGGTATTGGAAAGGGGGGCATGGCAAATCAAACATCTCAGTCTTGTGGAAGTAGAATGGCTGAAATCGCTTACAGCACCTTGAAAAACATGCGTCGAGAAACCTGTGTTCTGCTCTATTTGTTGTGCTTCATTTGCCTTTTTAGCACTAGAAATTGTTTGGTCTGAATTGCATCTATGTCTTTTAGAAAGGCTTTAGCTAATAGTTACATGAATGCTTCACAAACTCAAGAAAAAAAAGAATGCTTCTTTCAAAGTCACCAGAATTGAACTCTTCGGTTTAGGTTTTGAAACACAGCCTGTGTTTAAGTGTGGTGGTGGATGTGTCTTTGTTTGTTTTTCTAGTAATTTATTGAGCTGATATCAGCAAGCTTAGCTGAAGTTGTATTTAACTGAACTGTTGACTCCCAGATACAGTAACTCTGTTCCAGATAATAAAAAAATTAAAAAACTTTGAGACCAAGACACATATTACTTTTTTCCTCAAGGGATCAGGCAATCTAAATCTCTCTGATTTTCTTACTACAGAAACATTCTCTCATAAAAATCTTTTCTCTCTCTCGCGCTTCCTGTAGGAAATGCTATCCAGGCCTTTGGCTATGGGTTGCTACCCAAGCCTGATCCTCAGCCTACCACTGGCTCGGTGAAACCAGATCTTGAGCTGAATGCTAACACTCCCAAATCAACCATTGAACCTGGGGAGGAGCCCTGCATCATATCTTCCTGTGCAAATTTGAACGTAAGTCTAGTTTTTCATTGTGTCTTGCATTGTATTACAGGTGACAAATTTTACACAAATATAACACAGGTGTAATACTGTGTACTTTAGTAGGTATTTCTGATTTAATCTAATGTAGTCTGTTACTTAATGTAAATAACAATAGAATATAGTATGTGGATTTTAACTGTACAGTAGATGAATAACCTAAAAGATGCAAAACAAGGTAGTGAATGCATTAAAATACTGAACACGTGCTTAGTAAATATTACCTTTAGCCAGTAACAATAATGCATTTGTTGTACACAAATTAAACATTACCCATTTATTTCACTTGTATATAAAAGGAACACATAACAACATATTTACATGCAGGAATATTGAATCCTAAATGGCATTTTACATTTAATAAACATTGATTGAACAAGTAGACAATAGTCAAGCTATGAACAGCTGAAGTGTAAACAACCAACAACAAATAAATTAGTTGACATTTGTACCTTTGTTTGGTTAATTGCACATGCACGCACACAATATTCCTTTTGTGTTTGAGTGTTTCATCTGAATGCTAAATATTCTCAAGAGATGTTGATGGGCCTGTAATTAACAAATTAAAGTAAAGAAATGTAAAATGATTGAGTATCCCCTTGAAAACAGCACAAATAGACTAGACACTAAAATGTGTCCACACAGTTTCTCTGAGGACCACTACACTGCATGTCGCCATTTACACTGCATGATGTGTTTGTGTATGTGTGTATGACTGTTTGAGTGTACATGTATGTGCTGGGCCAGTAGAGCAATGCTTAGTTTATTGTAAAAATGGTAATTAGTGTATTACTCACGCTAGAAGTTTAAAATTAGAGCCTGCCTGAGGGGAAACAGCCAAAATTTACCATTCTTCTTCAATTAAAAAATGTGTCAGATGCGCATCACAGATTCACCCCAATGCTGAAACTCAGATTTTCTTCTGGTCCCATTCAAATGAAAGATGAGTAGTTTGCCATTTGCCATTTTTCTCATTTTGACAAAAAGAGTTTCACTTTATTTACCATGTTTTAATTCCAGGAAGGGTTTGACATCACACTGATTATTTGAGGTGAAATTCAAAAGGAGCCATTTTCTCTGTCTAGCAGGTCCATCAGTACTTAAAGCTTGCCTGAGGCAGGAAGGATGTTCCCATACAGAATATACATCTTAAAGTGACATGGCTTGCTCTTGGGCACAGTAGAGAAAGATTCCATTCACTTGACATTATAAATCATCACCAGTCCTCCATTGGTATAAATTACTTTGTTGTTGGATGTGCCTTTTTCATATTTCTATTGCTTTTAGAATATTATTAAGGAAGCTAAATAACAGACTCATACAGTCATTGAGGCTGTCACTGCCACTTTTTTTTCAGACACGTACTATCAAATTGTTAATAGAATAGAATAGACAATTTACTTTGTTGACACAACCGGGCTGGAGTAAATTGTATTGGATGTACATTAAATACAGCAATGTTACAACAATCAAATATACGCTATAAAATACAGTACAATATACAATACAATATGCAATATAGTACAGTACACAAAGTGATACAGAAGTTAACATATTCTGGTAACACTTTACAGTTAGATTGTGTTTGTTAACATTACTTAATGCATGAGGTATCATGAACTAACAATGAACAATAGTTCAGTAATATTTTACAATAAGGTTCCATTCATTAACATTAGTTAATGCATTAGGTACTGTATCATGAACAATGAACATTTTTTTTTTTACAGCATTTATTAATATTTCTTAATGTTAGTTAACAAAGATAGTTTTTAGTGCATTAACTAGTGTTAACATATACAACTTTTCTTTTTTTTTTTATATATGATGAAATTACCATTAACCAAGATTAAATGAATGCTGAAAATAATTGTGTTCATTGATAGTTCATGTTAATTAATGTTCTTAACTAATGTTAACAAATGGAACATTATTGTAAAGTGTAATAAATATGTATTAATTGTTTATTTTAATTATGATTGTTAATACAGTTTAAAAATATAATTGTTCATTTTAAATTCATGTTCATAATGCATTAAAGTGTAAGTTCCCTTTACAAAAAGCTTCACTTTGATGCTGCGCTTTTGCTAAGCGCTACGGGGAACAATCCTGCATTGTGAACAGCTGTGAATTTGTGTGAAACACGTCAATGAACATTGACCTGAATTTACAATGAACATTGACCTGTGATGATCATTAGATGCACCTGTGGCCAGGCTATAAAATAGAGGCGTCACCAGCGTGTCGACAGATATTTTTCATTCAGAGCATACTGTGCTGTGTGTCTCACAACCTGCTAAGAAAACTTTCTTCCCTCTTTGTTAGGAGTTAGAAATTGTTAGGCAGTGCGCAGAACTTTCTTTCCTTTCTCTCTCTGCTCTGAAAGAGATTATATATATATATATATATATATATATATATATATATATATATATAAAAAGAGAATGGCGGAGAAACAGAGCAAACAATGCGTGTTTCCTTGTCAACGCTTCATGACGGACAAGGACACGCATGAGTTTTGCTTTGTTTGTTTGGGGAAGAGCACGCGGCTCTGCGTTGGGGTGGGGCGGGTGCGCGCATTGTGACCTTCTTTCGGTCGGGATGCTTCAGGCTCGCCTACGCTTACTTCGAGAGCCAGCACCGCGACTTCATTCGTGGGGCTCGTCGATGGATCTAGCTGAGGAGCGAGAGACGGGTGCGTCCCTTTCGCTCGCTCTCTCCCCAGATCCGGCTGGTCCTTCTCGTGATCTTGAAGCGCGCTCCGGCGCCTCTTCAGTTCAGGAGGGGGACCTCGATTCTCTTGGATCTATAGATTTCGAGTTACCCACATCCGAACACTCAAAGCATGACGCAAAATCCTCTGAGGAGTTACTCGGTGTGGTTACTCGTGCTGTGGCCAGACTTCAATTAGACTGGCCACGTGACCAAGAAACCCCCAAACGCTCCAAGTTAGAGGATAGATTTCTGTCTGATGGCCAAGGGAAGGGAACACCTCATCAGTCCCTTCCCTTCTTTGATGACCTCCACGATGAGCTTGCTCGTTCGTGGAGAAAACCTTATACCTTGCGCGTTCACGTGCCCTCGACGTCGTTATATTCGACTATCGTGGGTGCTGAGGCGCGAGGGTATTCAAGGATGCCGCCGGTCGAAGAGACACTTGCGGGCTATCTCTCGCCGGGTTCGGCATCGTCTTTGAAAAAACCTGCTCTCCCCTCTAAGCCATGCAGAACTACCTCCATGCTATTGGGGAGGGCTTATCAAGCGGCAGGTCAGGTTGGTGCTGCGCTGCACACCATGGCTGTGTTACAGGCGTACCAGGCTGACCTGCTAAAAGATCTGAGTGCGGGTAAAACTCTTGACGAAGAGGCCTTTTCAGAGCTTCGTCGAGCTATGGATTTGTCTCTCCGCGAGACCAAGCAGTCAGCCCGTGCCATTGGCCGGTCTATGTCCACTTTGGTCAGTACGGAGAGGCATTTATGGCTTAACCTGTCAGGCATCCGAGATAGGGACAGAGTTTTCTTAATCGATGCCCCGGTTTCGCCTTCTGGTCTCTATGGAGACGCCATGAATACGGATATCTCCAGATTCCAGGAGGCGAAAAGCTATGAGGAAGCCTTTGGGCAGTTTCTTCCTCGCCGCACTCAGGGGGCGGGGCCGTCGGCCACCCAGTCTCGCCCCGATTCTGCTAGGAGAGAGGCTCAAAAACAGAGCGTGGCGAGTCGTGCTCCCCCTTGTAGGGACTGGGGACAGGCTCGTCGCCCTCAGCAGCCGCCCAAGAAAGACCTCAGGGCTGTGATTTCTAAAAGAAAGAAGCCCTGATGGTCTTGTACCCAACTTTGTGAGGGTAGTTCCCTTCGGGACGGGGCGCGTGTATCATCCACTTCGGCCCTCCCGATACCCTCACGAAACCTCTTCACTCCCGCCGCCTTTGGTGTTTCGGGTGATAGAGGCTTCCAACAAAGAGTTGGGTGTACCGTTGCTTCCTGCCTTAATCCAGGACACGGAACACTCAACATCCCCTCAACAGGAAGTGTTGAAATTAGTACCCATCTCAGAGAACCTGGCAGCGTGGAAACTTCTGCCAGGTATTTCTATGTGGGTTCTAAAGACAGTAGAAAGAATTTGCTCGCCGCCCTCCACGTTTCAACGGCGTGGTTCCCACTACCGTAAGACCGGAGCAGGCATGTCTACTGTGGAGAGAACTGCAAAATCTCTTGGCAAAAGGGGCCATAGAACATGTTCCCCTTCCAGAGAAAGAGTCAGGCTATTACAGCAGATACTTCCTGGTTCCCAAGAAGGGTGGGGGGTTGCGTCTGATTCTAGATATTCAAGGCTTGAACCGCTCGGTCAGGGTGTTCAAGTTCAAGATGCTAACTGTCAAGTCGGTCGTGTCTCAGATCCAACATCACGATTGGCTGGTCACGATCGATCTCATGGACGCATATTTCCATATTGGAATTCTGCCACAGCACAGGAAGTTCCTGAGGTTCGCTTTTGGGGACGAAGCCTTCCAGTATCGGGTTCTTCCATTCGGCCTAGCCCTATCACCCTGCACATTCACGAAATTCACGAAATGCACTGGCTCCTTTGCAACTCCAGGGCATCCGCATTCTGAATTATTTAGACAACTTGCTGATACTAGCACAATCTCAAGAACTGGCAGTTCAGCACAGGGATATCATCTTGGCTCATCTAGGTTCTCTGGGTCTGAGACTCAACGTCCAAAAGAGCGTTCTTTCTCCAACCCAGGAAATTACCTATCTAGGGATTATATGGAACTCGATCACGATGCGGGCACAGTTGTCTCCCGCTCGTGTCAGGTCCATCCAGAACTCCCTGAGCAAACTCAGGCTAGGTCAAAGTTGCACTGTTCATCAGTATCAACGAATACTAGGTCTCATGGCGTCTGCGTCCACGGTGATTCCTTTGGGCCTTCTCCATATGAGACCATTTCAGCTGTGGCTAAAAGCCAGGGGATTTCATCCAAGGGCCAGTCCCCTAAGGCAAATAAGGGTTACGGCGCCGGCGTCGTTCCCTTTCTGTGTGGTTCAGACCCCGGTTCCTTACCTTGGGTCCCACTCTTGGTGCGTCATGTCGTCGCAGGATGCTAACGACAGACGCCTCTCTGACGGGTTGGGGTGCGATCTTAAGTCGTCGACCAGCCCAAGGGGAATGGGAGGGTCATCAGCTCGATTGGCACATCAACTGCCTCGAGCTGATGGTGGTATTTCTGGCCCTGAAATACTTCCTCCGACATCAGAGAGGCTGCCATGTCCTTGTGCGGGTGGACAACATAGCAGCAGTCTCCTACATAAACAATCAAGGAGGTCTACGTTCTCGCCACCTGAATTTGCTGGCACGTCGGATTCTCCTTTGGGCCCAGGGCAAGCTCCTGTCACTCAGGGCAATTTACATCCCTGGATGCCTAAATGTGGGAGCAGATTTTCTGTCCAGACAAAACATACAGAGGGGCAAGTGGAAACTCCACCCCGAGGTAGTACAACAAATTTGGGAGAGATTTTACAGAGCAGAAGTGGACCTCTTCGCCTCTCAAGAGACTGCGCAATGTCCCCTCTACTTCTCTCTGAGTCACCCAGCCCTCCTGGGTCTGGGCCATGATAAGCATACATGGCCCAGAATGTGTCTGTATGCTTTTCCCCGGTTTCTCTGCTCCCGGAGTCTTAGCCAGAGTTCAGCCAGCAAGGGTCTTGCCTCTTACTGATAGCACCTCGCTGGCCGAACAGGATTTGGTTCTCAGAAATTATATCTCTCCTCGACGGCTCGCCTTGGGCGATTCCGGACAGGAGGGACCTTCTGTCTCAGGCACAGGGGACGATATTTCATCCCCGGCCCGAATTGTGGAAACTTCATGTTTGGCCCCTGAAGGGTACCAACTGAGGGACACAGGGCTGTCACCTGAAGTTATCGAGACCATTCTTAGTGCTAGGGCTCCCTCCACCAGAAGAATCTACACCAATCTACAAATGGGGTGTCTTCGAAAAGTGGTGCAGTTTACATGGTGCAGATCCAGTTAACTGCCAAATTGTTTCAGTTCTGGACTTTCTGCAGGAAAAACTGTCAGCAGGCATATGCCCCGCTACTCTCAGGGTTTATGTGGCCGCCATTTCGGCTTGCCACGCCTTGATGGACGGGACGCCTTTGGGGAGGCACCCTCTACTCGCTCGCTTCATTCGTGGAGCCAGGTGAATGAGGCCTCCTGTTAGGACCAGAACTTCCTCATGGGACTTAGCAATAGTCCTGGAGGGTCTGGCTGAAACCCCCTTTGAACCTCTAGAGTCAGCGTCTGACAGACTTCTGACTCTCAAGCTGGTTTTTCTTGTGGCGATTACCTCTCTTAAGAGAATCGGGGATCTACAGGCTCTGTCTGTTTTGCCGGCCTGTTTAGAGTTTGCCCCAGGTATGGCCAAAGCTATCCTGCATCCTCATCCTGACTACCTTCCTAAGGTGCCTTTTTCGAAATACTACACCCTGTCACTCTGGAAGCCTTCTGCTCCCCGCCGTTTTTAACGCCGGAGCAGGAAAGTCTTCACGGACTCTGCCCAGTCTGTGCCCTTCAGACTTATGTCCACCGCACTAGCCAGTGGCGTAAGTCTGGGCAATTATTTGTCTGCTTTTTGGGCCGCAACAGGGGGGCAGCCGCTACCAAGCAGACTATGTCACATTGGGTGAGGGATGCTATTGCCCTGGCCTATGAGGCGCGCGGTCAAGCTTCGCCAGTAGGTGTCAGGGCTCACTCCACCAGAGTGGTCGCCGCCTCTAAAGCCTTGGCTAGAGGGGTCCCTCTGCAGCAGGTTTGTGATGCGGCAGGCTGGTCCTCTCCGCACACATTCATCAGATTTTATAGTTTGGATGTTCATGCTACTCCGGGCTCTTACGTCCTTGAGTCGACATCCCAAGCTCATGCCTGAACGGGTTTGTGACGCGGCAGGCTGGTCCTCTCCGCGCACATTCTTCCATTTTTTATGGCAGGCTCATGCCTGAACACGTTCGTGATGCGGCAGGCTGGTCCTTTCCGCACACGTTCATCGAACTTCATGGGTTAGATGTTTCTGCTACTCCGGATTCTTACGTCCTTGAGTCGACATCTCAAGCTCACGTCTGAACAAGTTTGTGATGCGGCAGGCTGGTCCTCTCCACACACATTCATCAGATTTTATCGTTTGGATGTTCATGCTACTCCGGGCTCTTACGTCCTTGAGTCGACATCCCAAACTCATGCCTGAACAAGTTTGTGACGCGGCAGGCTGGTCCTCTCCGCGCACACTCTTCAGTTTTTTATGGCAGGCTCATGCCTGAACACGTTCGTGATGCGGCAGGCTGGTCCTTTCCGCACACGTTCATCGAACTCTATGGGCTAGATGTTTCTGCTACTCCGGGCTCTTACGCCCTTGAGTCGACATCAAGCTAATGTCTGGGACCTCTCGCGTTTTTGTGAGCACACTTCACAACCGTAGGGGTCCGGACAGCCCCAGTGCGGTGGCATGGGTATTGCGTTCCCCATAGCGCTTAGCAAAAGCGCAGCATCAAAGTGAAGCTTTTTGTAAAGGGAACGTCTCGGGTTACACGTGTAACCCTTGTTCCCTGAAAAAAGCGGAACAAGATGCTGCGCTTTTTTGCCGCACTGGGACGTCCCAGGACTGCTCTTCAGAAAAAGGTATCTGTCGACACGCTGGTGATGGCTCTATTTTATAGCCTGGCCACAGGTGCATCTAATGATCATCACCAGCCGAGGCTATAAATTCAGGTCAATGTTCATTGAAGTGTTTCACAGAAATTTACAGCTGTTCACAATGCAGGATTGTTCCCCGTAGCGCTTAGCAAAAGCGCAGCATCTCGTTCCGCTTTTTTCAGGGAACAAGGGTTACACGTGTAACCCGAGACATTCACCCAAAAATGAAACTTCTCTTATTATTTTCTTACCTTTAAGCCATCCCAGATGTGTATGACTTTCCTTCTTCAGCAGAACCGAAGTGAAGATTTTTATAAGCACATTTCAGCTCAGTTTGTTTATACAATGCAAGTGAAGGGGTATGGCACCAGTCTACTGGCTATTTGATGGTAGGCAGCATAAATGTAATCCACACGACCCCCGTCAATAAATGAATGTCTTCTGAAGCAAACCGATAGATTGGTGTAAGAAACAAATTGATAATCAAAACGTTTTAACCTTTAAATTGTTGCTGGGATGGCTTAAAGGTAAGTAAATTATGAGAGGATTATAATGTACTTTAACTAATGTCAACAAATACATTTTTTAATGCTAAAAATCTATTAGTATATGTCGGAATTTACATGAACCAAGATGTATAAATGCAATAAAAGCAATCTGACACCTACAGACAACATGAAATAACAATAGCAAAAGTATTTATTTTATTAATTAATGTCCCTGGTTTTATAATGCATGGTTCATCAGTGCACATTATTCTAAAGGCAAAAAAAATTAAATAAAAAATAATAATGTTTGCTTATAAAATCTTTAATTTTATTTAAGGGGGGAGGGGGGGATAAAATAAGCCAGTAACATCATAGCCTTACTTTTAAGGATCCAGTCAAAGTCTAATGGATAAAATGAAGTCCTGTCCTACATTATTTATATATTACTTGGAAATACATCACATTACTGAAGTAAAATGCATTGTGAAAAACGCTTCACGGCATGCTGATCCATCAACAGTGTGCATATATATAGGTGGTTAGCGTTTTGATATCAAGACTAGTTTGTTCTCAGGAGGATGAAAGAATTAATGAATTCCTGCACTCAAGTGGATGAATGAGTTTGTGTTTAAGGTTTGTTTGAGCTAGGTATGAGCTGTACGACACCACATATGTCTTTCTATGTTTCTGTGTAAACAATCAGGACGAGTGTGAGTTTTATGCAGGGAGATGAGGTGTGAATGAGTGGAATAAAAATGGAAGGGTGTGGGGAGTTGCATTAGCGGAGCTGTGAACAGAGATCTGGGCTGATGTCAAAAGGCAGCTGACACACATCACCGCTCTCGCTAATTAATTGGCTTTTAGTCACTGTCGTCTACACCCCCCACACACACACACACACACACACACACACACACACTGTCAACACACAATTTCTGTGCCTTCCTCTCTCTCTCTCTCTCTCTCTCTCTCTCTCTCTCTCTCTCTCTCTCTCTCTCTCCCTCTCTCTCTCGCTCTCTCTCTCTCTCCTCTCTCTCCTGCCAGCTGCAGTTCTAGATGTTCTGGCTTTTGCCTAAGCCTGCATCTAATTATGCATGTTTACACAGAAGACACAGAAAGTTCACTGCATGAGCTAATGCTAATTCAACACAATCACTACATTCACAGATCAGGTGAAGTGACACATAAACTAACAGGAAAAGATGCACAATACACAAACACATAAATAATGTAAATAAAGATTTTAGTATTTCCAATAGTGTTTCCTGTACATACTTAATAGTATATCCAAATGCAATTGCATTTGTTTTCTGAAAAGACCAGGATGAATTTCCAGGTTGGTCCAGACCGATTTATACTGGTTTGGTGCTAAGCCTTGCTGCTCTACAGCAAAACTTAAGGCCAAATTAAACTTCAGTTTTGCGCGTTGCTGATCTTAATGCACATAGTTTGCATGATGCAGTTTATTCATCAGCACAGTCTGCACAGACTATCCCAGATATGCTCAACTCACAAACAGACCTTGTATGTGCACATCGTCGCTGCATGCATCTGTTGTTGACTAAAAGAGTATCACAAAGTAGTTGTAGTGTGCATGCGTCGAACACGTTTGTATCCGCTCACGGTCAAAAGAGGATATTTGAAAAGGGAATGCGGTCGACTGTGACCGGAAAGGTCTATTTTATGAAGTTGGTTGACCAAGGTAGTTCTGCTGGTTGAAGGTATAGTTCACCCAAAAAAATGTATTCTATAATGTTTACTGTCAATTCACACTAATCTCGCTATATTGCCCCTTTTGTCAATGTTGAGAATGTAACACATACTTGCTAGAAGTGTTTGCATTCACGTACTTGTGGAGAGTATTTGTTGGTCTTTAGATTTCAGACTGTTCCTCACACAAAGCTATTATATGGCTTTAGAAGACTTTGAATGTGGTGCAAGAGTGAACTGGATTACTTTTATGATAATTTGATGTTGCTTGTTTGACCTTTTTGCTTGACACCCCTATCATTTGCAGTATATGGAAGAGAGCATTTCAGATATTCTTTAAAATTCGTCTTTAGTGTCCCATGAAAGAAAACTATACAGATTTGGTATCTCATGAGAGTAAGTAAATTAAGATAGAATGTTCGTATTTGGGTGAACTAGCCCTTTAAGCATTTGGTGGGAACATCAGCACACCAACATCCCATGCTAGGGACTAGTGGTATAGTAGTATTTGTCATGCAATGTTTCACTTTTTCTTCCTAGATTTAAAAGATCCACTGGAGCACTTAAACAGTTCATATAGTGCACTGACTTTGAACATATCTTGGAGTCACTCATTCTAATTGTCTTCCATGCTCTGTTTTAATCAGAGCAGAGGATATTAAGATTGATTGAGGCTGGAGGAAAGAGCATTGTGTGAAATAAAGGCTGACCAGAGGAGCATCACACAGAGGACATTAATTGAGGTTTTAAATCCCTATGGGATACATTCTCTACTCTTGGCCATTGTATGTCTTTCAGTTTTATGGAGCACTGCATCTTATTGAAACAACAGTTTTTGTAATAGACAAACAGATGCACAATGTTGTTGCCAGGTTTTTTTATTATCGTTTTTAATTTTTATTTAGGTTTTCATTATTTTATTTCCAATATTTTTAGTTTAATGTAGTTTAGTTTATATTATTTTTCACTCTGTTCTTGTTAGTTTTAGATTAGTTTTGGTTTTTCAGTATATTTAGTTTCCTTTTTCTTTCCAAGTATTTTAGGGCTAACACATTGAAATTAATTTGTTAACTAATAATTATTTTATTTGTTTACCACCTTTGCATTTCTCAGGATTGTTTGTTGTTGTTATTCAAAAGGTTTAAAATTGTGTATATATACATGTATGTATGTGTGTGTATATATATATATATATATATATATATATATATATATATATAATCAAAAACAAATTCTTGTCATTTTTGTTTTATTTTAGTTTCAGTTTTTCTTTTTGGAAATGTTCTCAATTAGTTTGTTTTATTTTTCATTAACAATAATAAACAGAATATTGGGAGGTATTACTGATCTCTTCAGAAACAATTAAACAATGCAATACAGGTAGAAACCACACATCAGCATTGTCCACACACTATACTTCTGTCCTAACTGGAGGTGTCGGGAGATGATAAGATCTCCTCTAAGCCCCACTGATCTTATTGCAAATGCTAACCTGGCCATACTGATGTACTCAAGGCCTTTCTTCTGACTTAATTTAAAGATTTATTGGATTAGGGTGAAACTGTATCTGTGCAAGTATGCTATTTCAATCCCAACCTTCTTTGTCATAAGCAATGCCGAGTGTGATGAAGCGACGTCTTGACAAACAAACTTTGATAACCTTCTTTGTGGGAACACAATTTTACAATGTGAGATGCAAGAATAAATGTATGGGTATATGACTGAATAGAAAGGGAAGGATTTGTAACTCCTTGTAAAGATTTTGATTACTATGAGCTCATGAGAATCCAGACAATTTAGAGAAGATAACAAAAAGATGTGGCTTAGAATGCAGCAAGATGGTTAAAATGGGATAATGCCAATAAAGGCTGCATAGCATATGTGATGATACATGTCTGCCTGTGTTATACTACTGGCACTGTACTTACCAGACTTTTTACCAGATTTGCTGTGCATGTGAATAACAGATTTCTGGATCTCAATGAAAGGCTAGTGCCAGCTTTAAAATCTCTACTGCATGAGTGTGAATTGGTGTACCCAAGTTGAAAAATGTTGCCCTATAACTATTGTCCCTATATTTACATGATTTCACTATCACTCCCTCACACGTTTTTTATTTTTTTATTTTTATAAAGCAAACCCACTTCTGTTATTTCTTTTCACACCAATGATGTTGCTTCATCAATATTCAATACAAATATTTTTTTTCTTGATACACTTTGAGACCAAACATTTCCCTTAAGGTGTGCCTTTAGCTTTGTTGTACCCTATTGCTTATTTCTTTTGATAGTCATAAAATAGCACCTGAAACAGTGTAATTTATGATTGTTCCGACCTTTACTTGGAAGAAAATGGATAGACAGTACTTCTTGAAACTTTATTTGAATACCTTCTGTTTTTAGACTTATTGTACCTCCCACAAGAATGAAAATGCTACATACATTTTATATATATATATATATATATATATATATATATAGAGAGAGAGAGAGAGAGAGAGAGAGAGAGAGAGAGACATCAGCTCTGCACATAATCTATATTGTCAGATGAAGCCATGAAACACATCTAAATCAGCAGATATCTAGTTTAAGATAGATAGCCCTCTCAAATATAACACCACCATATTATACTTAATTCCACGTCTGACCTATAACCTTATTTCCCTGCAGGAACTTGGAGAGGATTGCTATGCTTCAAAGGACTACATCTGTGAAAGTGAGGTAAGAAGTAGAGAGAGATGACACTTGCGCCAATGAGTGCAAGTACTTTCTATAAGCATCTCTTGCTTGTGCATAACAAAACATTTTTTGATGACTTCTGTGTGCCCAAAGCAAGATCTGCATTGCATGGCTTTACTATAAATACAAACTGGGTTTTCATTTGTGGGTGTTGTAATTACCCATGACCTATGTCCAGGTCATATTTTACACCAAAATCAAAAGAAAAAAAAAATGAAATTACAATTTACATACAGAAAATAAGACGATTTTTAAGACCAATATGATTTTATTTATTTTTATTTTTTGCCTTGTGACATTATTTTCATGACAATTAAACTCAATAAATAAAATGTAGATATTTTTGCATTATGGTAGTATTGGTTGTACTGACTTTAATACTTATTTTTGCCCGTTCCTAACACAAATGTTGCTAGTCCATTTTCAGGCCAGGGCTATCAACTGGTCAGCTGGGGTCAGTAGCATTGAGCATTGAATGGGGGGGTTACATAATCTAGGTCCCTGCCAACGTCACACACTCAGCACATTTCACAAGCAGGAGGGAAACTCATACTGAGGTATCATGTTATTTAGTTATCGACATTTGTTAACATTAGCTAGCTAGCAAGATAAGTAAACGTTGAAAACTCGCCATCTGTAACTGCCATGGTGTCCAGAGTGGTCACACCAACCGTCCATGACCTTGAACCATGGAAAGTTCTTTCTTTGATCAATACATTTTTATGCTTGCATTACGTAACCAACTACATTTGCAGTACATTGCTGTTCAGTTGCAATCAAACTGATGATTTCTGAAGCTCAACTGTCGCTCAAAGGACCAGTTTAGGAGTCCTTCTGAGCATGCACATTAACCTTCAAATCCTCATCTGTTTTTCATCTCAGATTTGCTTTTTCTGAGTTTTTAGTTTAAGGTTTAGGGTAGGTTTTGTTGATATAAAACTCTATAGAGCAGTAACTTTCAAAACCTCGTCTCTTTCAGAAAACATTTAACTCTTTTAGCGGCAGACAGTTTACATTTTCCCCCAGAAACATGTCATGAACCACATTGTATCATTTTGCAAAAATGTTGCCAGTCACTTTATTTTCATGAGATCAGGCTACAAAAATAAATTTACATATCATTTTTTTCAATAGTCCATAATTTAACTGGCCTTCACTCTATGCAAAATATACAAACATTTCTTATTTTCTACTTTGTGAACTGGCCATTTTTTCATGACATTCCCCACACAACATCACACACAATGTTTTGTGGTACACACTGTACAATATGATCTTGTTAAATCTGCTTGTTTGCAGGTTCCTGGCAGTCCACCCAACACAAGGGTAGAGGATCTGAGAAATTCAAGTCCTGACACAAAAGCCCTAACTGAAGTTTTGATTGTCTACCTGATGTTTGCTCTTGGAAACCTCACTATATAGTACTACCTGAGCTTCACAAGCCAGTACAGTGAGGACAAGGCTGATGGAAACCCTTTCATGATCATCTTTAGACCAAACTCACACCTCTCTCCTCTTTACTGCAGCTTTTATTATTTCAAATAAACACCAGAGAGACAGCACAGTGACACATATAGAACAGACTGCTGCATCGTTGCCCTGGCAGGAATGAATGAGCAAATAAATGGATTTAGCTCTCTTTGTTTCTTGATTCCAAAATAAAGACCAGTTGGGTGCATTGCTAGCTCTTATTTTTATTGCTGATTGGTGAACCTACAACTAACGACCCATGCACAGAGCTTTCCAGTCTACTGTACAGCTTCCTGCTGCCCACACTGCCCATAAAAGGGTCTCTTGCAGCACCCATCAGGCCTGAATTACCCGTTGTCTGGCACTGGATTACACCATCTTTAAGACGCATTCTCCACCCCACTGATCATTTATTGGATTTGCTTTGCTCTCTTTGACAGGTGCTTTAGCTTTCTCATTGTGATTATTCTTTTTTGGTTCCTTCTTTTTTTCTTCCTTTGTCCATCAGTCGAATTGGAGTAATTACTTTCCTGTGGTTCTTTTAAAACGTGAAGTGTTTGAAGTTTAAATCTGTACCCTGTCGAGGTGGATGTATTGGGCAGCAGCTCTCTTAGTCACATTCTGTACTTAGTTTGACAGATTTGAGAAAGAACAGAAGAGATTGTTGAAAGTTGATGAAAATCAGTGGATCAATCAGAGAATTAAGTCTTTACGAAAAGATTCTACATGGTTTTATGGTGTCGATGGGCTACCCACACATGTGTAATTTTGTCTGTGAATATTAATGTTTTTCTTTCCAAAAGTACAGCTGTTAATTATTATGTATTGTCTGTAATTGAAATCTTTCATCATCTTTCAATGATGAGGCTCAAAAGAAATCTACAATTCTAGAGACTGAATAAGTTGAGAGGATTAGAGGAAGTGACAAGAACGGCATGGCTGAGAAAGAACTGGATGTGCCCAAACTAATCATTAATGGTCATGGAAAGATCTCACTGATTGAATAACTTATAAACAAGAAAACAACTTTGGGACATTCATTGTTAGTTGAACCATTGTGTGCAATTTTTGATGTGGCCTTACTCTTCATTTTTCCTTTTCATTATTTTCTTGTCTCTTTGGCAAAATGATGAATGGAGAAAGACAGATCATATAACGGCTGATGCCAAGTTTTGATGTTTGCAATGTTTCTAAAAAAAGTATCTTAACCCTAATTCACAGATTCAGTAAATGAGATATGACACTTTTGTCAACATTCCAAATACTAAATTTAAGAACAAACAGACACCTCTCACTTTCTATCTATAAATGTAAAATTAAAACAGCAAAGATTTTTATATATTGTGTCATAGGCTTGTTACATATTTACCATTGCGGTAAAGCAAAAGATAAATATGAATATACTTTGTGTAAATATGACACTATTGGGAAATTAAACACTGGGAAATTCATTAAAGATATGTTGTATCAGTGACCATCCATTTGTGTAATCAGATTAAGCGTAGTTTAAACATCAACTGGCATTTTTTTTTTCCATAACAAAATTATTCAATACTGTATAGTAATAAAAGCTTGATAAATTGAGTACTCATATTACATTATAAAATTCAGCTCTATTTTGACACTGACCGAAAAGAGTGTATACAATTTCTTAAATTAGATGGTAACACTTTTCAGTAAGGTTCCATTCATTATCATTAGTTAATGCATAAGGTATCATGAAATAAAAATGAACATTATATATTTTTACAGCATTTATTAATCTTTGTTAATGTCAGTTAATAAAAATACAGTTGTTCATAGTTTGGTCATGTCTGTTCATAGTGCATTAGCCAATGTTAACATATATAACATTCTACATTTTCTAATGCAATTAACATTACCCAGATAAATAAATGTATTGTATTGTTCATCATTAGATAATGTTAACGAATGTTGTTAAAGGTGAAGTATGTAATTTCTGTGCTGCTATTGGCACCAAACAAAATTACAAAAATCATGGGCTCTATTTTCGTGAGTGCACATAGCTCTGCGCTATGTGCACAATGTCTTATACAATTTTAGTGCGAGTTTTAATTATTAGCACAATTTCCTTGCCAGCGCAATGAAAATGGGTGTTTTGGTGTGGGTGTTGTGTATGGTAATGAAGTGGTGCAAAACGCAATCTGCTATTTTCCTGAGAAATAGGTAATTGCACAAGATGTTTCAAAATCAAGTCTTATCTCAGTGCAAAGTCTAAAGTCAGTTTCTGCATTTGCAGTTTGGAGATTCCAAACTCTGAAAATATAGTGGAACATCAAATTATGTTCCTGACAAAAGCTGTTTTATGAAACAAAAATGAATTAGATTTGTGTTAAACTATCTATAGGTCATGGCTTATTTTCCGATTATTATTGTTATATTTATATTTATAATTGTATTTAAGATCTAATTTATATTGGTATTTTTCCACCTGTTGTCGTGGAGTGATTTTTAAAGTGATTTAAAGTTGGAAAAAGTTGGACAGAGTAAAATATTTGGATTTGGTTTGATTTTTACCACTTCATTATTTTAATTATATTTGAATTTAGTTTGAAGTGTAATTTTAATTTCGAAACATTTTCAAAATCTAAATTGATGTGAAGTGCGTGCTGTTGATACTAGCCATGATTTGTGTGTCAGTAGATGAAAATGATTAATAATACTTATGTACATTCTCTATAATTTAAAAATCCTGATGAGAAGATTGCGTGCGTATAAAAGGAGCGTGTCACTGTCAAAGAAAAATGCCTGACATTAAACAAGGAAACAGTTAATGCATAAAAGAGGTAAATCCATATTTCTATTCTTCTAATTCATCACATACAGTCCATTTACACTACCAACTTCTTATGAATGTACTGTCTTTATATCGCTGGCACTTGAAAGGAAACAGACTATGTAATTGGACACAGATTGTAGAATAACCAAAGAAGAGCCTCCGAATTAAAGTGCACTTGACCTAGCCCGTTGGAGCTTTGGACTCACAATTTCGTTAAATCCACTTATGCCCAGACTTAGTACATGCTTGCATGAAAATACTAAAAATTCATAGACATGCCCACTGACTTTGCACTAATGACTTAAAACATAGCACTGCGCTTAGCGCTAGCACTCATAAAATAGGGCCCACAGTCTGCATTAAAACAACCTTTGTCAACACCCATTAGACTCATCACACCTTTCACTCTCTCTGATTCCCTATGAAAAAATAGGCCACACTAAATAAAAGGTGATAAAAGCTTAAAGTCGTAATAAATAAGACCACTATATCATAAACACACTGTAGAGAAAGCGTGGGAGGAAATCAGGTCATCTGATAACATCGCCGGATTGAACGGCAGCTGAAATGTGTGGGGGATCCAGCACATGAGGTAGGATTGTTCTTCTGGTAACTAGTAAGCGTAAACATACATATTCCGAGTATTTAACCAATTTATCTTGAGCTTGACAATAATGAGCTTAGTTTTGTGGCTATACCTTTAGTGTAGCTTACCTGTCGAGAAGCAACTCTGTAAGTTCAGTATCTCCATCGAACCCCAAATATTCCCTCAAAGTCATCCACCCTGTAAATGTGATGCCAATGTTTACTAGTTTTCCTCCATTCTCTGTATCTTTTAACAAGTCTTTGAATTTTGGCTTTAACATCTGTAGAGGAAGCTACATTTATTTTCCTCTGTAACACATCTACCATGGTTGTTCATATTCACCTGGCTGAAGACCTTCTAGTAGCCATGCCCCAAATTCTATGGGATGGGTGGGGATGAGGTGGCTGCTCAAAATATAAATGTCAATGTTTGATAGTGCCTGGGAGGCTCAGTGTTTATACTTTTGGGGAAGGTAAACCCACAAATGACTTCCTTATAGTCCTCAATGAACAATAAACTGGGATAGTAGAATGTATTTTGACATTAAAAAAATATTACATCACATTTATCTACCTTTAACAAATACAACCTTATTGTGAAGTGTTACCAGTTTTATTGAATTGCTTAAAGAAAGCCCTGAGATGTGACTGTTCTTTTCACTTGTTGTGCTTTGTAGAAGCATTTGGAATATATATATATATATATATAAATATATACAGTATATTTTTGAAGTATGCAGCCTTTTTGAAGAGAATTTATTTTAAGGGACTATTTTACTTCAAAAGGAAGGTTTTCATTGGTGAGTGAGAACAAGTGATTCAAATTGTAAGTATCTTGTTACTAGACAGACATTGTGATACTTGCTTTAAAATTATTTTCAGACAATTGGTATCTTATTCTGTGGGCACAGATGTACTGGTGAATAGGAAAAAAACAAGCATTAATGCAAAAGGCTGCAATTTTTAAGATCAAATTTAGTGCTGCAGCCTTTTATTAAAAAGACAAAGAGAATTTGAATGCTGATGTACCAAACTAATAAGCATCTGCAATAGGGTCCTCAACAAAGTGCTGAAATATCAAATTCTGGTGTTTGGAATGTGTTGAGACTGATGAATACTGAAATGTATGTTTGTGCATTTAGCATACGTGTATAATATGTTTGTGTATATACTTGAGCTTTTTAACTGTGGTCAGAACAACACAAAGAATGTGGAGAGATGGGTTGGGGTATCAGGGTGAGACTGTCTGAATGATAGTTGTGGGCTTTGAATGCACTCATATGAGTGTTCATTTAAAACAAAGACATTATTAAAAAAAAATAACACTTCACAGAGAAATTTAATGGAGCTTTTGCTGTGTCACATGACTTTGATAAAACATTGTGATTTGGTCACCTCTGGAATAAGCAGAGTTCTACGTCATCTCATCAATGCTTTGATGTAAGGGTTACCTCCCTTTGTAGACTGCTGTGAGGTCCAGATATGCTAATGCTGTGCTTGTTTCCTGATCAATAAAGTCACTTAAATTGTTAACGCTTTCCACATTTTTCTCAATGTGTACTTAAGGACATTCATTACTTTAAAAAAGAAAAATTTAACTAATTAATTCTAATTTGAGTGTTATTGTGGTTTTAGCAATGTGTTTGTTATATACTGTTTGGACTCAGAGGGCACAGCCACAAAGCAGTCACTGTCTGTTCACTGACTATCTGATACATTATGCACACAGAAATGGCAAAAGTAGGCTGCAATTCCCAGTTCCAGTCTGATTCCAGAAGCAAGTGCACATGTATTTTTAACAGTTCGACTGGAAACAATGTTGTATTTACGAGGTACCATGCTGATACAAAGTGTTTTTTAGGAAGATGTCAACACTGGATTTGCTGAGGTTTTCCAGGTTAATGGAATCACATCTTTGAAAGAATTTGGTTTGAGGCACCTAGTAGCAACTAAACTAGATATCCACAAACATAATTGTTTATTTTGCTTTGTTTTTGAGTTGCATCTAATCTGTACTTATTTCTTTGGACAGAAACCTATTCTGCTTTCAAAGTCTACACACATTTCTGCTATTTTAACTGGTTCAGCCAGTTATTGAATTTGTTTTTTCCTCTCTCTGACCTATTATTTAGGTATCAATTATTTCAGATATATTTTACACATTCATATAAATATATTCAGTTCAGTTTAAATTAATTAAGGTAAAGGAAACAATAAAACATCACCAGAAATATATAACTCTAAAATATGAAAGATGTCCTCAAATGTGCAGATGTTTGTTTATGCAGTTCAGAGCTGTCTGAACCTTTCAGCCTGATTTCATGAAATTTATGTGACAATGGCAAAATTTTTGAAAACCAAAATGATGTGCTTCTTTACTAGGGGTGTGCAGCGGAGCCATTATCTGTATGTGTGTCTATATCTGTTCGTATGACAAAATTATCTGTATCTGTCTCTGTATTCGGATAGAACCGGGTGTGGGCATGGCTTAAACAGGAAGCATGTCAAAACTAAATGAAATGCCCATTTTTAAGTGTTACTCTTACATTTGTAGTTTCTATTAATTACATGTGTCTTGTATATGCCTTTTCATAATAATAGCCTAATTGTAATAATAATATACATTTATTGTTTAAAAAATATTTTTATTGTTTTTTTTACTTATAATAATAATAATAATAATAATAATAATAATAATAATAACTTTTATTTATAGGCACCTTTCAAGACTTTCAAGGACACCTTACAGACATAATCAATTTTACAATAAGAAAAGATAAAAACCTAAAATCACATATAAAAATGTGCATTATCATAGGAATATATACAGTCATAAATAAGAGTTATTTGTAGTAACCTAATTTAAAAATGTGGGTTTTGAGGAGGGACTTGAAAGTGGAAAGACGATCACAATTACGGATATCTGGCGGTAAAGAGTTTCAGAGTTGTGGAGCACTGCTAAATGATCTGGACCCCATAGAAATCAGATGAACAGAAGGTATCACAAGAGAGAGAGAGGAACAGGATCTAAGAGTGCGGGTAGGAGAATATATATGAATAAGATCTAGAAGATAGGAAGGTGCTAGGCTATGAAGAGCCTTGAATGTCAATAACAGAATCTTGTAATCAATACGAAGTTTAACAGGGAGCCAGTGAAGTTGTTGAAGAACAGGAGTTATATGGGCAGAGTTGGTAGTTTGTGAAATAATCCGTGCAGCCGAGTTTTGTACCAGCTGTAATTTATACTGAAGTTTTTGTGGTAGACCAAATAAAAGGGAATTACAATACCATATTATCATACTTACCAGTTTAAGCTGAATTTGTAGGCTACATTAACTATGGAATATATTGTGGTTTCTCCTGGTATTTCAGATATTAATATCAGCATGAAACAGAATTTTCATTCGTCTATATGTTCTCATCTTCTATATGTTCTCTGACATAAGCTCATTTGCATGTATAACAACATTATTCTGAAGGCAAAAGTGACATGTGAAATATCAAGCACACATTTTTGCAGTGAATAATAAATACAAATTCAAGCGTTAAAAAAAATGAAAATAAAAACAATATTGCCTACAAACAGGAAGTCTATTGGGAATTGTTACAATAGGACACCATTATTTAGTTAAATAATAATGATAATAATAATGTTACATTTATATCGCACCATACTAGAGTACAAGAACACTTAACATTTTCAAATTTAGCACAGTTTAAGGAAGAATAATAGCATGTTTCAGTTTCTTCTTTTTGCATAAGGAGGACAGGGTTTCCCGCAGAAAATGTGTTAGTTAAGGTGGTGGTGGGGGGTTTCAAACAATATTTGCTCCCTTTAATCAATTTTCCCATTTCATTTTTTACCTTTGTAATACCTTTAAAAAAAAAAATAATGCCTTAAATAAAACAATGTTCAATAAATAGGCAATGTTAAAATCGTTTAATATTAATAAAAGTATTATATAAATATAAATATATATAAATAATATACTTTTATATAATAAAAAAGATTATATAAAAGTATATTAAAATTGCCAGTAGGTGGCGGTAACTCATTGTCTTTATGTGTGAGTCATCGAGTCATTCATTGAATCTCACGATTCGTGTAAAGCCACAGATTTCATTGCAAAATAGAGCAATAAGCCTGACTATACTGTTTTAAATGTAGTAAATCACTTAATGTTACCCTTTTGTTTTGTTTTTTAACTGTTGTATAAAATCAATGTCACATTTGAAATTGTGTGGATATTCGGGAAACATTGCATCAACATTAAAAACACTGCTGGGATATCAGCCTGCATTTTGTTCGCACAAACAGCGCAAGCGGCTCGTGACAGAACACAGGCCGACTGAATGACACTTCAATTTAAGTTGACAATCTCAAATGAAGATTGCTGAACTCCAGCTCGTCTGTGTTTTCAGATCATCCGCGCTTCTTGCATTAGAGAGTGCGCGCGCATGATTGCCAGATACTATTGAAAAGACCAGTGTTGGGGAGTAACGGAATACATGTACCGGCGTTACGTATTCAGAATACAAATTATGAGTATCTGTATTCCGTTACAGTTACACTTTAAATAGTTGGTATTTAGAATACAGTTACATTGTTGAAATCAATGGATTACATGACGATACTTTTCTGTTTCACGAGTTTATTCACTCTCTAAATAAATTAAGGCAACTCTTTCCCAGAAGCCCCAACATGAAAACAACAAAAAAAAATGCGCGGTTTGCCGCTTGCGTGCGTGATCAGTCAATGGAGTTGGAAGAGGATCAGCGGGAGCTAGAGATGGACCCGGAACAACAGCAGAGCAAGAATGCATTTCTATCTTGGAAATTTAAACAGCACTTCACGTTAAAGAAAGAGAAGGGAGGGGGACGAAATATAACTGTGCAGTGCAACCTCTGCTTGCCAGCAACTAACCTCCTTTCAGCATCCAGAGACTCCACCTCCAACCTTAAGAAACATCTTAAAGTTTTTTTTTTTTATCAACGTTAGTCGTCTGCTGTAGTTTTACTGGTCACCTTGCTATTTTATAGTTATATCCGGTAGCTACCTGCTTAGTTGACGTGCGCGACTTACTTCACATTCTCCTATGTGCTGATTTACTAGCCCCAGAGCCGTTGAAAGACTGACTAGCCCCGTTTGATATGCTAGTTAACGTTAGGGTGACCATACGTCCTATTTTTCCCAGACATGTCTTCTTTTTTTACCTAAATAAATGCGTCCGGCCGCCCATTTCTAGATCGCCCAAAATGTCGGGGATTCGGCTTTTGCTTAGTCGCCATTCATTATGTTTATGCACACCTTTTGTATCAATCGGACTGAATTCATTCAGATCGATGAAACTGAATGTAGTGTTTACATGAACGCTAAACAAGTGATTGGTTTGATAGCGACCTAGAAGCCCACATAAGGAAAGTTGGCCTATACAAGAGAACATCAGAAGCACTGAAATCTTTTTTTTTTTTTTACTGAAACAGTTTTTTCTGTACATTTTTTTTCTTTTCTTTTAACCAATGGCCAAGAAAAGAAACTGTGTAATGTAAAAGGTGTTAAAAGCTAGACTTTTTTTTATTATTATAATTTGTTTGTCATTATTCTATTGTTGCAGGCAAAAAGTTGAATGGAAATTATAATATAGCCTAGTTGCAAGGTCGTTAATGCATTTGTCAAGATATACATAACGTGTTTAAATGCTTCTACGTGGTTTTAGTTGCATGCATGTAATATGCATGCTTCTGTTGTTATAGCATACTCATACCACTTGGCTAGTAAAATGGGTTCAGGATAATGCTACAACAATTTCAGTGTTATTAATTTGTGCTCTTTCTGTCTTTCTTTATTTCAGAGGAAACATTCCAGTGTCTTGCAAAGAGCAGAAATGGCATCAGATGATGGTGGTGAACAAAGTGCCATGCCAACCCCACCTCCTCTCAAACAAGCAACACTCAGCACCTCAGCAATCACCCAAAGGAAAGTAAACTCCTTGGTTCTTGAGTTCATAATTGCAGATGTGCAGCCCTTTTCCTTAGTGGAGAATGCCTCATTCCGTGAGATGACTGCAGGAATTAGTGGGGGTAGGACACCAATGTGCAGAAAAACATTGATGCAGCGCATTGAAAGGGGATCTCAAAATATGAAGGAGGCACTTACTGAAACACTTCAGGATGTTCAAACCGTGTGCACAACAGCAGATATATGGACGGCTCATCATAGGAGTTTCATGGGAATCACGTGTCATTGGATTGAGCCAGAGACATTAGACCGAAAGTCTGTTGCTTTAGCATGTGAAAGGATAAGGGGCCGCCACACCTATGATGTCATTGCTGCCAAAGTTAGTCAGATTCATGCAGAATTCCAGATCCAAGGCAAAGTCAGTGCCACAGTCACTGACAATGGTAGCAATTTCGTTAAGGTGTTCACTGAATATGGAGGGTGTGAAATGGATGATGAGATGGATAGCACAGATGATGTGCAGTTTGCTGATGTCTCTGCAGTTCTTCAGGAGGAGCAAGAGGAAGAAGAGCTAAACTTTTTTTTGCCACCTCACCATCGATGTGATGCGCATACTTTGAATCTTGTTGCCACGACTGATCTTGACAAAGCTGCCTCACAGGGTGTTTCTCGAAAATTATACAGAAGTGCAATGTCTAAATGTGCGGCAATCTGGAATAAGGCTCATCGCTCATCAGGTGCTGCTGAAGCAATTGAGGAAATTGCCCAAATGAGATGTTTGGTACCTTCAGTGACTAGGTGGAGCTCAGAGTATCATGCAATCGAGAAGTTGATGAGTCTCACTGAGAGTCAGCTCAATGGAATCTGTGACCAGCTGAAAGTGGCCAAACTGCATCCTCAAGAGACGATGTTTCTAAAAGAGTACATAGCCATTCTGAAACCTCTTGCCTACTCAATCAACCTGCTCCAGTGAGAAAAGAACTGTTACTTTGGATACATAGTTCCCACCATTGTCAGCCTAAAAGCCAAGTTAGCTGAAAAGTTGACCCAAGTGCAGTTCTCAACCCACATCCTCTCAGCTGTTATAAAAGCCATTGACACTCGATTTGGGCAGGTGTTGGCCTCCCATGAGGCAAGGATGGCAGCTTCCACCATCCCAAAGTTTCAACTGTGGTGGCTTGCTGATGAAGAGGGGGGAGCCATGAAAACATCAATGGTCCAAGAGACTCGTCTTCTTCATACAGAGCCTTCTGAGGATGCCGGCACCACTGTAAATGCAGGTAATCCAGAAGATGACAACTTCTTCACTTTTGAGACAACACAGGTGACAAGTTTATCAGCGGAGGAAGAGGTGCGGAGGTATCTCCAGGATCCAGACAAGTCATTGGCTTCATTGAAGATGTATCCACGGATCAGATCCCTCTTCTTAAAGTACAATACTACTCTGCCATCAAGTGCTCCTGTCGAGCGGCTTTTTAGCCAGGGAGGACTTATTTTCACTCCACATCGTAACAAAATGACAGATAAGCACTTTGAGCAGGCTCTCCTGCTGCGATACAACCGACCCTACTGGAGTGTTGACATGTAGGTAGATGGCTCAAAACATATTGGTCTTTAGGTTCACAGGCATTAACAGGCAATGCATGTCAATTGACAGTGTCATTATTCTTGTAAAACAAATTGTCTTTTTTTCACCTGACATTCATATAAAATCAACACTTTACATGTGAATGTTATGCAAATGTTCCCCTTCTGTCGCTCTCTCCACGTTGTGTCGGAGAAGCGACACTAGGGGTCTCTCTTGAGCACCGATATTCACCTCTGATCTTATTGAAAAGGGCCAATGGGAGTTGGCAGTCGGTATTTGCATATCCCGCCCCCGGACATACGGGTATTTAAGCGGCGCAAATACGGGAGTTCATTCAGAAAATTTCTTCGAGCCGATGGTCTGTCTGCAGTTTGCTGCGAGTTACACGCCACTTAAACGTTCCTGTTTTCCTCTGACGATCTGCATGCTGTTGGATCTTGACGGCGCACAACAGCGGCTTTCTCCTTCTCAGTGCACGGCGTGCACTGTTGCCCCTGAGCGCTTCGACAGCGCAGACACGTACACACACACACACACTGTGTATTAAAAGAGTTTTTTACTAAAAGAGTAATTTTCTCTAAAAGAGCAAACACAGCGGCGTTGAACGTCCTTTTAAGGACGCGTCTTTTTCAAGATGCCTTTCCGCCCCTGTGTCGTTCCTGGATGCGGTAGAGTGCTCTCTGCTTCAGACGGCCACAGGCGCTGTCTCGTGTGTTTGGGCCGCGATCACACCGAGGCGGCGTTTGTGGATGGTTCATGTTCTCACTGCGAGAACATGACCATGACCACATTGCGGTCGCGGCTCGCTTTCAACAGAAAGCAAGCCACCCCAGCTGCACCCCGCATTGCTCCTTCTTCCCACGGGATTAAGGACGGTGCGGTTGGCGCTGGGGGCGATTTGGGGGCGGCAGCGGGTGCAGTTTCGCCGGGTAGCCCCCCGCGATCCTCCCGTTCCCCGACGCACTCGCTGGTCTCCGTCCACGCTCACGGCGATAGCGGCTCGCCTCACGGCCTGGCTGTCTATCCTCCCGAGTCTGAAGCAGATGAGCTCGCCGCTGCATCGGAGAGTGCGGTGTCTGATGCCGAGGACTCCCCTGGACTGCCGCCTTCAGGCCAGCAGGCCCAGGCTGAGGCTGACGCTCAGATGTCCGACATGCTTGCCCGGGCCGCCTTGAGCGTGGGGTTGGACTGGAACCCTCCATCCTCCCCACAGCCTTCTCGGTTGGATGATTGGTTCCTGGGGGCAGCGCGCCGTTCGCGGCCTCGCATCCCCCCGGTCCCTTTCCCTTCAGGGGCGTCCGCTTTTCCGCAGTACACGGCGAGCACGCCAGTTCCCTGCGCACAGAAATTGCGACCCTCTTAGCCAAGGGCGCGGTAGAGCCCGTCCCTCCAACCAAAATGAGGAAGGGTTTCTACAGCCCTTACTTCATTGTACCCAAGAAAGGCGGTGGCTTACGACCAATCCTGGACTTGCAAGTTTTCAATCGGGCCTTGTTAAAACTCCCGTTCAAAATGCTTACGCAGAGAAATATTCTGGCTGGCGTTCAGCATCTAGATTGGTTCGCAGCGGTGGACCTGAAGGACGCGTACTTCCACGTCTCAATTTTGCCACGACACCGACCCTTCCTACGGTTCGCGTTCGACGGCCAGGCATTTCAGTACAAAGTCCTCCCCTTCGGCCTGTCTCTGTCCCCTCGCATCTTCACAAAAGTCGCAGAGGCGGCCCTTGCCCCGCTACAAGTAGCCGGCATCCGCATTCTCAACTACCTCGACGACTGGCTCATCCTAGCACACTCTCGAGAGTTACTATGCACACACAGAGACCAGGTGCTCCGGCACCTCAGCCGCTTGGGGCTTCAGGTCAACTGGGAAAAGAGCAAGCTCACTCCGGTTCAGAGCATCTCTTTTCTCGGGTTGGAGTTAGACTCAGTCTCAATGACAGCACGTCTCACGAGCGAGCGTGCTCAGCCGGTGCTGGACTGCCTCGCTTCCTTCAAGCCAGGCACAGTGGTCCCTCTAAAACTTTTCCAGAGGCTCCTGGGGCATATGGCGTCCTCCGCGGCGGTCGCGCCGCTGGGGTTGATGCATATGAGACCACTCCAGCACTGGCTCCAGACTCGAGTCCCGAGACAAGCATGGCACCGCGGCACGCATCGGGTAAGGATCACCCGATGCGAGGCTGTCCCCGTCCACCCTCAAGGTGTATGTTGCCGCTATCGCCGCCCACCACGATCCTGTAGATGGCAAGTCTTTGGGTAAGCACGACCTGATCCTCAGGTTCCTGAGAGGCGCCCGGAGGTTGAATCCCTCCCGGCCAGGCCTAGTTCCCTCCTGGGATCTCTCGGTAGTCTTGGCAGGACTCCAGAGACCTCCCTTCGAGCCGCTCGAATCAGTTGGACTCAGGGCCCTCTCTCTTAAGCCCTCAGCCCTCAGCCCTGCTGATCGCGCTCGCCTCCATTAAGAGGGTCGGGGACCTGCAAGTGTTCTCTGTCAGCGACACTTGCCTGGAGTTCGGTCCGGCAGATACGTCTGTGATCCTAAGACCGCGACCGGGCTATGTGCCCAAGGTTCCTACCACACCATTCCGAGATCAGGTAGTGAACCTGCAAGCGCTGCCCCGGGAGGAGGCAGACCCAGCCCTTTCGTTGCTGTGTCCAGTGCGCGCCCTGCGCATTTACCTGGACCGCACACAGAGCACCAGACGCTCTGAGCAGCTCTTTGTCTGCTTTGGGGGACGGCAGAAAGGGAATGCCGTCTCCAAACAGAGGCTTGCCCACTGGGTTGTCGATGCCATCACACTGGCTTATCACACCCAGGCCGTGCCCCTACCCTTACGGGTCCGAGCTCACTCAACAAGGGGTGTTGCGTCCTCGTGGGCACTAGCCAAGGGCACCTCCCTAGCAGACATCTGTAGTGCCGCGGGTTGGGCAACACCCAACACCTTCGCGAGGTTTTACAACCTCCGCGTTGAGTCGGTTGCGTCTCCTGTTTTCTCAGGTCCGAGCCCGTAGAACTCAGTAACACGTAGACCGACCGGCCGGGTGGATCGCTTGCGCCCAGCGCCCTTTTCCTGACGTCAAGGTAAAGTAGTGCGCCTTCTTCCCAGGGCGCCCCACTCCGAGTCGGGCCCCTGGTCGATTCCTCCCCAGCCCTCCGGGTCCGTGGTTCAGCGGAGGAACTCGCCGACCCAAGCCACTGCGGGTACCCTGATAGCCACCCCGTACTGGTATAGGAGCTCCACAGGTAAAATAAGAAGGCCTCCTGTTCGGACTCCCCCTGTGTGTAATTCCACGGTTCTGTCCCCTTACGAGCGGACCCCCGTGTCTCCCTTAGGCAGTTACAGCTGCCTCGGTCACCATGCTGTAGCAACTCCCCCCTTTCAAGGCTGGATCTACCACCAAACCATACTTTCCACACGAGCCCTAAGACGGCCGTGTGACGTGTCTACCACTTTTTCTCCCCAAGAAAAAGGGCAGGTGTGGTCTCCGCAGGGTCTGGGTAAGACCCCCTTCCCTATATGTGTGTAAGGGCCCCGGCCGTGATTGCTCTATGCGAGAAACATAGAGAGAAAAGAGGCCAGCCAGGCTGGCCCGTTCCCATGTTGGCAAACATCGCCTTGTTCCCCTCCCAGGGTAACTAGAAGGACTCCGATGTTCTTATGGGGCATTGGGGAAGGGTACGTGCAGCCAGGTACAGACGATGCGTGGCACTGGATGAAATCCCTGCCCGCCTCTGTATCGGCGGTCCACGTACAAGGTTCAGCGCATTGCAAGATTGGAATGGGTCCCCTAGTGTCGCTTCTCCGACACAACGTGGAGAGAGCGTCAGAAGGGGAACGTTTGGTTACGTATGTAACCTCCGTTCCCCGAGGGAGGGAACGACACGCTGTGTCTTTCCTCCGCCATGTCACTGAACCGAGCCACTGTTGTGGCCGGACCATTTCCGGCTCCTCAGAAAAATCCTGAATGAACTCCCGTATTTGCACCGCTTAAATACCCGTATGTCCGGGGGCGGGATATGCAAATACCGACTGCCAACTCCCATTGGCCCTTTTCAATAAGATCAGAGGTGAATATCGGCGCTCAAGAGAGACCCCTAGTGTCGCTTCTCCGACACAACGTGTCGTTCCCTCCCTCGGGGAACGGAGGTTACATACGTAACCAAACGTTATGTTCAACTTTGACATTTTGGCTAGGTTTTTGCTGCTAGCCTTTGTTGATACATTACCAATAAGTAATGTTGTTTTTTCAATATAACATGGTTTCATGTGGGTAAAATTGTATTTGGTGGCGTAGTTTAAAAAAAGAAAAATTATTTCTGGTGCTTTTATTTAACGGTGATAAGTTGCAACACCTATGCGCTTAGTTGCTCAGTGGTTTTTTTTTTTCTTTCTTTTTTTTATATAATGGCAAATTCTGTACAGACAGAATATTTTATTTGTCTATTTTCACACTTTTAACAGCTGAGTAAATAAAGAAACTAAAAAGGTAAAATTGGACAATTCTTCTCTTTTTTTTAACCAAGCAAAACATATTTTGCATAAACATACCCTTATAGTCTTTGTTCCTACAGCAAATTATAATATATTGCACTTTCAGGGAGACTTGAGCCTAACACATTCAGCCATTTGGAAAAAGAAAAACACACCAAATTAGGCCTGTTTAGTAAGCAGGATTTGATGGCCGCATTCCTACACTTATATAATGCAATTCAATGTAGAAGTAATCCAAGTATTCAGAATACAATACTCAGATTGAGTAATGTAACGGAATACGTTACAAAATACATTTTTGGGCATGTATTCTGTATTCTGTAACGAAATACATTTTGAAAGTATCCTTCCCAACACTGGAAAAGACCGGGTAGAAAACATGTTCTTTTAACAGAAAAGCTCTGATTTGGGGTTTAAATTATTGAATTCTGGCATTAAACTGAAACGTTTCCACTTCAGACGACAAACTACGCTTGGCTACTATTGTTCTGCAATTCACTTGCCTAGTAACCATAGTAACGGTGCGCATGCTTTCGCGCTTTCTGCTATGACGTGGAGTGCGGGATGCACTCAACGTTGCATGAATTTTTAATTAGCCTGCATTAGTAACAGTTAATTTTGTTATGGTATGAACTTAATCCTAGTAAAGGCAAAAAATATATAATACCTTTGTAACGAAATCCAAGACTTTGTATACCAAATCCAAGGCTTTTAAGGCCTTAATTTGAGATTATTTTTCAATGCTTTTAAGATCCTGCGGGTACCCTAGTTAATGTGTCTTGTCCCCTCACAATGACAGTAAATTAATTATTAGGCTACATTACATCAGTCACGTCACATAGTGGTCTATTTTCAGTTCAAAATGGCAAAAATAGACAAAAGTGTATTAATTTCCCTGATTATTTTTGTGATTCGTTTAACATTTATGACCTAAAAAAACTGTCAAATAGCAAATGTTTAGTTTAGCAACTTACATCTTATCTCGCACTTGACCGACCGTAAACTGAAGCGCGTCGAGTCACTCCTTTACTGTCGAGTCGCACTGCTAAAATTCGCGCTGTGAACATAAAGCCCGCCTACTTTGATTTGATTGGTCATCTCAAATATTCTGACATTGACGAGCAGTGACAGACCAATGAGGCTCAGATGAACACACACACACACACACACACACACGCTCGGTGCCGCTGCGGAAGAACGTGCTGATAACAAGACTGAAGCGAACACGAAGGCTTATCACATATTTAAAGATGGAAAGGGAGAAAACAGGACAGAGTAACACGGCAAATATCGCTCATATATATTTTTTTGATGACGTAGTTAAGGCGGCAGGCGTGTGTTGCTTAGGCGGCCGTGCTGCGGGAAACCCTGGAGGAATATTAAGAATAGATGAACATGGTGCCCTATGGTGCATTTAAACCTTTATGGAGCATTTTAACCGTTTTCGGAATAAAGCCTTAAACTGTTAATTACCTTAATCGCTGATGTGAATATAGATGTGATCAAATATAAGAGATGGATATACAACCGCGATGTGAAATCATCACTTCAAGTCAAGGATTTAACATCACGCTCAGGTTTAGACTATAAATAAATACATGAGAACTATGTGTGAATCATGTGATGCATTAACATAGACATTTTTATGAAGTGGAAAGTGTATATGATGTTGTATCTTAGTTAATGTTATTCTTGATAAGCTCCAGATGCACACAATTAACAGAGACTGCAAACAGAGTCGAGACCATGCTCATCCGATCTGAAATCACACTGTGCGCATTTTTGTGCTTAAGGGGTCATATAATGCCATTTTTGTACAAGTTAATATGAATCTTTAGGGTCTAAATGAAAACTTTGTAATTTACTTTTATTAAAAATTCTCATTAGTATTTTAAGAAAACACTAATTTTACCTGCTCAGAAACAGCTCTGTTTTCAACACGCCGTTTCAGTGCATATGACTTTAAATGATAATGAGCTTTGGTCACCCGCCCCTCCGTTAGGGTTAGCGATTTGCAAAGATTAATATAAAGGTTAATAAAACGTTACACTTACTTCTGCTGGAGGTGCAGAGGGAATATAAATAGTTGGTACCGAATCTTTTTTCAGCAGCAGCTTCTTAGCAAAACCAGCTTTATACTGACCCTCGTTTATAAAGCAGTCTGGTGAAAAATGATTCGCGCAAACATGAACGCATTGACGTTGCTCGTGGGGAATATTCCCATCGTAAACAAAACTCAGCCACTGCGTCTTCAGCGGTTCAGATTTAGGAACATCAAAATGACTGCTGTGTTCGTTATTACACCGAAGAACAGAAAACCACAATCGCTTAGGCGCCATTCTGCTCCAGTGTATCAACAATGATGACGGACTATGATTGACAGCTTGCTCACGAGCGAGGGCGGGTCTGTGTTGAAACACTGCTGTCAATCAACAATCCTGGGAGGGGCGTCCGACCGTGTGACGTCACACGGTCGAACGGCTCGATTTGAGGCAGGGGAAAATATATAAGGAGATTAAAACAAAAACACTGGATGGATTTTTATCATAATAGGATAGTTGTGTACAGGCACAGCCAACACACATTTCAGTACAATCAACTTGAAAAAGTGCATGTACCATTATATGACCCCATTAAGGTTTATACTTTCGAAATATTGGCAGCACAGATTCATAAATGAGTTGTAATTTTGGATATGTTCATTTAAAATGACACTTTATCTTTGTTCATTTTGGATAATCAGTCCAACAAATATTTTTATATTAATCGGATGAATCGGTTATTCATTTTGAAGTCATTATCCATGCCGTTCCGAATAAAGTATTCGGCTTCGGACACATTCCTCTTCTTTTGATATTTGGCTGCAGTTTCCCAATGAAATGTCCAGTGGGAGCCACCAAAAGTGATTCAAATAATGTCATAATCAGACCAAGTTTTCATGAGTAAAACCTACCCCCCAACCTAAAGCTTTAGCCTAAATCTAACCAATAGTGTTCAAAAAGATAAATGAGAGGTGAACAAAACAGACATCCTTACCCTAAACCAACACCTAAACCTAACTGATTTTAATAGCAAATTCAACATTAAAAGCACATTTACTGAAGGAGCCACGTCATTTTGTGTCACTTCTTTGGCACTTTCGCTTTACTTTCATTTTTGTTTCAAGTGTCCTTGGCTGGGCTTGGGGCTTTGTCTCTGGGTCCAAAGTTCAACACTTTATAAGCAACTGCAGAAGTTAATCACATTGTAATAGGTGTGTAAATGTAGTAGTAAAAGTCATAAACAGTCATAGTACCCATGATTTGTGTGAAAGCTAACAAAATTCACAATTGTTGTTGTAGGGCCTGTAGTGTTCATTTCAACAGGAAACATCAGCAAAACATAGAATGTCGCATCAAAAACTTGGTTTGCAAAATTGTAGTTATAACTTTCATTCTATGAGACTAGGTTGGAACCTTTCAAAGTTGCCATGCAATTAACCTTGCAAAATGTGTCAAATCCAGCAGCTACTACTTCCTCTATGGAGTTTATTGTAGCAGTCTGCTATCTTGTTTTCTTCCTTGTGTTGTGGCTTGACAATAATATTGGAGTTCAGAATCCATCTTACAGTACAATATGCTTCTGATCAGAGAGTGGACTGAGTTTACCATCATGTAAAGATAGCTGGATGACAACTAAATTGCTAATTTCATAGATTTGTTTTAATTTAGTTTACAATAATAAGCATGTTAATTAAACATTTTGAATTATATTTCAGTATTAGCTTCCAGTTCTCAGTCAGATCACTGGAATGTGCAGAATTGTTGATGATGTTTGTTCTCAATTGTTCACAGCTTTGCCAACAACTTCTACCGGTAGTGACAACATTTTACTCAACATTTTATATTGAATTGATATAGAGTATTACAGTATAGGCCTACAGGACACTCTGATATAGTTAAACAATTAACAAATTGCAGCCCACTTTCCTCTGGATCTATTGGCTGGATGAGCTTCATCATACAGTATTAAGATGTTATCAGGTCATTTTATCAAAACTTAATCTCAAGAACCTGTCCTAGTGCAGACAATTTCATTTGTTAGAAACGTCTTCACTGGACTTTTAATCTTCCCCCAAGCTCTTAGCCCTGCTAAAATATTTTTTGTCATCCAACTGCATTATTTACATTTGATCAAGGGACTATATTTTAGTTTTTTTGATGCTGCCTTTCAGTAATTAAGCCTAAATAGCTTGTGCTGTACATTATGGTTATGTACAGTATCATGTCATCATATTAGTTTCCTAAGAAATGTAATACTTATATATAGGAAAATATCCTGACTGAGGCTCATACTCTGCTCAGATATCAACAATGGACTGCAGAATTCAAGGTCTTTTCATAAATTAGAGACTAATTAGTTTCTACTGCATGCAAAGTGTATTCATATACTCTGTTCACTCACTGTACATGGTGCCACTACAAAGCAGTCTGTTGATACTCTAGACAGCAATACTGTCTCATTCGCAGCAAGAGATAACATTCTTTTATCTAGAATGTTATTCATTTTATCAATCAAATCTAAAGATTTCTTAGTGAGTGGAGATGAGAGACACATGACGAAGAGCTTCCAACCAGCATCTGAATAAAACTTGTGATTTGACTTGTGCTTGAGTTTAATGGATCTGTCAAAAGGTGTTAAACAAAAGACAGGGAAATCCAGCCCCTAGCTGCATTTTTCCACTTAGGATTTCATTAATCTTTCTATCCAGCATTGTCTGTGCAGTTACCACTTCTGGTCTTTTAGTATGCCAACTATGTTTAGAGACCTTTATTGTTTGAAAAGTTAACTGAAAATTATTAACCAGTATAGTAGAAGTGCAAGTTACTGATTCTCCACTGCAAGAAGAATTTCTATGAAAAAGGTTAGAAAACTTTCAGAAAAGCTCTGGTCATGCTCAGGTACTTTAACTTTATGCCTTGATGTATTACACAATAAAAATAATAAAATAATAGGATCCTTAACAGAATGGAAATAAAAAGCTTAAGTTAGCCATCGCACAGAAAGAGATTAAAAGTTAGCTTTAATAGGGGGTCCACTTGAAGATAATTTTGATCTATTTTAACCATCTTTTGAAATGTTTATAATATTATTATAACAATTTATGTAATTTTATTTATCAGGAAGGGTTATTTAAGAGTGACATAAAATCAACTAATACAACAAAACATTGTAGAATTCATAAAATCCATCGCAAATAGTTACTGATGAGCTGATGTTTTCCCACCATAATTAGGTACATTTCTGGAGTATGATATAATTTGGAACTGGCAATTGCTACGTAAATTCATATTGCTAAATGATTATGCCATATATATTGATACAGCAGAAATACTAAGAATGGTATGATAGTATTCTTTTTCTGAACAGAGTGTAGCAAGATGGAAATTGACTTATACATTTACACATTTTAGTTTATTCATTTATCCAAAGCGACATACAAATGTCAGTACAATAGAATCAATTCATCCTAAGAAGGCAGTAATAAGTGTAACATCTGAACAGGCTCCTGTCCACCAGAGGGAGCCCTCACCTGAAAATTAAACTTTTGTCATTTCCTGTTCCTGCCACATCAGTTCATGTTTGAACATTCACTGTGTATATAAGCCATGTGCTCATAGTTTATCTTTGCAAAGTATTGCCAGTTATCTGCCTTACCAAGCGTTTGTTTCTCTGCCTTTTGACTATTGTTATGACCGTAGCGTATGTTTACTGGGTTTACCTCTCTGGATTACTGTTTTGGATATGTTTGCCTGTGGACCGATTTTTCAGTGTTTTGACCCAAGCCTTTGACCTGATTATGTTTAAGTATACTGTTTGAATTGTTTGTTCAACCTTCCAATAAATATCCGCAAATGGAATCCGCTCAGCCGACGTCATCCTTACAATAAGATAAGTGCTCTAATAAAAAGTTGAAAATTGATTAGAGAAGCACAAGTAGAGTGGAAGGTGAGGTGACAGTGGTAAACAAGAAAGAATTTAGAATTGCGAGCAACCATTGGCAACCAGTGAAGTTTGATTAAAAGGGGTGTGCTGTGCGCTCAATTTGGCTCATGAAAGACCGATCGTGCTGCTGCATTCTGGATCAGATACAGTGATTCGACTCTGCATGCAGGAAGTTCTGCCAGAAGAGCATTGCTGTAGTCCAGTGTAGATACAACAAGAGCCTGTACAAGGAGTTATGTAGCATGCTCAGATCAGAAGTGTCTGATCCTCCCTATGTTATACAGTGCAAATCTGGATGATTGGGTTGTTATTGCAGTGTGGTCTGTGAAGTTCAACTGATTGTCAAACATAACCCAGAGATTTCTGGCTGTCCTGGTTGGTGTAATTGTTGATGAGTATTAATGACAGATTCCAGTGATGTCATGTAAATGGAGAAGAGGTGGGGCCCAAGCACTGAACACTGAGGTACCCCAGTGGCTAGTTGGTGAGACTTGGACACCGCTCCCTTCCAAGACACCTTGAATGTTATGTGAGTTAAGACTCAAACCAGCAGATGCCCATTGCTGTGAGAGTTGAAAGGAGAATCTGGTGGTTGACAGTGTCGAAAGCAGCCAGCAGGTCCAGTAGAATAAGGACAGACGATTTGGATGCTGCACTCGCCATCCTTTGAGTTTCTGTAACAGACAGCAAAGCAGTCTCAGTTGAGTGTCTACATCTGAAGACGGATGGGTTGGCATCTAGAAGGTTACTCTGGTGCCAGAAAAAAAGGAAACTTGGTTGAACACAACTCAGAATGCTATGAATGGGAGGAGGGAGACTGGCCTGTCATTTTCTAGGTACGCAGGATCTGTCATGTTTCTTAAGCAGTGGGGTTACTTGAGCCTGCTTAAATGTAGTGGGAAATGTGCCTGTGAGAAGAGACATGTTAATAATGTGTGTGAGTGCAGTTAAGAGTGAAGGGGAAATGGCTTGGAGAAGATGGGAGGGAATAGAATCGAGGGAGCAGGAAGTGGTGTTGCTATTATATATATATATATATATATATATATATATATATATATATATATATATATATACTGTACATTTTTATCAATTAAAAGAATAATCAAAAGGAAAATGTTTTGTTTGAAACATTTTGATAAGAGAAAGAAAACAATATAAGAAACATAAGGCAAATTTCAAAAATAAAATAGCTATTCAAGTTAGTGCAAAGCACTTGCAATTATATTGCAAAAAGGGCAACATCCGTTCAATCCAAAGTAGTGAAATTATTTAAAATCCAACCTCTAGTTTCACTTACTGTAACTATGATAATACGATAAAAGAAATCTACCTGATTTAAATTTAAATTATCCGAATACTATGTAGTCACTTCTGCCTGACAAGCTGTGGGCAATGTCGAAATCGGCAGTGAGGAAATGCCATTGCAGCCTTCATATTCAAGTCGTGGTTCTGTACTTGGTAGTTTTTTCCCCATTGTTTATTTGTGTTTTTTTCCACACTTTGTCTTGTTTCCCATGGAGGTGTGTTTAAGTGAAATGTAAGACTGTCTTGACCAGTGATGATTGAAGCCAAAGTGTTATATGTTTTGCTGTGTTGGTTAGGTGATTATGATGACTTTCTAAAATACATTTGCGAATGAATTGGAGTTTTCCTATGAGTTTAATTTGATTCTCTCACCTTTCAAGTCTTTCACCTGTAACTGGTGGTTTTTAAGACACTATCTGGAGTTTATTTATTGATAGGATTAAAGGCCTGTCTTGCACCCAAACAAATAAATAAAATAAAATAAAAAAGAGGAAATGTAATTTTTTTATGAAAGTTGATGTGCTGCCACTGTTACAAACCTTAACGACCAAACACATTATTTTCATAAATGAGATATATGACATGACATATTTGACTTCATAATTATTGTTATTTTTATTTTCATTTTTTTAATTGATGTGCCAGTGAAATAATTATGTTAATCATGGATAACTGAAGAAATGCAAGTTACATTTTACACACTAAGAATGTTTGATAATGATGTGTTTGTTTGTTTTTTTAGTGACTGTGGCTTGATATTCATTTATGATGGAGGGACTGATATGCAATTTGTGATTATGTAAACTCCTCTAAAATCAGCCTATTATGGTTAAGGAATTTCTTTATCATAAGTTCTTTAAGTATTTAGCTTCTAAGGGTGTCCATTGTTATCAGACATGTTTGTTATGTTTGTTTCTAATATCACTGCATTTTCCCATCTTAAAACAACATGCCAGACTTTTTCTAGTGTTGACAGCGGTTTGTGTTGTTTGTATGTGGAAGTGCAATGTTGTGGCTTTAATAAGTGTTTATGAATATATGCTGATGCATGTGTTCTGGGTGTTCTGGGTAGTTAATGGGGCGGACTAGGCATGTTTTATCCAGTACATATCTAAACTAATTAGCACATCATCTGCCCTCTGAAACCATTGAGCTGAGTCAGACAGATATATATACACACACACACACACACACACACACACACGGTTAAGGTATAACTTGATACACACACTCACATAGTCAAGTGTCCCGTTTCAGATATATATGCAAAAATCAGCAGTTCTGTATCAGGTCAATCCACTATCTAAAATGCTGAAAGTCCAAATGTGCTTGAGTCTATTTCCATTTAATTCCATTAAAAGTTACATAATATAGTGTGTAATATTCAACATACCATCCATATTGAAACCGTTAAAGATCTCTTTTTTATATACATCCCTGTACATATTTATTGAATAAAATAAAAGGCTAGTACAACAGCAATGTCAAAATATAATTAACACCAAAATCTGTAATTTATGGACCACTAACCTCACCAAACAGAATTACAAAAATAATGTTTTCAAACTGGTTTCCCAAAACATATGCCCATTTGCCATTGGCTGGAAAATAGATTGTCCCACCCCAAGCTCACAGCATTTTAGACAAACTAGGGCCAAGTCTGCAATTGTCCAGCATAATTCAGTGTAATTAACCAGCTGTATTTTACTTTATTGCACTATAAATGTAACATTTAAAGAAAATTTATGTCTTGTTTCTGAGGGAATTCCGCCTCAGTTTTAATAATTGATTTGCATTTAACCCCCTTGGGAGGAGTGTGTGTCATGCTTTCATTTAGCGAGGATGATAGGCCTTTTGCACTGTGAGCTAGAAGAATGTACGACGCATCAGTGTGTAATGAGAGTCTCCCATCCAGTGCAGAAACAAGTAGATAAGCGCTATCATGTCCCGCTTACTCAACACATTTCCTCTTATTTACTTTATCTTTTTCTCTTTTGTACCCTCATACCTCTGATCCACAACATACCACATCAGTGTTGCTTTCTTGCCTCTGACAATGCAGCATGACCATATGTGGGGGTTTGAGGACGTGGTGCTGCACCTTAACTTAAATCGAATCCATTTCAAAAGCCGAGCACATCGCCCCGAAAACTTGCTGTAGTGCTTTAAGATTAATGCTAATCGAAATTGAAGTTTTGTGGCTTTATGTCCATGTCTATCAGCATTGATATACTAGTGCACTCCTGACCATTAACAAAATTAACCTTTAGTAAGCATTCAAAATTTAGAGTCTTAGATTTTATGGAAAAATATAACAAAACATTGATGGCTCATCTTGCACTGAACAGATTTTTGTTGAATCAAAAATGAAAATGTCCTAATGTCACCTTCAACTGACTAGCAAGTAGCACATTGTGGTTCAAGGCTATGATGTAAGGCCTAATGGCTATTTATTTATTCTTTTTTTTTTTGCAAGCCAAATAGGTATATGTTTCAATAGAAAATATGTCAACACAGGAAAGAAAACAACACTACTCAAGCAACTTCATGGGGTCTTTAAAAATGTGCTAACTGAATGGTAACTACTCGTGTAAATTTGTCCCCTTTGTTTTATATGTGACTTACTTTTTCAATTGTGTCTACAACTCTGTCCATTATGTGAATAGATTTCAGTGTTGATGGCACTTTTTGGGAGCTTCATGCCAAAGTGCTGAACTCTAATGGCACAAAGAGCTGTACTAGATACACGTGTCAGCACACAGCAGAATTGAGCAGACATGCAAATTATAGAGCTGAGGCACAGGAAGGGCTTCTGAAACCTATAAGCTGGCACAAAGCAGAGGCAGAGAAAAGCCGAGCTTGGCTTAGATGGTAAGACATCTTTGTGAAGTCAGATTCTTAAGGGGTGCCGCCCACGACTTGTCAGTGCCAGGGACTGAGGTGACTGCACAGCATTAGACAATTCACCTCAAAGATAAGAAATAGTGACTTTTGAAGACAAAGCCTCTCATATTTCATGCGTTAAGACAAACATGTATAGCCAATAAATTAGGTAGGATAAATGCATGAAACTGTGCTTTCAAATTGCACTTAGGATTTGATTAGATTTTTTTGGTATATATTGTGATGGCCAATATGGAAGCCATCTTGGACTTACAGCGAGGAAAATAAGTATTTGAACACCCTGCTATTTTGCAAGTTCTCCCACTTAGAAATCATGGAGGGGTCTGAAATTGTCATCGTAGGTTCATGTCCACTGTGAGAGACATAATCTAAAAAAAAAAATCCAGAAATCACAATGTATGATTTTTTAACTATTTATTTGTATGATACAGCTGCAAATAAGTATTTGAACACCTGAGAAAATCAATGTTAATATTTGGTACAGTAGCCTTTGTTTGCAATTACAGAGGTCAAATGTTTCCTGTAGTTTTTCACCAGGTTTGCACACACTGCAGGAGGGATTTTGGCCCACTCCTCCACACAGATCTTCTCTAGATCAGTCAGGTTTCTGGGCTGTCGCTGAGAAACACGGAGTTTGAGCTCCCTCCAAAGATTCTCTATTGGGTTTAGGTCTGGAGACTGGCTAGGCCACGCTAGAACCTTGATATGCTTCTTATAGAGCCACTCCTTGGTTATCCTGGCTGTGTGCTTCGGGTCATTGTCATGTTGGAAGACCCAGCCTCGACCCATCTTCAATGCTCTAACTGAGGGAAGGAGGTTTTTCCCCAAAATCTCGCAATACATGGCCCCGGTCATCCTCTCCTTAATACAGTGCAGTCGCCCTGTCCCATGTGCAGAAAAACACCCCCAAAGCATGATGCTACCACCCCCATGCTTCACAGTATGGATGGTGTTCTTGGGATGGTACTCATCATTCTTGTTCCTCCAAACACGGTTAGTGGAATTATGACCAAAAAGTTATATTTTGGTCTCATCTGACCACATGACTTTCTCCCATGACTCCTCTGGATCATCCAAATGATCATTGGCAAACTTAAGACGGGCCTTTACATGTGCTGGTTTAAGCAGGGGAACCTTCCGTGCCATGCATGATTTCAAACCATGACGTCTTAGTGTATTACCAACAGTAACCTTGGAAACGGTGGTCCCAGCTCTTTTCAGGTCATTGACCAGCTCCTCCCGTGTAGTTCTGGGCTGATTTCTCACCTTTCTTAGGATCATTGAGACCACACGAGGTGAGATCTTGCATGGAGCCCCAGTCCAAGGGAGATTGAAAGTCATGTTTAGCTTCTTCCATTTTCTAATGATTGCTCCAACAGTGGACCTTTTTTCACCAAGCTGCTTGGCAATTTCCCCGTAGCCCTTTCCAGCCTTGTGGAGGTGTACAATTTTGTCTCTAGTGTCTTTGGACAGCTCTTTGGTCTTGGCCATGTTAGTAGTTGGATTCTTACTGATTGTATGGGGTGGACAGGTGTCTTTATGCAGCTAACGACCTCAAACAGGTGCATCTAATTTAGGATAATAAATGGAGTGGAGGTGGACATTTTAAAGGCATACTAACAGGTCTTTGAGGGTCAGAATTCTAGCTGATAGACAGGTGTTCAAATACTTATTTGCAGCTGTATCATACAAATAAATAGTTAAAAAATCATATATTGTGATTTCTGGATTTTTTTTTTTAGATTATGTCTCTCACAGTGGACATGCACCTACGATGACAATTTCAGACCTCTCCATGATTTCCAAGTGGGAGAACTTCCAAAATAGCAGGGTGTTCAAATACTTATTTTCCTCACTGTATACTGATACCAAGCGGCGTGGATGCGGTTACCGATGCCATTAAAGAAATCCTTTTTTTCCGCAGTCAGCCGTGAATTTATTCCATGAATGAAAGTATCAAATAATAGTGTGGTAATGTGAGCAATATTTGGCTGGTCATGCAATCTCAACATATCCACCCCCACTCTCCTGTAAAAATAAAAAAAACTTTTACAGTTTTTCTCAATTGTTTTGTCTCATTTTTTAAACAGTCTTAACTCTAAACTGTAAGTGCAATTGTCACAACTGTTTTATGGGACATCACAACTCTATTGCATGTCTGGAAAATGTATTAACTCCCCCAAAACATTTAATTCATGCTTCAAAGCCTAGTTATTGTGTCAGTAAATTGGCCAATGCAACCAAAATGATGATTTTTGACATCGTGTGAGTTGTACTGGTCAAAATGTTTAGATGTTTTTCACCATGGCAGACAACCCTGGAACGTTTTGTTTTATACAAATTTTATTTTTGTTCTACTTTTTTGTTGACACTGACTGCTTACTGTGCTATACAACAATGTCAGTTGTGTCTAGTTGAATGCTATTGTGTATCACAATTTTAGATACCGATTTCAACAACAGGAAAATGTTTTATGGGAAATGTCAGTGCTGCACAATTGTCACGTTCCTGCGTTGTCTGCCCAGGGTTTTCTGTTTCACTCAGCACTTCACACTCCATGTTTTCACCAGTCCTTGTCTAGAAAACTACACTTCCCATCTCTCCTTGCCCTCACCACCTGCCAGCACTCACTCATTGTTTTCACCTGCGTATCGTTTAGTTCCATCACCTCTGTGTATATAACCCTGTTTATTTCTCCATTCCCCTGTCGGTCTTTAATGTTTGTGGATGCTTGTTTCTGTGCTCTCCGTCATTGCTTCTCCTACCTGATTAACCCATCATATGTCTTTGTGTTGTTTTGCATTATTTTCCCCATCGTGGGTATTTCCTTTGTTCCTGTTGTATCTGTTTCATCTTTTGCTTCAATAAAAACCACTGCACCTAGATCGTCGCCCCTCGTCTGCCTTCACCTACATTTGTGACAGAAAGACCGACCCATAATGGATCTAGCAGCGGTTTTCACCGAACTGGGCCAGGCAAATCTGACCGTTCGCGAGTACTCACGGCTCTTCTCCACTGTCGCCATCCACACCGGGTTCGACGACGCTGGAAGCGCCGGAACCCGGAGAGCACACGTGGAGGGAGTACGTGAGTCTCGTTCTAAAGAAGCTCGCAGCCCACGAACCACCCCTCGAGATTCCGGCTTTCGAGCCTGAGCCCATGCCTACCCAGATCGACGAGCCAGCGCTGCCAACTTCGTCCGCCCGGAGGAGGAGAAGGAAAGCCTCCGCTCTCCAGCTCACATCTGCCACGGTCAGCGAGCCAGCGCCCACGCCTGCCACGGTCAGCGAGCCAGCGCCTACGCCTGCCACGGTCAGCGAGCCTGAGCCCACGCCATCCACGGTCAGCGATCCAGAGTTGCCAGCCTCGACCGTCCCTGAGCCGGCGCCTGTAGCCTCGACCGTCCCTGAGCCGGCGCCTGTAGCCTCGACCGTCCCTGTGCCGGCGCCTGTAGCCTCGACCGTCCCTGTGCCGGCGCCTGTAGCCTCGACCGTCCCTGTGCCGGCGCCTGTAGCCTCGACCGTCCCTGTGCCGGCGCCAGTAGCCATGACCGTCCAAGAGCCGGCGCCAGTAGCCATGACCGTCCAAGAGCCAGCACCCCTCGAGCCTTCCAAGGCTCCGCCTCTCGAGCCTTCCAAGGCTCCGCCTCTCGAGCCTCTCAAGCCTTCTAGGGCTCTGCCTCCCGAGCCTCCCAGGGCTGCTCCTCCCAAGTCTCTCGAGTCTTCCAGGGCTCCTCCTCCCAAGTCTCTCGAGTCTTCCAGGGCTCCTCCTCCCGAGCCTCCCAGGGCTCCGCCTCCCAAGTCACTCGAGCCTTCCAGGGCTCCGCCTCTCAAGCCTTCCAGGGCTCCACCTCTCGAGCCTTCCAGGGCTCCACTTCTCGAGCCTCCTAGGGCTCCGCTCCTCAAGCCCCTCGAGTCTTCCAGGGCTCCGCCTCTCAAGCCCCTCGAGCCTTCCAGGGCTCCGCCTCTCAAGTCACTCGAGCATTCCAGGGCTCCGCCTCTCGAGCTTCCCGAGCCTCCCAGGGCTCTGCCTCTCGAGCTTCTCGAGCCTTTCAGAACTCTGCCTCTCAAGCCTCTCGAGCCTTCCAGGGCTCCGCCTCTCAAGCCTCTCGGGCCTTCCAGGGCTCCGCCTCCAGAGCCTCTCGAGTCTTCCACGGCCCTTCTGCCCGAGCCTCCTACGGCTCCGCCTCCCGAGCCTCCTACGGCTCCACCTCCAGTGCCTCCTACGGCTCCACCTCCCGAGCCTCCTACGGCTCTGCTCCCAGAGACTCCAGAGCCTCCTATGGCTCCGCCTCCCGAGCCTCCTACGGCTCCGCCTCCCGAGCCTTCCACGGCTCCACCTCCAGAGCCTTCCGGGCCTCCGCCTCTAGAGCTGCCTACGGCGCCACCGCCCTCGGCTCCACCTCCTGAGCCATCCTCGGCTCCGCCTCCTAGGCCTTCCTCGGCTCTGTCTCCTGAGCCTTCCTCGGCTCCGTCTCCTGAGCCTCCCTCGGCTCCACCTCCTGAGCCTCCTCGGCTCCGCCTCCTGGGCCGCCCACGGCCCCCGCCTCCAGAGCCTACCAGGTCTCCGCCCCTAAAGCCTCCTACGGCACTCCCTTCCTCAGCTCCGCCTCCTAGGCCTTCCTCGGCTCCGCCTCCTGAGCATCCAGAGCCTCTCTCAGCTCCGCCTCCTGAGCCTCCCTCAGCTTCGTCTCCAGAGCCCCTCTCAGCTCCGCCACCGGGACCTGTCCCTGTCCTGGGGCCGCCTCTTGGGCTTCCTGGACCTGTCCCTGTCCGGTGGCCGTCTCCCAGGCCTCCTAGACCTGTCCCTGTCTTGTAGCCGCCTCCCAGGCCTCCTGAACCTGTCCCTGTCCTGTGGGCACCTCCCAGGCCTCCTGAACCTGTCCCTGTCCTGTGGCCACCTCCCAGGCCTCCTGGACCTGTCCCTGCCCCCTGGACTGCCTCCTTGCCCTTGTACCTCCGTGGACTTCCTGATTGCCCCCTGTGCCTCCTTGGTCTGTCTCTGTGTCCCTTGTGCCACCTCTGGTCTGTCTGTTCTCCCCCTCGGCTAGCCCCCCTCTCCTTGAACCTTTGTTTGTTTTTTCTATTTTTTTGTTGTTATTTAGGACCATCTGGAATCCGGTCCTTTTGAGGGGGGATTATGTCACGTTCCTGTGTTGTCTGGCCTGGGTTTTCTGTTTCACTCAGCACGTCATACTCGTCATACTCGTCATACTCCATGTCACATTCCTTGTGGTCCGGTCCGTGTTTTCACCAGTCCTTGTCTAGAAAACTACACTTCCCATCTCTCCTTGCCCTCACCACCTGCCAGCACTCACTCATTGTTTTCACCTGCGTATCGTTTAGTTCCATCACCTCTGTGTATATAACCCTGTTTATTTCTCCATTCCCCTGTCAGTCTTTAATGTTTGTGGATGCTTGTTTCTGTGCTCTCCGTCATTGTTTCTCCTGCCTGATTAACCCATCGTATGTCTTTGTGTTGTTTTGCTTTATTTTCCCCATCGCGGGTATTTCCTTTGTTCCTGTTGTATCGGTTTCATCTTTTGCTTCAATAAAAACCACTGCACCTAGATCCTCGCCCCTCGTCTGCCTTCACCTACATTCGTGACAACAATACTGCAGTACACAGGAAAAGAATATGCACATTTGTATGTACACAATAATGTATTTTTGTAGCAATGTGTCACATGTAAATCGAAAATTCATATTTGCATGTCCAGTTTTACACATTTCTTACATGTAAAGTCATTATATAGTGAACAGAAAATAGCCAAAAAATGGCATTGTCATAGATATTTATGTAATAAACATGTATGTCTGACAGATTTTGATAATTGAATGGATCATTTTGCATGTGATGGTTCATATGATGAAAGAATGTTTAGAAGTTGTGAAGAGTGACAATTTCACTGAGAATCAACTCATCAGTTTTGATCAGCAAGCCATGTGCATTTAGTTATTGTGCAAACTGTAAACAATTGTAATTACTCTTTAGCGCACATGTGCCAGAACATGTGCAATTTGCTTAAATTAATAAGAAATTCAAATCTGGTGTGAACAACTTATTGTTCTGAAAAAAAGAATTGAGCCAAAGCTTGAAACTTAATATTATGTCAGTATAGACCTTTTCATAGCATATTTGTTTTGGGAAGTGACATCTTTGTTCCTTGAACACTCCCGGTTAGTTGTCAAACACATTCAAAACAACATTGAGGCACTTCTGCTGCATTCCATTCAAAGTCGGAGCTGGGATTTTCCTACTTGATATCTTTGATCTACAACCATAAAGGCATCCCTTTGCCAAATGCTCGGAAGATGATGTGTAAGGAAACAAATATGCAATGCTCCAGTTAGTTTAATAACATAATATCTCAGCAGGTGTTCGACTGTCACCAAATTTATCAATGTAGCATATTTAGGTGTTTCAATGAAAGTTCGCTAACTGGCTAGCGGTGCTGTGTTATGCTATTAGTTTAGCTGTACTGTGTTGACAATATGGTGTTGGCAGTTTGCACATGAGCGGTTAGTTGCCCTGGAAGAGTCTCTTTAGGACTTCCTGTGAACTTTCGTCACCATAGCAACCAACACCAGTGATTTGTGATCTTGGTCAACACTAATGAAAACTGTTTCATTGATGCATATGAACGTCAGCACGTTCCACAATGCACAAATAAACAGTAATGTGTTAAAGTACCCAAATTCTCACGCCAATATATGTAGTGAATTAGGTGTGATAAATGTACACTGCGTGGGTTAAAGTGTTGTGTATATTACCATTATTTGTAAGGGAAACAGTATGTGTTAGCTAGGAATTAAATTTAATGGTCCTACTTCTACATTAATGTAAGGAAATTTATATTGAAATCAGTCGTGTTTGACAACCGTTATAATTTAGATAAATGACAAATAACTAGATTTTTTGTGTCAGTAAAATTCTCCACCATTAAAATCATAATACAACTTCTCGTTGTATCAGCTCACAATTTCTACTGTAGGGAATTAGCTTTAATATGAGAATTATGATTAATTCTCTTATTGGAGTAATATTATTATCATGGCTTATTGACAATAATAATACACACATAGGTATAGCTTTGAAGCGAAATCTTTTAGAAACAGGGATGAGATTATTTATCAAAATATACCACAGTCAAAGGATCTTTAAAAGGGAAACATGAATAATTAATCAATTACTCATTATAATTAATGATGAACACTTGGATCGGTTCATAGAATCAACTTGAGGTAGCTGAATTAATATTAAAATCAATTTATGTGTTCATCCAGCAAACACTCAGTATTGATCGTCTATCAATTCTCAAAAATAATAAGAGTCACTTAACCATCTGATAGAACCATCAAGTTCTTATTTTAAAAAGCACCTTTTGTTACAAAGGGGTTTACCTCTTATACTAAACCTAAGTTCAGTTAGTTACTGGTACGATACATGGAATACCTTGGCTGTTGAAAGAGTGCCCGGATGCAGTCGCAGGAGAAAGAATTGATGGTTCCTTCAGTCGATGGTGTTAAAAGTTGCAACCAATTTCTTCCACGTTGCATGAAGAAATTATGATGAACTGTGGTGTTCATTGACTCTATAGTAGAAGAAGTTACACATGGCTTGAGGTGTTGAGGCCTACCGGCCTGCAACCTCATGGTCAGCTCGACCAGCAGCAGATGGTCAGTGGAAAGAGAATGAGTAAGAGGCAGGACGTGTCTTTTAACTTCTGATGGACGTCCCTCCTCTTGAGTCTGGCTTGACCAATGAGAAAGGTGCAATTTCCAAGTGGGAAACATTCCTTTGTTTGGAAGCTGACTCATTTGCATGATTGGGTTTTTTAAGCCCTTTATGCTCTGATTAATATAGCAAGCATACAATGCATGCTGTCAGAATTATATATATATATATATATATATATATATATATATATATATATAATTCTTATTATTATTTACTAATACTAATTATATATAATACCACATCCAAGAACTACACAGGGGTGGAAAGGCATCTTTATAAAGATGCGTCCTGAAAAGGACGTTCAACGGCAGCTGTGTATATGCTCTTTTAGAGAAAATAACTCATTTAGAGAAAATAACTTTTTGAGAGAAATAACTCTTTTAACTGCGCTGTCGAAGCGCCCAGGGGCAAAGCTGCACTGCCGTGCAGAGAAGGAGAAATCTGCTGATATGCGCCGTAGATCCAACAGAAATCACTCAGAGATGGGAGGAACAGTGTGTGACTCGCATCTCGCTGTATACACAACCAGTCGGCTCCGAAGAAAATTTCTGAATGAAACAGACGCATTTCCCTCCCTTTATACCTGTATGTCCGGGGGCAGGACATGCAAATTCTGTCTGCCAATTTCTCATTGGCCTTTTCTCATAGATCAGAGATGCAAAAGGCTCTCAAGAGAGATCCCTAGTGTCAGACGAGGAATTACAGATCAATTACCTTGTTGGGCCCAGCCAGCTGTCAACCAAGAGGGAAATGGATTATTACAGATACTAAACAATGTTGTTTTGAAAACATAAAAATGCAAAAAGGTTTCTGTGAGGATTAGGTTTAGGGGATAAAAATTATCATTATATCTGTATAAAATTCATAAAATGCATGGAAGTCTATGGAGAGATGTATATGCATTTCTTCACGAAACACTGTTCCCTGTTGAGAGTATGAGAAAGTTTAGCTCCTAGTTGCATGATGAAAAATCAAAACAAAGATGGTGCTATTTAGGAATTCGGCTTTGCTGGTGAAACAAATTGCTTCAACATCAAGCCAAATACTGTACTGTCTTACAAGCCTCTCTTAAAAGGAGACACTAAAATGAATAATTCATACTGAAGGACAGAAACAAAACTACTCATTCCCTTTCACTCAAAGGAAGGAGGGGAAATCTAATTATTTTAAATGGTTCAAATAATATGTTTTGCCTTTATTTTTCTTTGTATGTCCAGCCCACTCCCAACCCCCGAGGCGGAGCAGCGAAAGGAATGTGCTGTTCTTTTAGGCTAATTAAGTCTATCAGAAAGATGTCTGCTTTGTCAGACTCCTCTTTGGAATAGGAGGCTAAGGAAAGTCCAATGAATGAGACCCATTTGATCTCAAGTCACTAACTCCATCTATCACTTACCCATTCCTCCATTAAATATGTTTAGGTAATTAGGTTAAATTAATGAGTAAAGCTGGGGCGCTGCCTACCAGAAGTAATTACATTAATGTATTCACTGCCTCTAGATCTGAGACCAATGAAACATTGGAAAACTTTGTGTCAATATTTTCTTTAAATACAAAATAGTATCTGTCGGCCCGTCCGTCCGTCCGTCCGTCCGTCCATCCATCCATCCATCCATCCATCTATAAATGTCACAAGCCATATTTTATCTCATTTAAAACATTCTTAAGATAATCTATGGCCATTCTGACCTTTTTCACCACTCTTGCAAATTCCAGATCTTATTGTGGTTATCTGTTTTCCTCTAATTTTAGAAAGCATATGTCTGTATTCTCATTGACCGCATCAACACGCTCTGCGCAATAATGACCTCGCGAACAATGCATGAATATAAAACCTCCTTTACACTCCAAAACATCCTCTATCTGGATAATACAGAGTTGTTCATGTGTGTTTTTCAAAGAATCTTCCCCTCAAACCAGTGAAGGGAAAGGCCCAGAGGGTGCTCATTAACTCTGGGTTACAGGGATGCTACTCCCAAATCCACTCCCCGACACTTACAATCAAGACTCGCAGGGCTTTTTCTACATGCTCAGCATGCAGAGAATAGCTCTGGAGCAGAGCAGCACTAAAGACCAAATTCAAACAAATGTTACCTCATGGTTTTGTAAGTAATCCAAACTAACAGGTTGGGCCAATAATGATGTTAATTAAAATTGTTAACTTTTGTAAGATACTGATGAGACACTTTGGTTTCAGGGTGGAAAGATATTATCTGTTCAAGGGCTGAAAATGATAGCAATTTGCTTCTCTTATAAACCTCTTGGATTTGAATGTGTATGAAGTGAGCCACTATCAATTGCCATTGTATTGTAAAGACAGACTAATATATACATTAACACGTGACCTTTTGGGTTCTGAATAAAGTCATACAGATTTAGAAGGACATGAGTGTGTGTAAATTATGACATAGTTTTTTTTTTTTGTGAACTATTCCTTTAATAGCTTCTTCATGTATTATTATAATTTACATCTATATCACTTTGGATAAATACCTACATTTAAATGTGTTCTAGCTTCACAGTATTTATTTTATTATTATTAATATTTTTTATATAGAGTACATCTGCATTTGTTAATAGTTATATTAATATATTCAATGTTGTCCTGTTGAAGATTCATTGTGGTGAATGAGAAAACCAGTCTGTTGAAAACATACTGCAGGGTGTAGTTCTATTAACGAGAGGTTGACCCTTACAAAAATAACAATTTCTGGCAAATTCACTGCAAATTTGCCACTCGTTATTTTCACATGCAAATGAGCTTTGTGGCAAACTCTTCATTGTCGCCAAAGAGCTGTAAATTCTGGCAAGCATTTGCAGCAAATCGCAAGCTTATTTGCAAGTGAAAATAATGCGTGGGTGTAAAAGGTTGGGAAGAGAAGGAGGACACAGAAGGCGGGTTGCTCCACTAAGGTAATAATTTTTACTGAACACACTGCAGCGCTCACAGCTTCTCAAAATTGTATCAGAATAGCAACTCTTCAGCATCACAAAAACAACTCTACAGCTTCACAATAACATCTGTTCAGGATTCAGACTCTCTGAATTTAGCTCAGGTGTAAGTGCCCTTACTGCTTTCTCTCTTTCCGGACGGGCACTTGACCACTCCCCCGCTGCCACATACACACACCGCCTCCAGTCTGTGGACCACCTTGAATTTAAAGGGCTGGAGAGCCAGATAACACCAGGTGATTCACGCGATGTATCCTTCATGCGGTGAAGCCATTGGAGTGGGGCTTGATCAGAGCAGAGGGATAAGGCCTGCCCCAGCAGGTAGTACCTGAGGGTGAGGACTGCCCACTTGATGGCCAGACACTCCTTTTCCATGGTGCTGTACTTCGTTTCCCTCAGGAAGAGCTTATGGCTGATGTACAGCACCAGACGCTCCTCCCCCTCCACCACCTGCGCGAGTACGGCCCCCAGCCCTCTGTCTGAAGGGTCTGCAATAGAAAAGGGAGAGAGAAATTAGGTGTATGCAAATGCGGCCCCCCACAAAGAATGGCTTTAACCTGTGTGAACACCTGTTGGCACTGCTCCGTCCTCTGGACCGGGTCTTGAGCCCCCATTTTAGTGAGATCAGTCAGCGGGCTGGTGACGTCCGAATAATTAGGTACAAACCTCCTGTAATAACCATCCAGCCCCAGGAACCCCAGGAGGTTCGTACGACCCGGTAGAGGGGAGAACACGTCTGCAAATTCTTGTTGCAACTTGGCAATTCCTGCGAGCTGATATGGTGAGAGGTGGTCTCCACAAGTCACCGGGGTGATATGATTAGGTTTTGTGTTTATCTCATGGCCGAGCTCTGCCCTCTCCGGAACTAATGTAGTTGACGTCACAGGGACTGCCTCCTTCCATAATTTCAGGAGGTTGAGGTGATATGTTTGAAGTGCGCACCCTCTATCGGTTCACTTTACCTCATAATCGAGTTCCCCCACTTGTCGTGTGACCTCAAAGGGTCATTGCCACTTGGCAAGTAATTTAGAGCTCGATGTGGGGAGTAATACGAGTACCTTATCTCCCGGTGCAAATTCCCGTAGTCGAATTCCCCTGTTATACAGTAAGCTCTGTCGGTCTTGAGATTGGAGCATATTCTGTGTTAGTTGCCCCAAGGTGTGGAGTTTTGCTCTACGATCAAGAACGTACTGAATTTCATTCTTTTTATCTGAAGGTCCCTCCTCCCAAGCTTTGCGGATGACGTCAAGCACCCCGCAGGGGCGCCGCCATACAGCAGCTCGAATGGGGAAAGCCAGTGGAGGCTTGCGGGACCTCTCATACTGCAAATAACAGGGGGTTGATCCATTTATCCCAATTCCTAGTATCATTGTGCATAAACTTATGAATCATATTTTTGAGGGTTTTATTAAACCGCTCCACCAGGCCATCTGTCTGCGGATATTAAATGCTGGTGCAAATCTATTTAATACCCAATAGTTCATAGAGCTCACGTAGTGTCCATGACATTAAAGTTGTGCCCTGATCGGTGAGAATTTCTGTCTGAATCCCCACCCAGGAGATTATTTTGAAGAGTGCCTCCGCAACACTACGTGCAAAATGTTACGTAGAGGTACTGCTTCCGGATATCACGTTGCATAATCCACTAGGACTAATACAAAGCAATGTCTGTGTGCTGACTGCTCTAATGGTCCGACGAGGTCCAAGCCAATTCTGTCAAAGGGGACCTCGATCAGTGGAAGGGGGTGCAATGTCACTTTTGGGGTGGCCGGCGGATTCACCAGCTGACATTCACGTCAAGCCGCACACCACCTGTGGACATCGCCGCCAATGCCTGGCCAATAAAAATGGGCTATTAAGCGGTTCAGTGTCTTTCTTTCCCCTAGGTGACCTGCCATCAGATTATAGTGAGCCACCAGGAAAACCATTTTCCGGTGGCTCCGCGGTATCAAGAGCTGGATTGTATCTTCCTTTGTTTGAGTGTCCTGCATCACTTGCTACAACCGCTCATTTATAATTGCGAAATAGGGATATGAAAGTGCGACATTCGGCCGGAGTTGTTGACCATCGATTACTCTCACTTGGTCGAAGGTGTGCTTGAGGGTTTCGTTTTGCACTGTTCCAAAGGGAAATCCACTCCGGGAAATCCCCAGAGGATGGGAGGGGCCGCAGCCTCTCCCCCCCTCACTTCATCATGACTTGGAGCTGTCGAAGACGGCCCCTGCTCTTCCTCCCCTGCTAAAGCATCGCACATATCACATCTCATCGCTTTTAAGCAGGATCCATCCGCACACATTCCCCTTAATAGATTTCTAAATTCCGGCCAATTAGTCCCCAAAATCAGCAGATTGGTGAGGCGGGAACTAACCGCGGACTCCACCCTATGTTTTGTTCCCCGAAATTTAATCACAAGGGTCACCACAGGGTATTTGTGAATATCACCATGCACACACTTCACCCTCACCATTTTAGCAGTGCCCAATGCCTTGGGTTGAACCAAGCATTGGTGGATCGTGGTTTGATTACAACCTGTGTCCACCAATGCTTGGTGAGTACCCCCCTTGGCCTTTACCATTATCTGGTACAGTCTGGCTCGGACGTGGGCAGCCTTTGAGGTGTCGGGGATCCGGACCAGAGTCCCTAGCTCCATCACAGGGCATTGATCCTGGAAGTGGACACTTCCACCTGAGGGGGAGAGCAACGGGACGCTATAGAGGCAGGGGTTGTGTCCACCACCTTACGTGGGAAACTGGTCACGGGGGTGGAGCTCCTCACTTCCGCGGGGCAGGAAAGGGCTCTGGGAAGAGAGCAGAGTGAGAGGGAGGAGGGGAACACACAGGGGAAGGGGGAAGAGAGAGAGAAGAGGGCTCTTCTGCCCTTGGGTATGCCACCAAATGGTCCTCTGCAAGCTGGACAGCTTCCTCCAGCGGCACCAGGCGGTGGCACTTGAGCCATTCCGCCGTCCCCTTTGGCAGTCTACGAACCAGCTGTTCCAGTACCACCTGGTCGATCACTCCCCCGACTTCACGATTCCCCGCCAGCAGCCATTTCTGACACGCGTCTCGGAGCCGTTGGGAGAAAGCAAATGGGCAGTCGTTTTTCCCAGGTTCAAGGACCGGAACAGCTGATGATACTGTTTCGGACTGCGACCCACCTGCTGCATGATAGCCTTCTTCAGGTCCACGTATGCCAAGAGATTAGCCGCCAGCAACTGTTGGGCAGCAAGCCGGGCTTCCCCGTACAGTAATGGAAGAAGCCTGGCCACCCACTTGCCACGAGGCCAGCCCCAGATCTCCAGCTGGCAGCGGTTGTCTGGGGTCGCGGCCGGGGCTCTCTCCTCACCAAGGAGGCTCCGGATTGCATGCTGGTCCTCTGCTTGAGCCCGCAGCATCTCAAAGAACCGTCGTTCCTGGTCTTGCCGCAGCTCAAGCAGGGATTGTTGGTTCATCTGATGCATACTGGCGAGGGACTGGAGGATCTCGGCCAACTGGGAGGACTCCATGGGGCGTACTTGAACTCTCGCGTTTCGGCACCAGGGTAAAATGTTGGAAAGAGGAGGAGGACACGGAAGGCGGGTTGCTCCACTCAGGTAATGATTTTTACTGAACACAATGCAGCGCTCACAGCAATGTCTGGGAATAGCAACTCTTCAGCTTCACAATAACAACTCTACAGCTTCACAATAACAACTCTAGAGCTTTACAATAACATCTGTTCAGGACCAAGATATTCTCTGCCTTCTGCTGGTGCCGTGGGTGGTTTTATCCGCTCTCCCACTGGAATTAGAGACAGGTGTTAGTCATAATTTAGCTCAGGTGTAAGTGCCCTTACCACTCTCTCGTGCACTTGACCTCACCCCTGCTGCCACAGTGGGAAATTTGCAGCAAGTTTGTCATAACTCCTGATAACTTTAATTTAAAAATGACAAATTTCAGGAGTTGAATCTAACTGAAACCTATCGTATGCCTTCAGAAGCCTTAGAATAGGATGCACAAGTCACATGCACTACTTTAATTAAACTTTTGGGTGCTTTTTTTAAGCTTTAAAGTGAGACACTATTCATGGCCATTGTGTTGAAGAGATATTCATTAAACATCTCTTGCATTCCACATTAGAAAAAAACTAGTTATCCATAAGAATCAGAGCAGCACACCACTAGAGCATAAGTGTATCAGAAACAATAAGTTTTAATTATATTTATTATTCTTTTTAGGTGCAAAAAGGTTTGTTTGTTTTTCTAACACTCCCAGAAAATGTTTGTCTTCAGTTGTTTTTTGAAGATTTCAATGGATTCGGTTGAAGTTTGGGAATGCATTCCACCACCAAGGGACAGTCAGTATGAACACAAGAATAAATTGAAGAATTAATAAGCCTGAATTTTTTATTTTCATGCTGCATTTTCAAAAAGTTGTGGTGGTCATTACTGAGGGCAGAAAGGAGCAAAATACTTCTTAGCAAACTTTAATTCTCTCCATTTAAAGTTCTGCTCAAAGATATAAGATGACTCTTTTCACACAAATACAGTTAAGGTGAATGACTTGTGCACTGAAGTACAAGGCCTTGAGCTTATCAGCCAGCTGAAAATGTGACAATTAAGACAGTTTCAGTGGAATAGGGACTAAGCAATGATTAAAGAAAAATGCTCGCTGAGTGATTGGAAGGGGTAAAAGTTATCTAGATAAAATATTGTGTAAAGGTACATTAAAAACATGCAATTAGTTTTCATCAGTTCTCCACTTACCATGTAACATGATAAAAAAACATTGTATTCTTTGAACAACCTATGGTATATGAATATGGTGATCATTCAGTACCATGGCATACACTGGCCCCCAAACGTGTCAATTTTTCTTACAAATTTTTACAAATGTTTCCAGCTGGTCTCGAGGTCTATTTATTGGATGTTACTATCACTTCAGTTGATACAGTTGTCCAGAGTGGGCCATCACATTAACTATGGACATATTCCACTAAGTCTAAAAAAATAAAAAGTGTCAAAATACTCTTGTCTTTAGTGTGCTCATGACATTTTTTTTTTTTTAAGCAACTTTCGAAATTTTGTTATAAGGCAAGTCAATTAATTTTTCAATGTGACTTAAGTGTCCAAATACTTTCTGAAGCCAATGTACATATATCAATGTACTTTCCCAATACTTTTTTTTCTAAATGTCTGTTGTAGTAATATAAGTAATATTGGAGAAATAATAAACAAAAGGTAAATACTGTCTGAGAATCACGGTTATGATAGTTTGGGATTTTTTAATTTAGTTGTATTTCTATTTTATATGTAATGTTCCGCCCTGCGGCATTGAGTTATATTTCCTAGTCGGACCCGTTTGAGGGACGGACCTGTTCGTGCATCAGCGCGGAAATCATTCACGAGTTTGCTTCATTACAGAGCTTAGTCAGATCTTTGTCTGTAAGTAATTACACATCAGCATTGTGAAATACTGTGTGAGGTACATGTTTACTTTCAGTAGTGTATTTTATTACGTTTGTGACTGTTCCGGTTTTCTCGAGTTACGCTCGGGTTTGAAGCCTTTTGTTTTGCTGACGCATTGTTTTTCAGTCTCTGTGCTTCGCCTCAGGCTAATTAGTGGGTTTGTTTACATATGTTAATTCTTATGGATTATGCGTGTAGCAGTGTGTTGGTGATAATGCAGATATTTGTTTAATTTCTGTACATTAAGAACATCTGTAGCTTGTTGTGTAGAAGTGTTTTATACAACAAGAGAACACTGTGTAACCTTATTGAGTTACTGGGTAACTTTATATTTTATTGTGTAAAGACCACAGACGTTACACTTTTGTAATGTTTATTTTCTGTTTATTCTTTCAGTCTTACAGACTTAAATGGAGAAAAACTTAAGAAATAAAACTGAGGAAGAAAAGAGTGAAAAAGATAAAACATCAATCCTCAACAAGACTTCTGGAGTTTCTCCTCTTCATTTTGCTGTTGACTATCTGTCTAGCCGTACAAAGCAGACATCGTACTGCGAGGGCAGAATATGTAAAATAATTCCAAATTAGTTTAAGTTTTTGTTAGTTTTCACTGTTTGTCTGTTAGTTTTAGTTCAGTTAGTTATTATTTTAGTTTTAGTATTTGTCATGCCTGCCAAAGCAGATGCATTTACTGTATCATTTAAATATGTCTAACATCATTACATTTCTCAGGCCAGTCTTGTTATTACCTCTGTCTATTTGTATTATTGTGTTTAATTTGGATTGTAAATGTTGTAATTTTATAACAAAGGGTGAATATAGGTAAAGTGACAAAGGACATATAAACTTGATCCCCATTGTATCCATGTGAATTTCCTTAGATGATTATAAATAAATAGTTTGGGGCCCAGAGGAGCTTTCTTGAAAAAGTCCATCTGCAATTTATTTAATTCATTTTCTACAACGGGTCAGTAGCAGGTGCTCTGTAAGGTCCAAATGACTCAAAATGGACATATGTGTATTTTCAGGGTGTCCTAAGACAGCTTGCAGAGTTCTGTGAATCATTTCCTCATTAAATTGGCCCATTTAGGGGCTGTGTCCATGGACATGTTGTGAAAAATATATTGATTAAATGGGCAAGTGGGATGTCTGGAAAAGAGGGGTCAAAGTTTAAAGGATCTTGAAACTCCCGATCATCGAGCCTCAGGGTTCCCCGAATTAGGCCCCAAGATGTGGGATCTTTAGAACCTTCCTGAGCATATATTCAAACCCTAAACCCTGTTGTCTCTAATCATTCATGAGGCTCTGTCAAGCTATCAGTGCAAGAGGCCTGTGTGAGAGAATTTTGCAAACTCCATAAAAGACCTTTCGTTTTTTCAAGAGCCTCATGCTCTCTATGTGTCTTTCTAGGGACATGAGGCTACCACCATGTGAAATTTGGGGGTCGTAGGAGCTTTCTAGAAAATGTCCATCTGCAATTTATTTAATTCATTTTATACAATTGGTTGGTGGATGGTGCTCCGAAAGGTCAGAACAACTCAAGTGACATATGTGTATCATCAGGGTGTCCTTAGACAACATGCAGAGTTATGTGACATTTTGACCTTTTTTCTCATTAAATTGGCCCATTTTGGGACTGTGTCCATGCACCTGTTGTGAAAAATGCATTGGTTCAAAGGTCAAGTGGGATATCTGGAAAAGAGGGGTCAAAAGGTCACAGGATCTTGAAACTCCAGATCTTTAACCTCAGGCCCCAAAATCTGGGGTATCTAGAACCTTCCTGAGCATATATTAAATCCTTAACCCTAGTTGTCTCTAATATTCATGAGGCTCGGTCAAGCTGTCAGCGCAAGATGCCTGTGTGAGAGAATCTTGCATTAAAAATACTTTACCTTTTTTCTAGAGCCTCGTTCTCTCGATATGTCTTTCGTGAGACACCAGGCTACAACCGTGTAAAATGTAGGGTCCGTAGGACCTCATGGAGCAATGCTAGAGTACATCCCACATGTTATTTATTACATTAATTTTCACAGCAGGTCCATGGATATGACTCAGAAAGGTCCAAAAGACTCCAATTTTAAATCTATTGCTTCTTATGGGCCCATAGACAGAGAGAAAAGTTTGAAATCTTTTTGACATGGTTAAGTGCTTTATTGGCTGACCTGTGAGTGGAATGTGACAATCATTTTTCATGAATATTTTTCTTGATTTGTATTTTTTTTTTTACAGTACTTGCCTAATACGGAGGGGCATGCGTTTTTAAAATGTTGTATCTGAAGGTCCCACAAAGGAGTATTCAATGCCTGAAGTTGCTGGCTTATGATTTAAGGTTTTTTTTCACTGAATCATACAGGAAGTGCCCACGTACAGTGTTTTTAAATGCTGCCAAATATGGTCCATGGACAGTCATCTTCAAGCAATTTATGCATATAAAGTTGGAAGTTGCATAAACATGTTGTATTGCGTTTTCTGAGTGCTGACAAGGGGATTTTATTCTTTAAAATGAATTGCCCACAAATGTAGTATTGATTCTCCATTTACGTTTGGACACTTTTGTTTTTTAATAAAAATATGCATGTTTATGAGTGGTACGTTACATAAAAGTGTTCTGTAAAGTATGTTGAGTGTTGTACTAGAGGTTCTATAGGTAAAAACAAATAAATATTTTTTTCCACCTCAATATCTCATCTTCAGACTGGAAGGTCCCATGTACAATGTTTTTAAAGGGTGCCGAATACATGGCTTGTGGAAAGTAATTTTTTAAGCAAGTTATGCATATTTATGTGTTGTTAGTTGCATATACATGTTGTATTGTGTATTCTGAGTGATGACGAGGGGATTTCATCAATTCAATTTATTGTAAATTATATTTAAATCATTAAAATGAATTGTCCACTAACCTAGCATTGAGTCTCCTTAAAATAAATTGCTTTTGGACACTTTCATTCTTTAAGAAAAGTATGCATATTTATGAGTTACAATTTGCATAAACATTTTCTATTGTGTATTCTGTACAGAAGCACAGGTTTCACCTTCCTAAAACTATCCAGAGCTGAAATCTGGACATCCCACATACAATGTATCCCATTCACAGTAATAGTGGTTTCATGAACAATGGATTTTGAGGGTTTTGAGGGCTTATGTTGTTCAGGGGGAGTCAGAGAGTCAACTAAGTATGTTTAGTGATTTCTTGTTTCCTTCACATTATAAATAGTTGTCCATCAAGTCATTATTTCAGGCCATTCAAATAAATTGTCCATGGTATCATCACATTTCCAATGTATCTAAAGGGCTGAAATAGGTGGTTGGTGGAAATTAGTTTTAGAAGTTACAGGATCAGTTTACATACTAAATATCATATTTAGGTGACTGTAAGACTCCCCCTGTACAATGTGCACCCTTCAAAACATAAAGTAATCTTAGAGTCACCTGAATGTGATTTTAAGTAATAAATTTGACCCTTGAGTTGTAAAAATGATGTCCACCAAACTTTTGCTCCAATTTGAGCTCATTAAATAGATTGTATGTGGGATATCCCACCGGCAATTTATTTGCATTGCATGAAATAGTCACTTGGTGGACATCTGTTTTTGAATGTGTGGGATACAGGAATTCACTGAATAATTTAGGTGACTGTATGACACCCCCTGAATAGCATACATCGTTCAAAACCTCAAAATTAGATTGTCCAGAAACCACCTAACATTTTGAATGGGATACATTGCATGTGGTATGTCCAGATCTCACCTCTGGATAGACTTGGGAAGCTGAAATATGTTTTTCTATTCTTATCTCAGCCTCCTCTTTCTATGGTGTGAATTTCAAGATTGGAGAAAGTAAAAAAAATTGCACAGAAAATTTAAACTGTCTGTGATTTTGTGCTACAAATACACTTTTTAGCACTTTTGCACAGTATAATTCTCAATATGTTCCTATCTATCTATCTATCTATCTATCTATCTGTCTTTTCTTTCTATCTCAGAGAGTCACCTAAATATGATAATTTAGTAATTTTCTGTATACTTTACATTATAATGATGGTGGACATTAGCAGGTCCATAAAATAAATTGGAAATAGACATTTAGTGTGTTGGTGGACACAGTGTTAATAGACCAATTCAATAAATTTGAAATGGACATTTAGTATGTTGGTGGACACAGGGGTAGTACAATAAATTGTGAATGGACATTTAGGGATAATACACATGTACAATACATTGGAAATGTACATGTAGTATGTTGTTGGACATATGGGGTAATACATCTATACAATAAAAAGGAAATGGGCATTTAATAAGTTGGTGGACACAGGGTAATAGACCAATACAATATATTGGAAGTGGACATTTAGAGTTAATACACCTATACAATACATTAGAAATTTACAAATAGTATATTTGTGGACATAGGGTAAAGAGTCATATGCAATAAATTGGAAATGGAAATGTAGTATGTTGGTGGACACAGGGGTAATAGACCAATACAATAAATAGGAAATGGAAATGTAATATGTTTGTGGACACAGGGTAATAGACCAATACAATAAATTGGAAATGGACATTGTGTATTTTGGTGGACACAGGTGTAATACACATGTACAATAAATTGGAAATGGACATTTAGTCTGTTTTAGGGCAAATGGGTAATAAACCAATACAATAAATTGGAAATGGACATTTAGTATGTTGGTGGACACAGGGGTAATAGGCTAAAACTATATATTGGAAATTTACATTTAGTATGTTGGTGGTTAACACACCTAGTGTAACAGTTCAGCCTGACACTCCCAGCACTTTCACTCCACGTTCCCTCTCTCCAGAGTACTAATCACCCGCACCTGAAACCTGTTCCCACATCAATCTGCCTCACAACATATAAGCTCCACTCTCCTTTCACTCTTTGTCTGATTTCACACGTGAACATAGACTCACTTACCTGCTCCTACTCCAAGACGTTTCCTGGCTTTCATCTAACGCTCCTCGCTCCTTCGTTCCAGCAACGTTCTATGAGATACTCCTCTCTAACGCTCCGGCGTGTTCAAAGCTTCTAACTCCTGTGCTCCAGCATCATGTTCCCATGATCACCATTCCGAGCTCCTCGCTCCATCCCAGCTACTTCCTACGAAGTACTCCTCTCCAACACTCAGGTGTGTCCAAGCTCCTCTCTTCATCGCCCCTTCATCAGACTCCCTTCATTTCCACTCCATTGCACTGCAGTGTGCACTCAGTTTCTCCAACTCCCCTTTTCCCTTCAATAAACTACACCTCCGGGTTCAACACTATCTTCGAGTCTGTGGTTCTGTTACACCTAGGTCTTTTGTCAAATTGGGCAAAATAATTGGTTAGGGGGCAGATAGTGGGTCTGTGGACAGCCCTTCCCCCTCCGGGTGGTCCGGGGCTCTCACCCTTTTTCCCAAGTTGAAAATTTTTTGGTTTGGGGCAGATAGTGTGTCTGTAGACAGCCTTGCCTCCTCCGGGTCGAGAGTGGACATAGTAGCAGAGCGTGCTGAACCATAGGATGTGGAGTTAGTGGCGGAGTGGTCTGAACCTTAGGAGGTGGATATAGTGGTGGAGCAAGTGCATGGGTAAAGCCTGGGGAGCAGGAACCCTTCTTCTCCTCCTCCTCCAGACTACCATGAGCACAGCTGTGGGAGGCTGGAAGGGCAGAGCCGTGGTGGCCCCCCCTGAATATTCCACTAGGTCTAGGAGGCATGGAGCAAGGAGCCACGGGAGGCTTATAGCAAGGAGTCATGTGAGGCTTGGAGCAAGGAGCTATGGATGCAGGTTTTGGCCCTGGGTTCCCGCCATAATCCACTGTGTAAGGGGAACCGCAAAGTTCCAGGGCTTTCTCCACATACTCAGAGTGTCCAGTGAGGATCAGCAGGAGGCATCAGTTCCTTCAGTGCACTATTCAGACTGATCCAGAAGAAAACCACCAGAGAGCAGTCAGGATAGTAAATTAATTTCGCACAGACGTGATCCTCAACTGATCCTTGCTTGAGAAGAAGAATTCTGACAGCCGCTAGATCCATGTTGGTCAGTTCTTCTGTAACAAGTTGTTGCTGAGATGAGACAGGAGATGCTTGATCTAATTGCAAGCTTTTAATGAAGATGATGAAAGTGAAACAAACAAACGTGAACTCAAATAGGAAACAATAGAAAACAAAAAAGAACTGGCAAAGACTGAACAAAACTAGAGGGTATTTATACACACAAGGGCTAAAGAGGGAATGGAGAACAGGTGCGAATAATGAGGAACAGATGACAGTGTTGAGGGCAGTGCATTATGAGAAATGTAGTCTGGGGGAAACAGAAGACAGAGGACCATTTCAAAATAAAAGTCCTTGGAAACACGACAGAAACACACTGTGACATATGTTATGTATGTTTGGATCATAATTGAAGGTGCCAAGCAATGCACAATTACCAAAGGTGTCCTACTTTACCCAAAACTAAAACAAAAAAAACCCCTTTAGGGTTGCTGTGCACGATGGGCAATAACGTAACCTCGCTTTGACTGTCGAGAAGAAGATGTGTGCTGTAGAGCTGCAACGAACATTCGCAACGACAGCTCTCGACCTAGTTAGAAGCATTTCTTGTTTGCATGACATGTGGACTTAATAAATCCTTATCTTGAGCCAAATAAACAAGCTGACATTCAGTACAACCTGTGTCTTTTGTTTAGAACACATACAAATGTTATTTATGTACCGTTTTTGTACGGTACATAAATAAATAAAGCACCGCTTTTGAAGACTGCGCATGTGCTGAACGTGCTCTACTATGTAAGAACGAGCCGATTATTGAATCTGGAAATGGGTGGGGCCTGTAACACCTTTAGGAACCAAACGTGCAACACTCATAAATACCGGTTGTAAATCACATTCCCTCACTCGTCTTTGAGATGGCTTCATGTGTTTGGATCGTCGGCAGTTCCATCATCCGCGACACTGCATACTCGCTTCTGTGAGCAGCGCCTGGACGGAAACCTCGGTCTTCAGTGTGAGATCACCTGGGACGGCAGAGGAGGCAGACTCTGGGAGCAGCTGTTTCCAGCTCTGCGCTCTCTCAGGGCCAAAGCTACAGCTCCAGATATTCTCATTATTCACCTGGGAGGGAACAGTTTGTGTCGGGTGGGCGCAACCGCCTCGATTTTCTTCGGAAATAAAGAGTGACCTGACCGAAGTCTTACAAATGTTTCCCAGAACCAGGCTGGTGTTTTCTGGCATTTTACCCCGTCTAAATTGGAGAGGACAGACTGGCAGGACTGGCTATGGCATTGAACGAAGCCGGCGGTGGATCAACGGCGCCATGTCTGGCTTCTTGGCAGAGAGGCAGATGCGCTGCATTCACCACAGAAACATCGGCTTGTTCCATCTGTGCAGAGACGGAGTCCACCTGAGACCAGAGGGAAACCAGCTTCTGCCGAGCAACCTCCGAGAAGCTCTGCAGGTGGAACTCAGAAGATGAAGCAACAAATGTCCTTTTAAGGGCAGCAACAATGGCTCTTTTAAGAGCCACATTCACTCATTCAAATAAAAAGCATTTTCCAAGTGTGTGAAATTCGTTGTTCCTCACCTTACTTGATGTCAGGTTTCAGATGACTTGTTTTTAAATAAAAATGTCGATTCCTCTTATCCATTCCTTTGTAAGCATTTCAATATAACTTTCAAACCATTTAAGAATCGTGCGCTGTTTTCTGTGCTGACCACAATCCAAAACGTGCCATAAAGCAGTGGTTCTCAAACTTTTTTGTTTTGGTTTATTTATATAAAGACACAGAGAATATTACTTGCCTTACCTGATTAGAATTATAAAAAAATAACTAGGGAATCACTAAAACGAGAGAATTATTCTTATTTGATGATACTCTCAAAACATTCCACAACAAATCCTTGAAATTGAATGATATTCAGAACAGAACACGAATAAAAAAACGCTCTCTTTACAATCAAAATGTTTTTACATTTGCGATGTATTTGGATGCTAAACTATTCTTTATTATAGGCTTTGTACTTTACTCACGCTCCAATACCGACGTAGAAAATCATCCGCTTTACATGCTAAAAATATGCTTGGAAACATCACAGTGAGCGGTGCTTACTGTGAATGATACTGAATTGTACTACTGACTATTTAAACTAGGGCTGGGCGATATGGCAAAATATATTATCACGATATTTTTTCCATATTGATCGATATCGATATTTGTTACGATATATAATTTAATAATGCTGCCCGCTTGAAAAGTATACTGATAATGATGCCTGAAGAAACCAGAAGGTTCAATAGTTGAACTATATAGTTTATTAACATAAATAAATAACAATGCAAACATTTAACTGTGCAAACATGGATTGGTTGAGAATATATTTTGTTATAAAAGAATATTGATAAACTTTAAATCTAAATGTTAACATTTTACTTTTAGCAAACATGCTTTATCTGCTTTGACAAAACAATGCAAGTTAGCTTGCCTTGTAACTGATTATAAAATATCAAACTAAAAGCTGTGACTACAGTACTATCACATCAAATTTCTTTAGCAGGGCAGCAAACATTTCAAAATGTTTGCAGAGGTACAACCAAGACAACAAATGTAAACAAGTGAACCACAAAGTCCCTGGCAGATTTAAGTACTTAACTGTCAGATAAATAAAATATTAATTGTGTACTGGTTTTAAATATCTCAAATGTTTTAGAGGTAGCAATCTGAGTAAAAAGTGCAAAATGTAAACATTGTAAACCAGTCACTATGCTACACCTTTTAGGTAGTGCTCATGTAACCCTAATTACCCTATTATAGGTTTTTTGCCAGAAAGACTAGTCTGCAAAACTTTTGGACGGAGTAACATTAACATGGGCCCGCGATTTTCATACTCTCGGTGTGGTCGCTGGGATGGTACCTTTTCAGGTGACCGAAAAGGTTTTATTTGTGTTTCCGTCTTGGTTATCACCGACCGACGGCATATTTCGCGAGACCGTCTTTATTTGCGCGTCGTCGCTTTTCAGATATCCAAACCACTTCCATATAATTGACGCCTTGTTACCTTTTTTGTCAACAATTTCCTCAGCTTTGGAAGATAGTTCGAGTTCGTCGTTTCCACTCATTTTTCTTTACACTCACTTTCTTCACTGCCGGTAGCTCAAACAGTGCTCTGCTAGCAAATGGGCGTGTACTTAGACGCACAAGCCAAAATCTGCGTTCTGACTGGCTGTTGTCCGCTTATTTCTGCTTTGTAATAGGCTGTTAGGTCTATCCATATCGAGTAAACATGTCAAAAGTTTATCATCGTAGTCTAAATAAATATTATCGCGATGCCATATCGAGATCGCTTTTATCGCCCAGCCCTAATTTAAACAGAGTAATTTTTATATGTTAGGTTTACTATTTTATTATTATATTTTATTGCGGATATAATGAACAGGCTGCGATGTCAAGATTGCAATGATGGAGTGTGTGTGTGTGTGTATTTGTAACCTTAAGTAATCATGGTTTATTTATTCATTTATTTATTCATTTGTTCTTTTATTTATTTATTATTTAACATGCATGTGTGCATTATTAAAAGTACCATTGCAGCAACGAGAACGGGTCTGAGCCAAATCATGTTAAAGATGTGTTCTGGTGACTGGCGTGTTTTTAAACCAATCAGATAAGAGTAAATCGAGAGTTAGCGATTAGCTCATCTGATTGGCTACATGAAGAAGGTGGACCCGCCTCCACTTCGCGACTCCCGTTGGAACTACGCCATTTCAACAACAAATGGTAGATTTATCAGAAAATTAATCAGAAAGAAAATCAATCGCAAAGATCGCAAAACAATAATTATAAAAGTGGTTGTTTGCTGCCATTTTTTTTGTTTTCTTAAAAATGTAAAACACAAGCATATATGTTTTATCACAGGTTTACAATAAAAATAAGAGTGTGATTTCAAAGCATTTTGAAATTTGATCATCATTCTCGGACGCTTTGATACGCTCGGATCGATCAGCCCATCCCTACTTTCTTTAGACATATGTTTCATGTGTTGGTTTTAATAAAGACTCGAGTACTCATAAAACTCACAGAACGAAATATGCGTCACACTTTACTGCGTTCTCAAAAACATGTACAAGTCTTCTTCATACGTTAAAACAACGAGAATACAGAAAATAGGCTTAGAACTCCACCTAGTGGTTATATTATAGAATTAAAGGAGAAATTACATGAGACAGCTTTATAACTGAAATGGCTTTAACTGAAATAGACTAAAGTTTAATATAACTATTCTGATAAGTGTATATTTCCAACATCATGTTTGTGTTATCAGTTTCTGTAAGTTTTTGTGACGTGTTTCAGAAAGATAATGGCTTAGACAGAGCAATAGTTTATTTTCATCTTAACCGGACATTAAAGTTGATCACTGCAATAATTCATAATTCAATATATTGATACCCGATTTCTTTATCAACTGTTTGTTCAATTGAGACATAAGGGGTGATTTCAAAGCATTTTGAAAGTGACACACTTCCTTCTGCCAGTTGGTGGCGCTATAACTTTGACTCACAGTAGTCACATCCATGTGACACACTGCTGAAGTTTCATCGAGATCAGTTAATATATGCAAAAGTTATAACACACTTCCTTGCTTTTATGCTTCCTTTGTGTGCTTTTTGAGCTTCAAAGTTCATTTGCAATGTGTTCCACATTCAAACCAAAATATCTGACTCTAGGTCAAAGTATGAAACCAATACCCCACTTTTGTCTGAAGGTGGCGCTACTGAGCCCCTGCACCAGGCATCAAAAAAGAAAATTCAAGTTTGAAGAGCTGCCACAACAACAGTATTTAAGATATCAATAATCCTTTCACACGTCTACATCTGCCGGGTGTTTACATTATACACATAAAGTTTGAAGTAAATCGTGTAACAATAAGTGGGTGATTTTAAAGCATTTTGAAAGTGACACACTTCCTTCTGCCAGTTGGTGGCGCTATAACTTTGACTCACAATAGTCACATCCATGCGATCGGCCTCTTACAGCTGAACACACCGCTGAAGTTTCATCGAGATCAATTAATGTATGCAGAAGTTATAACACTCTGACTGTTTCTCGCTTCTCACCATCATTTCGCTTCCTCGCCACGGCCAAACCGTTAGAGATATCAAATATCTGCCGGCAATTTTTCATGCTCAATGTCTTGACATCATGCTGACCGAGTTTGGTGGCGATTGGTGGAATTCTCTGGGAGGAGTATTCCAAATTCCATTGCGTATGCTTTTCAAACAACCCTAAATAGACGGTTTCCTGTTGGTCTGGGGTAAAAAGTAAAAGTATGAAGGATATATGAAACGATGAGATCTATATGTGTACCCAGTTTCATATTATTACATGCAAGCGTGTTTGAGTTATAGACCAAGTTTCGGACCCTGTTCCAGGGGCGCTGTCGAGCCCCCTGCCACGCCCGGTACCAGCTTCAGCCCGCCCTAATGACCGCAGGTTCTGACCCGTGTGCAAAGTTTCAAGAGTTTTTGAGCATGTTAAGAGCCCCAAAAGTGCCCCGTAAGTCGTGAAAAATAATAATAATAATAATAATAATAATAATAATTAAAGCTGCGAGCAGCGATGACGGGCCCAAGCCGGTGGCACCGCCACCCTGGGCCTTTAGGGTCGCCAAGACGACGGGCAATAACGTAAGCTCGCTCGACCGCCGAGAAGATGTGTGCAAATTCCAAGAAATCCACATTCAAACCAAAATATCTGACTTTCTGTTGGTCTGTTTGTTCACTTGAGACATAAGGGGTGATTTAAAAGCATTTTGAAAGTGACACACTTCCTTCTGCCAGTTGGTGGCGCTATAACTGACTCACAACAGCAACATCCATGCGATCGGCCTCTTACAGCTTAACACACTGCTGAAGTTTCGTCGAGATCAATTAATGTATGCAGAAGTTATAACAGACTTCCTGTTTCTCTTACTGCCTTCTGCCAGTTATTATAGGCTTTGTACTTTACTCACGCCCAATACCGACGTAGAAAATCATCCTCTTTACATGCTAAAAATATGCTTGGAAACATCACAGTGGAGCGGTGCTTACTGTGAATGATACTGAATTGTACTACTGACTATTTAAACAGAGTAATTTTTATATGGTAGGTTTACTATTTTATTATTATATTTTATTGCGGCTATAATGAACAGGCTGCAATGTCAAGATTGCAATGATGGAGTGTGTGTGTGTGTGTGTGTATTTGTAACCTTAAAGGGGTCATATAATGCCATTTTTGTACAAGTTAATATGAATCTTTAGGGTCTAAATGAAAACTTTGTAATATACTTTTATTAAAAATTCTCATTAGTATTTTAAGAAAACACTAATTTTAACTGCTCAAAAACAGCTCCGCTTTCAGCACGCCGCTTCAGTGCATATGACTTTAAATGATAATGAGGTTTGGTCACCCCGCCTCCCTCCGCTCTGGGGAAATTCTAGTCTTGAATCATATGCATTTGCAAGATGTAAACAGTATTTTGCCAGTATTGTGTTACCATTCATCTTCATGCAGTTATAACTGTTTTTTTGACATTACTTCTTAATCAGTAACATACAAGTAAACCAGGTGTAACTTAGTGTTACCATGTTAACTGTAACACCTGCGCACACAGTTTTTAATAACACAATAACCATAACGCGTTGTTCATTATAAACGTGGGATTATGAATTATATTGAGAACGTCGTAACGTTATGGAAAACATGCCGTAATGTACCCTGAGTGTAAACATTAGCCACATGCAGTTTAGCGTTGTTTTGGTTAAACTCACCTCTGAATGCTGCTGTACCTGCAGTTGAGCGTTGTTAAACACACCGATGAATGGGGTTGTACACCACAATGAGCGTTGTTAAACTCACCGATGAATGCGGTTGCCTATGAACGCGCTAAACCTTTGCTGAGAGGGCACTTTGATATCAGATTGTGAGGGTTTTTAAACATAAAAAAACTGTTGGAGGGCCAGATAAAGATGATCTGGGGCCACCATTATACTAGCCCTGCCATAGATCATTTATTGTAGCCTATTCCTTTTTATTTTTATTTATTGCAGTCTCGACCCATTCAGCAGCAGACCAAAAACGCACGTGCAGGTCCAGCTGTTTCGCTTTGGTGGTGCGATTAAGACTTTCGTCGAACATCAGCACCTAACGGTCCCGTGATTTTGGAAATTAGTCATCATCCGCTATTCCAAAGCTGCAATGGCTGATGGCTGTCGCTTGCTGGAGACCCTTCACAGCAGTTAGATGTTTTTCACTTTTTGAATGAGACTCCAGCTCGCGACACCCAACATTCCCAATTTAATAGCTTTCTTGCATAAGCAGTAGGCTTCAAATGCGTTATTTGCAACTGGCTATAACCAAGCACCTAAATTCAGATTTTTCAAGCCAAGTATCGCTAAACTTGCACTTCCTCATAGCTGAATAAAATCCGCTTAACGCCTTTCTGTGGTATCCAGAGACTCACGCCAATAACACTAAAGCTCAAAGCTGATTGGCTGTTGCATGTTGGTCTATTTTGTAGTCATAATACAGCTTAATTACATTTGGACTAGCTTAAATAAGAAACTACAACACCACGGAATTAAAAAAAAAACATTCCAAAGCTGCAAGGGAGCATTTAAATGAGATTTACATGGACGTAGGAAAATTAAGACCTGTTAAAAATTATTTAAGACCTAGAACACAATACTTCAGCAAATTTAAGACTTTTTAAGGCCTTAAATTGTCATTTTGAAATTTTAGACTTTTTAAGACTTTTTAAGACCCCATGGAAAGCCTGTTTTTTTTTTTTTTTTTGTAGAGTATTTTTTATTGTATCACCAAAGCAATGACGCCACTGACTCCGCTGAAGTATCCAGCATCTCTAAGGTCTGCAAATAACTCCATCCAGAACTGAGACCTATATACATTTTTAAGAGTCCTCAAGCTGATGTTTACACCGTGTACAGCGCATCGAGTGGCCCTCGTTAAAATATTGAACGTAATGATGCAGTATGTCTTGTTTTTCCGCCTGGTCCGCTTCTTTTAAAAACTCCAAACACCGTTCTCAACAGTCAACACGCATAAGTCTTCTTCTTACGCTAAAACAACGAGAATACAGAAAATGTGCTTAGACCTCCACCTAGTGGTTATATTATAGAATTAAAGGAGAAATTACATATGAGACAGCTTTATAACTGAAATGGCTTTAACTGAAATAGACAAGTTTAATATAACTATTCTGATAAGTGTATATTTCCAACATCATGTTTGTGTTATCAGTTTCTGTAAGTTTTTGTGACGTGTTTCAGAAAGATAATCGCTTAGACAGAGCGATAGTTTATTTTCATCTTAACCGACATCACAGTTGATCACTGCAATAATTCATAATTCAATATATTGATACCCGATTTCTTTATCAACTGTTTGTTCAATTGAGACATAAGGGGTGATTTCAAAGCATTTTGAAAGTGACACACTTCCTTCTGCCAGTTGGTGGCGCTATAACTTTGACTCACAGTAGTCACATCCATGCGACCGCCTCTTCCCGCAAAACACACTGCTGAAGTTTCATCGAGATCAGTTAATGTATGCAAAAGTTATAACACACTTCCTTGCTTTTATGCTTCCTTTGTGTGCTTTTTGAGCTTCAAAGTTCATTTGCAATGTGTTCCACATTCAAACCAAAATATCTGACTTTCTGTTGGTCTGTTTGTTCACTTGAGACATAAGAGGATGATTTCAAAGCATTTTGAAAGTGACACACTTCCTTCTGCCAGTTGGTGGCGCTTATAACTTTGACTCACAATAGTCACATCCACGCGACCGCCTCTTCCAGTGAAGAAACTGCTGAAGTTTCATCGAGATCAAGTAATGTATGCAGAAGTTATAACACACTTCCTTGCTGTTTAAGCTGCATTTATGTGCTTTTTGAGCTTCAAAGTTCTTGTACAATGTGTTCCACATTCAAACCAAAATATCTGACTCTAGGTCAAAGTATGAAACCAATACCCCACTTTTGTCTGAAGGTGGCGCTACTGAGCCCCTGCACCAGGCATCAAAAAGGAAATTCAAGTTTGAAGAGCTGCCACGACAACAGTATTTAAGATATCAATAATCCTTTCACACGTCTACATCTGCCGTGTGTTTACATTATACACCTAAAGTTTGAAGTAAATCGTGTAACAATAAGTGGGTGATTTTAAAGCATTTTGAAAGTGACACACTTCCTTCTGCCAGTTGGTGGCGCTATAACTTTGACTCACAATAGTCACATCCATGCGACCGGCCTCTTACAGCTAACACACGGCTGAAGTTTCATCGAGATCAATTAATGTATGCAGAAGTTATAACACTCTGACTGTTTCTCGTTTCGCCATCATTTAGTTTCCTCGCCACGGCCAAACCGTTAGAGATATCAAAAATCTGCCGGCAATTTTTCATGCTCAATGTCTTGACATCATGCTGACCGAGTTTGGTGGCGATTGGTGGAAAACTCTGGGAGGAGTATTCCAAATTCCATTGCGTGCGTTTTTCAAACAACCCTAAATAGACGGTTTCCTGTTGGTCTGGGGTAAAAAGTAAAAGTATGAAGGATATATGAAACGATGAGATCTATATGTGTACCCAGTTTCATATTATTACATGCAAGCGTGTTTGAGTTATAGACCAAGTTTTCGGCCCCTGTTCCAGGGGGCGCTGTCGAGCCCCCCTGCCACGCCTGGGTACCAGCTTCAGGCCGGCCCTAATGACCGCAGGTTCTGACCCGTGTGCAAAGTTTCAAGAGTTTTTGAGCATGTTAAGAGCCCCAAAAGTGCCCCGTAAGTCGTAAAAAAAAAAATAATAATAATAATAATAATAATTAAAGCTGCGAGCAGCGATGGCGGGCCCAAGCCGGAGGCACCGCCACCCCCGTGCCTTTAGGGTCGCTGTGCACGATGGGCAATAACGTAACCTCGCTTTGACCGTCGAGAAGGTGTGTGCTGTAGTGCTCGCATCAGTGTGTGCTCTGCAAAAGTGCGATCGAGGGCACATATCAACCACAAAGTATGCGTGAGCACCCTTCCGATACCTAAAATGAAAAATGAGACACCCTACGGTCTCATGGAGTTAATGGACACATGAAATAAGTACACAAGACTGAAAATTCATATGAAGTGTGCCATTTGGGACAGGGTCTATGACCGTGAACCACAATAGTCACATCTATGAGATAATTCAAATGTAGAATAATTTTTAATGTCATAGGATGTCATAGGTCAATATCTTTTGCAGCACTTAAACGTGTTAATCCAGAAGGCCAGTATTTATCTGGAGGTCTTTGTACAGGTTTATCAATGTAATTATAATTTACGCTTATGTGTTCCTATGATATGCAATGGAAGTAAATTTTCATGTTTAACATGGGTGTATTCACAATACATAGCATACGTATATAATATTTTAAGATTATTTATCATTATGTTAAGTACATCACACAAATGTGACTGTATTCACCTGTAATGTCTCCAATAAGTACAGTATATTGGCCTGTATGGCCATGATATATTGCCTTAGCTAGACTTTAGCTAACCTATTACATTAGCTAGTAGCTCATGAGTCATGAATGTTAGCAAGACACAAGTTAACTATATTTGCTTTTGGCTAATTAGCTGTATAGTCGATGCACTGTACACCACGCTGAGGGAGGGAGGGAGGGCGGGCATCGACAAAATCTCATCTACCGACCTGATGTTTTGATTTTTTATTTAATAAATACATTTGTTTGACAGGAAGCTGTGCATAAACAGGAATATATAGATTAATTTATTTATTTAAAAAATTAAGAAAACACCCCAGAAAAAAGGGCACTTTCTCTCGAGGAAGAAAAAGGGCAGGTGCTCAAGCCCCTTTGATGTGTGTCACGTGCCTGAGGGTGAGTAAATGATGAGAGAAATATATTTTTGGAGTAAACTCATTTTATTTGATAGACTATCTAGGCACATAATAACACTGCATTGCTGTGACTGTTTATAACTATTTCAAAATGTACAAGTTCACACTTTAAATGGTCAGTGCTTTGATTTTTAAATCATAAAAATAGCAACAGATCAGAGAAAAAATGGAGATTGAGTGATTATTTTTACATTTTACATGCCATTCAAACACGTGGCATTTTACAACGTAAGAGAGAAATTAAAAAAAACTTTAAATAATACCATTTGTACTTTTCAATTACTTGGAATGTCTATGTTCAGGGCTGAAGGCTAAATTGTTACTGTCTCTTTAAGAGGCTTTTATCGCATGATATGATATTCAAGGCACAGTTCAGTTTAATCTTTTGAGAACTGAGATGTATCATTATTTTCGCTTTTGTGCCGTGCTTGCTGCATCTGTATTCATTGTGAGATGATAAAATACAGACAGCGTGAATGGCTGATTTTGTTCACTTGAATTTTGTGACGTATTTCAGAAAGATTATCGCGAAGACAGAGCGATAGTTTATTTTCATCTTAACCGGACATCAAAGTTGATCACTGCAATAATTCATAATTCAATATATTGATACCCGAATTCTTTATCAACTGTTTGTTCAATTGAGACATAAGGGGTAATTTCAAAGCATTTTGAAAGTGACACACTTCCTTCTGCCAGTTGGTGGCGCTTATAACTTTGACTCACAGTAGTCACATCCATGCGACCGGCCTCTTCCCGCAAACACACTGCTGAAGTTTCATCGAGATCAGTTAATGTATGCAGAAGTTATAACACACTTCCTTGCTTTTATGCTGCCTTTATGTGCTTTTTGGAGCTTCAAAGTTCATTTGCAATGTTTTCCACATTCAAACCAAAATATCTGATTTTCTGTTGGTCTGTTTGTTCACTTGAGACATAAGAGGGTGATTTCAAAGCATTTTGAAAGTGACACACTTCCTTCTGCCAGTTGGTGGCGCTATAACTTTGACTCACAGTAGTCACATCCATGCGACCGCCTCTTCCCGCAAAACACACTGCTGAAGTTTCATCGAGATCAGTTAATGTATGCAGAAGTTATAACACACTCCCTTCTTTTATGTTACTTTTGATGTGCTTTTTGAGCTTCAAAGTTAATTTGAAATGTGTTCCACATTCAAACCAAAATATCTGACTTTCTGTTGGTCTGAGCTAATGACTGTAAATTAGAAAGTTGTTCGCCCGACGAGATCTAGAAGTGTTCCGAGTTTCATATTATTACATGCAAGCATGTTTGATATATGGACAAGTGTTTGAATCCCATTCCAGGTGTCGCTGTCGAGCCCCCTGCCACGCTCGGGTACCAGATTCAGCCCGGCCCTGATGGCCGCGGGTTCTGACCTGTGTGCAAAGTTTCAAGAGTTTTCGAGCATGTTAAGGGCCCCAAAAGTCCCAGAAACCTTGAAAACAATCAAACAATCAAAAAGCAAATCTAAACCCAACAGAGAACCCCCCTCCCTCCCCACACACACACACACACAAAAAAATTTGGCAGGCCCATTCTGTCTGTCAGACAGAGAGACACTGAGAGAAAAAACACAGAAAGGGAGGAGGAGGGGTCACTCAGAAAGAGAAAAATTTTAAGAAATCCACATTCAAACCACAATATCTGACTTTCTGTTGGTCGGAGCTAATGACTGTAAATTAGAAAGTTGTTCGCCTCGACGAGAACAATATACACGCCGAGTTTTGTAACTGTAGATAGAACTAACTAAGTTATAACACACTTCATGTGTCCTTTTTAGTCATAAATCAATTTCCTCGCCACGGCCAAACCGCTCGAGATATCAAAAATCCGTCCGAATGTAGCATCCTCAATGTCTTGACTTCATGCCGACCGAGTTTGGTGGCGATTGGATTCATTCTCTAGGCGGAATATATATAATTCCAGACCACGTGTTTCCAAACAACCCATAATAGCCAACTTCCTGTTGGGCTGGCGTAAATCTTAGAGCACGAAAGTTGTTCGCCCGACGAGATCTACAAGTGTACCGAGTTTCATATCATTACATGCAAGCATGTTTGATATATGGACAAGTGTTCGAATCCCATTCCAGGGGCGCTGTCGAGCCCTCCTGCCACGCCCGGTACCATCTTCGGTCCGACCCTGATGGCCGCGGGTTCCGACCGTGTGCAAAGTTTCAAGAGTTTTCGAGCACGTTAAGGGCCCCAAAACCTTGAAAAACAAAAATAAAAGCATTTTCACTCCTCAGCAAAATCAGCACCCTCCCCACAGACACAGAGAGACGTAGGGTCAGTGAGAGAGGGAGAGAAAATTCTCCAAAACATCCACATTCAAACCACAATATCTGACTTTCTGTTGGTCTGAGCTAATGACTGTAAATTAGAAAGTTGTCCGGCTCGATGAGAACAATATAATTCCTGAGTTTTGTGACTGTGGGTCAAAGTGTAAAGCAACCCCCACTTTTGTCAAAAGGTGGCGCTACTGAGCCCCTGCACCACGCCCGTTTCTGAAACTTTGCACATGTGTACTGGCTAATAAATGTGATGTGTCTGTCGAGTTTCATGCAATTTCAAGTATGCTAAGAGTCTCAAAAGCATCAAAAAGAATATTCGAGTTTGAAGCGTTGCCGCTGGTGACAGTATCGAAGATATCAATAATCCTTTCACATGTCTACATCTGCCGTGTGTTTACATTATACACCTAAAGTTTTAAGTAAATCGGGTAAAAATAAGTGGGTGATTTCAAAGCATTTTGAAAGTGACACACTTCCTTCTGCCAGTTGGTGGCGCTATAACTTTGACTGACAATAGTCACATCCATGCGATCGGCTTCTTCCAGCGATCACGCTGCTGCGGTTTCATGGAGATCAATTAATGTATGCAGAAGTTATAACACACTTCCTGTTTCTCTTTTCGCGCCATCATTTCGTTTCTCGCCACGGCCAAACCGTTAGAGATATCAAAAATCTGCCGGCAATTTTTCATGCTCAATGTCTTGACATCATGCTGACCGAGTTTGGTGGCGATTGGTGGAATTCTCTGGGAGGAGTATTCCAAATTCCATTGCGTGCGTTTTCAAACAACCCTAAATAGACGGTTTCCTGTTGGTCTGGGGTAAAAAGTAAAAGTATGAAGGATATATGAAACGATGAGATCTATATGTGTACCGAGTTTCATATTATTACATGCAAGCGTGTTTGAGTTATAGACCAAGTTTTCGACCCTGTTCCAGGGGCGCTGTCGAGCCCCCTGCCACGCCCGGTACCAGCTTCAGCCCGGCCCTAATGGCCGCGGGTTCTGACCCGTGTGCAAAGTTTCAAGAGTTTTTGAGCACGTTAAGAGCCCCAAAAGTGCCCCAATAGTCGTAAAAAATAATAATAATAATAATAATAATAAATATAGCTGCAAGCAGCGATGGCGGGCCCAAGCCGGTGGCACCGCCACCCCGTGCCTTTAGGGTTAGCTGTGCACGATGGGCAATAACATAACCTCGCTTTGACTGTCGAGAAGAAGATGTGTGCTGTAGAGCTTGCATCAGTGTGGGCTCTGCAAAAGTGCTCATCGAGGGCACATATCAACCACAAAGTATGCGTGAGCACCCTTCTGATACCTAAAATGAAAAATGAGACACCCTACGGTCTCATGGAGTTAATGGACACATGAAATAAGTACACAAGACTGAAAATTCATATGAAGTGTGCCATTTGGGACAGGGTCTATGACCGTGAACCACAATAGTCACATCTATGAGGTAATTCAAATGTAGAATAATTTTTTATGATGTCATAGGTCAATATCTTTTGCAGCACTTAAATGTGTTAATCCAGAAGGCCAGTATTTATCTGGAGGTCTTTGTACAGGTTTATTAATGTAATTATAATTTACGCTTATGTGTTCCTATGATATGCAATGGAAGTACATTTTTATGTTTAACATGGGTGTATTCACAATACATAGCATACAATATAATATTTTAATATTATTTGTCATTATGTTAAGTACATCATTAAAGTTAAGATAGTAAATGTATTTATATATTTTGTAGTAGCTAATATAACAAGCAAGTACACTGCTGAGAATTATACCAATGGAGTCGTATGGATTGCTTTTATGCTGCCTTTATGTGCTTTCTGGAGCTTCAAAGATTAATTTGCAATGTGTTCCACATTCAAACCAAAATATCTGACTGTCTGTTGGTCGGAGCTAATGACTGTAAATTAGAAAGTTGTTCAGCTTGACGCGAACAATATACACTGCCAGTTTTGTAACTGTAGATAGAACTAACTAAGTTATAACACACTTCATGTGTCCTTTTTAGTCATAAATTAATTTCTCGCCACGGCCAAAATGTTAGAGATATCAAAAATCCGTCCGCAATGTAGCATCCTCAATGTCTTGACTTCATGCTGACCGAGTTTGGTGGCTGATTGGATTAATTCTCTAGGAGGAATATATATAATTCCAGAGCATGTGTTTCCAAACAACCCATAATAGCCGACTTCCTGTTGGGCTGGCGTAAAACTTAGAGCACGTAAAGTTGTTCGCCCGATGAGATATAGAAGTGTACCGAAGTTTCATATTATTACATGCAAGCATGTTGATATATGGACAAGTGTTCAGACCCCGTTCAAGGGGCGCTGTCGAGCCCCCTGCCACGCCCGGTACCAGATTCAGCCCGGCCCTGATGGCCGCGGGTTCTGACCTGTGTGCAAAGTTTCAAGAGTTTTTGAGTACGTTAAGGGCCCCAAAAGTCCCAGAAACCTTGAAAAACAATATCTTAATGCAAATCTCACCCAACAGAGAAATCCCCTCCCTCCCCCTCCACTCCCCACACACAGAGAATTGGCAGGGGGCACGTTGTCAGAGAGAGACAGAGAGAGAGAAAACATAGAATGGGAGCGGTCACTCTGTCAGTCAGAGAGAGAAAAATTCCAAGAAATCCACATTCAAACCACAATATCTGACTTTCTGTTGGTCGGAGCTAATGACTGTAAATTAGAAAGTTGTTCGGCTCGACGAGAACAATATACACGCCGAGTTTTGTAACTGTAGATAGAACTAACTAAGTTATAACACACTTCATGTGTCCTTTTTAGTCATAAATCAATTTCTCGCCACGGCCAAACCGCTCGAGATATCAAAAATCCGTCCAGAATGTAGCATCCTCAATGTCTTGACTTCATGCCGACCGAGTTTGGTGGCGATTGGATTCATTCTCTAGGAGGAATATATATAATTCCAGAGCACGTGTTTCCAAACAACCCATAATAGCCGACTTCCTGTTGGGCTGGCGTAAAACTTAGAGCACAAAAGTTGTTCGCCCGATGAGATCTACAAGTGTACCGAAGTTTCATATTATTACATGCAAGCATGTTTGATATATGGACAAGTGTTCGAATCCCATTCCAGGGGCGCTGTCGAGCCCCCTGCCACGCTCGGTACCATCTTCGGCCCGGCCCTGATGGCCGCGGGTTCCGACCGTGTGCAAAGTTTCAAGAGTTTTCGAGCACGTTAAGGGCCCCAAAACCTTGAAAAACAAAAATAAAAGCATTCTCATTCAACAGCCAAATCAGCACCCTCCCCCAGACACAGAGAGACGTAGGGTCAGTGAGAGAGGCAGAGAAAATTCTCCAAAACATCCACATTCAAACCAAAATATCTGACTTTCTGTTGGTCTGAGCTAATGACTGTAAATTAGAAAGTTGTCCGGCTCGATGAGAACAATATAATTACTGAGTTTTGTGACTGTGGGTCAAAGTGTAAAGCAACCCCCACTTTTGTCAAAAGGTGGCGCTACTGAGCCCCTGCACCACGCCCGTTTCTGAAACTTTGCACATGTCTACTGGCTAATAAATGTGATGTGTCTGTCGAGTTTCATGCAATTTCAAGTATGCTAAGAGTCTCAAAAGCATCAAAAAGAATATTCGAGTTTGAAGCGTTGTCACGGCGACAGTATCGAAGATATCAATAATCCTTTCACATGTCTACATCTGCCGTGTGTTTACATTATACACCTAAAGTTTTAAGTAAATCGGGTAAAAATAAGTGGGTGATTTCAAAGCATTTTGAAAGTGACACACTTCCTTCTGCCAGTTGGTGGCGCTATAACTTTGACTGACAATAGTCACATCCATGCGATCGGCTTCTTCCAGCGATCACGCTGCTGCGGTTTCATGGAGATCAATTAATGTATGCAGAAGTTATAACACACTTCCTGTTTCTCTTTTCGCGCCATCATTTCGTTTCTCGCCACGGCCAAACCGTTAGAGATATCAAAAATCTGCCGGCAATTTTTCATGCTCAATGTCTTGACATCATGCTGACCGAGTTTGGTGGCGATTGGTGGAATTCTCTGGGAGGAGTATTCCAAATTCCATTGCGTGCGTTTTCAAACAACCCTAAATAGACGGTTTCCTGTTGGTCTGGGGTAAAAAGTAAAAGTATGAAGGATATATGAAACGATGAGATCTATATGTGTACCGAGTTTCATATTATTACATGCAAGCGTGTTTGAGTTATAGACCAAGTTTTCGGACCCTGTTCCAGGGGCGCTGTCGAGCCCCCTGCCACGCCCGGTACCAGCTTCAGCCCGCCCTAATGGCCGCGGGTTCTGACCCGTGTGCAAAGTTTCAAGAGTTTTTGAGCACGTTAAGAGCCCCAAAAGTGCCCCAATAGTCGTAAAAAAAATAATAATAATAATAATAATAATAAATATAGCTGCAAGCAGCGATGGCGGGCCCAAGCCGGTGGCACCGCCACCCCCGTGCCTTTAGGGTCGCTGTGCACGATGGGCAATAACATAACCTCGCTTTGACTGTCGAGAAGAAGATGTGTGCTGTAGAGCTTGCATCAGTGTGGGCTCTGCAAAAGTGCTCATCGAGGGCACATATCAACCACAAAGTATGCGTGAGCACCCTTCTGATACCTAAAATGAAAAATGAGACACCCTACGGTCTCATGGAGTTAATGGACACATGAAATAAGTACACAAGACTGAAAATTCATATGAAGTGTGCCATTTGGGACAGGGTCTATGACCGTGGAACCACAATAGTCACATCTATGAGGTAATTCAAATGTAGAATAATTTTTGATGTCATAGGTCAATATCTTTTGCAGCACTTAAATGTGTTAATCCAGAAGGCCAGTATTTATCTGGAGGTCTTTGTACAGGTTTATTAATGTAATTATAATTTACGCTTATGTGTTCCTAGTGATATGCAATGGAAGTACATTTTTATGTTTAACATGGGTGTATTCACAATACATAGCATACAATATAATATTTTAATATTATTTGTCATTATGTTAAGTACATCATTAAAGTTAAGATAGTAAATGTATTTATATATTTTGTAGTAGCTAATATAACAAGCAAGTACACTGCTGGAATTATACCAATGGAGTCGTATGGATTGCTTTTATGCTGCCTTTATGTGCTTTCTGAGCTTCAAAGATTAATTTGCAATGTGTTCCACATTCAAACCAAAATATCTGACTGTCTGTTGGTCGGAGCTAATGACTGTAAATTAGAAAGTTGTTCAGCTTGACGTGAACTATATACACGCCGAGTTTTGTAACTGTAGATAGAACTAACTAAGTTATAACACACTTCATGTGTCCTTTTTAATCATAAATTAATTTCCTCGCCACGGCCAAAATGTTAGAGATATCAAAAATCCGTCCGGCAATGTAGCATCCTCAATGTCTTGACTTCATGCTGACCGAGTTTGGTGGCGATTGGATTAATTCTCTAGGAGGAATATATATAATTCCAGAGCATGTGTTTCCAAACAACCCATAATAGCCGACTTCCTGTTGGGCTGGCGTAAAACTTAGAGCACTAAAGTTGTTCGCCCGATGAGATATAGAAGTGTACCGAAGTTTCATATTATTACATGCAAGCATGTTGATATATGGACAAGTGTTCAGATCCCGTTCAAGGGGCGCTGTCGAGCCCCCTGCCACGCCCGGTACCAGATTCAGCCCGCCCTGATGGCCGCGGGTTCTGACCTGTGTGCAAAGTTTCAAGAGTTTTTGAGTACGCTAAGGGCCCCAAAAGTCCCAGAAACCTTGAAAAACAATATCTTAATGCAAATCTCACCCAACAGAGAAATCCCCTCCCCTCCCCTCCACTCCCACACACACAGAGAATTGGCAGGGGCATTCTGTCTGTCAGAGAGAGACAGAGAGAGAGAAAACATAGAATGGGAGCGGTCACTCTGTCAGTCAGAGAGAGAAAAATTCCAAGAAATCCACATTCAAACCACAATATCTGACTTTCTGTTGGTCGGAGCTAATGACTGTAAATTAGAAAGTTGTTCGGCTCGACGAGAACAATATACACGCCGAGTTTTGTAACTGTAGATAGAACTAACTAAGTTATAACACACTTCATGTGTCCTTTTTAGTCATAAATCAATTTCTCGCCACGGCCAAACCGCTCGAGATATCAAAAATCCGTCCAGAATGTAGCATCCTCAATGTCTTGACTTCATGCCGACTCGAGTTTGGTGGCGATTGATTCATTCTCTAGGAGGAATATATATAATTCCAGAGCACGTGTTTCCAAACAACCCATAATAGCCGACTTCCTGTTGGGCTGGCGTAAAACTTAGAGCACAAAAGTTGTTCGCCCGATGAGATCTACAAGTGTAACGAAGTTTCATATTATTACATGCAAGCATGTTTGATATATGGACAAGTGTTCGAATCCCATTCCAGGGGCGCTGTCGAGCCCCCTGCCACGCTCGGTACCATCTTCGCCCGCCCTGATGGCCGCGGGTTCCGAGCCGTAGTAAAGTTTCAAGAGTTTTCGAGCACGTTAAGGGCCCCAAAACCTTGAAAAACCAAAATAAAAGCATTCTCATTCAACAGCCAAATCAGCCCCCTCCCCCCAGACACAGAGAGACGTAGGGTCAGTGAGAGAGGCAGAGAAAATTCTCCAAAACATCCACATTCAAACCAAAATATCTGACTTTCTGTTGGTCTGAGCTAATGACTGTAAATTAGAAAGTTGTCCGGCTCGATGAGAACAATATAATTACTGAGTTTTGTGACTGTGGGTCAAAGTGTAAAGCAACCCCCACTTTTGTCAAAAGGTGGCGCTACTGAGCCCCTGCACCACGCCCGTTTCTGAAACTTTGCACATGTCTACTGGCTAATAAATGTGATGTGTCTGTCGAGTTTCATGCAATTTCAAGTATGCTAAGAGTCTCAAAAGCATCAAAAAAGAATATTCGAGTTTGAAGCGTTGCCGCGGCAACAGTATCGAAGATATCAATAATCCTTTCACATGTCTACATCTGCCGTGTGTTTACATTATACACCTAAAGTTTTAAGTAAATCGGGTAAAAATAAGTGGGTGATTTTAAAGCATTTTGAAAGTGACACACTTCCTTCTGCCAGTTGGTGGCGCTATAACTTTGACTCACAATAGTCACATTCATGCGATCGGCCTCTTACAGCGAACACACTGCTGAAGTTTCATCGAGATCAATTAATGTATGCAGAAGTTATAACACACTTCCTGTTTTTCTTTTCACGCCATCATTTCGCTTCTCGCCACGGCCAAACCGTTCGAGATATCAAAAATCTGCCGGCAATTTTTCATCCTCAATGTCTTGACTTCATGCTGACCGAAGTTTCGTGGTGATTGGTGGAATTCTCTAGGAGGAGTATTTCAAATTCCATTGCGTGCGTTTTCCAAAAACCCTAAATAGACGATTTCCTGTTGGGCTGAGGTAAAAGTAAAAGTATGAAGGATATATGAAACGATGAGATCTATATGTGTACCGAAGTTTCATATTATTACATGCAAGCGTGTTTGATTTATGGACCAAGTTTTCGACCCTGTTCCAGGGGCGCTGTCGAGCCCCCTGCCACGCCCGGGTACCAGCTTCAGCCCGGCCCTAATGGCCGCGGGTTCTGACCCACGTGCAAAGTTTCAAGAGTTTTTGAGCACGTTAAGAGCCCCAAAAGTGCCCCAATAGTCGTGAAAAAATAATAATAATAATAATTAAAGCTGCGAGCAGCGATGACGGGCCCAAGCCGGTGGCACCGCCACCCCTGGGCCTTTAGGGTCGCCACAGACGACGGGCAATAACGTAAGCTCGCTCGACCGCCGAGAAGATGTGTGCAAATTCCAAGAAATCCACATTCAAACCAAAATATCTGACTTTCTGTTGGTCTGTTTGTTCACTTGAGACATAAGGGGTGATTTAAAAGCATTTTGAAAGTGACACACTTCCTTCTGCCAGTTGGTGGCGCTTATAACTGACTCACAATAGCAACATCCATGCGATCGGCCTCTTACAGCCAACACACTGCTGAAGTTTCGTCGAGATCAATTAATGTATGCAGAAGTTATAACAGACTTCCTGTTTCTCTTACTGCCTTCTGCCAGTTATTATAGGCTTTGTACTTTACTCACGCCCAATACCGACGTAGAAAATCATCCTCTTTACATGCTAAAAATATGCTTGGAAACATCACAGTGGAGCGGTGCTTACTGTGAATGATACTGAATTGTACTACTGACTATTTAAACAGAGTAATTTTTATATGGTAGGTTTACTATTTTATTATTATATTTTATTGCGGCTATAATGAACAGGCTGCAATGTCAAGATTGCAATGATGGAGTGTGTGTGTGTGTGTATTTGTAACCTTAAAGGGGTCATATAATGCCATTTTTGTACAAGTTAATATGAATCTTTAGGGTCTAAATGAAAACTTTGTAATATACTTTTATTAAAAATTCTCATTAGTATTTTAAGAAAACACTAATTTTAACTGCTCAAAAACAGCTCCGCTTTCAGCACTCGCTTCAGTGCATATGACTTTAAATGATAATGAGGTTTGGTCACCCTGCCCTCCCTCCGTTCTGGGGGAATTCTAGTCTTGAATCATATGCATTTGCAAGATGTAAACAGTATTTTGCCAGTATTGTGTTACCATTCATCTTCATGCAGTTATAACTGTTTTTTTGACATTACTTTAATCAGTAACATACAAGTAAACCAGGTGTAACTTAGTGTTACCATGTTAACTGTAACACCTGCGCATACAGTTTTTAATAACACAATAACCATAACGCTTGTTCATTATAAACGTGGGATTATGAATTATATTGAGAACGCCGTAACGTTATGGAAAACATGCCGTAATGTACCCTGAGTGTAAACATTAGCCACATGCAGTTTAGCGTTGTTTTGGTTAAACTCACCTCTGAATGCTGCTTTACCTGCAGTTGAGCGCTGTTAAACTCACCGATGAATGGGGTTGTACACCACAATGAGCGTTGTTAAACTCACCGATGAATGCGGTTGCCTATGAACGCGCTAAACCTTTGCTGAGAGGGCACTTTGATATCAGATTGTGAGGGTTTTTAAACATAAAAAACTGTTGGAGGGCCAGATAAAGATGATCTGGGGCCACCATTATACTAGCCCTGCCATAGATCATTTATTGTAGCCTATTCCTTTTATTTTTATTTATTGCAGTCTCGACCCATTCGCAGCAGACCAAAAACGCACGTGCAGGTCCAGCTGTTTCGCTTTTGGTGGTGCGATTAAGACTTTCGTCGAACATCAGCACGTAACGGTCCCGTGATTTTGAAATTAGTCATCATCCGCTATTCCAAAGCGTGAATGGCTGATGGCTGTCGTTTGCTGGAGACCCTTCACAGCAGTTAGATGTTTTTCACTTTTTGAATGAGACTCCAGCTCGTGACACCCAACATTCCCAATTTAATAGCTTTCTTGCATAAGCAGTAGGCTTCAAATGCGTTATTTGCAACTGGCTTTAACCAAGCACGTAAATTCAGATTTTTCAGCCAAGTATCGCTAAACTTGCACTTCCTCATAGCTGAATAAAATCCGCTTAACGCCTTTCTGTGGTATCCAGAGACTCAGCCAATAACACCTAAAGCTCAAAGCTGATTGGCTGTTGCATGTTGGTCTATTTTGTAGTCATAATACAGCTGAATTACATTTGGACTAGCTTAAATAAGAAACTACAACACCACGGAATTAAAAAAAAAACATTCCAAAGCGCTATGGAGCATTTAAATGAGATTTACATGGACGTAGGAAAATTAAGACCTGTTAAAAATTATTTAAGACCTAGAACACAATACTTCAGCAAATTTAAGACTTTTTAAGGCCTTAAATTGTCATTTTGAAATTTTAGACTTTTTAAGACTTTTAAGACCCCATGAAACCCTGTTTTTTTTTTTTTTTTTTTTTGTAGAGTATTTTTTATTGTATCACCAAAGCAATGACGCCACTGACTCTCGCTGAAGTATCCAGCATCTCTAAGGTCTGCAAATAACTCCATCCAGAACTGAGACCTATATACATTTTGAAGAGTCCTCAAGCTGATGCTTACACTGTACAGCTGCATCGAGTGGCCCTCGTTAAAATATTGAACGCAATGATGCAGTATGTCTTGTTTTTCCGCCTGGTCCTGCTTCTTTAAAAACTCCAAACACCGCTCTCAACAGTCAACACGCATAAGTCTTCTTCTTACGCTAAAACAACGAGAATACAGAAAATGTGCTTAGACCTCCACCTAGTGGTTATATTATAGAATTAAAGGAGAAATTACATATGAGACAGCTTTATAACTGAAATGGCTTTAACTGAAATAGACAAGTTTAATATAACTATTCTGATAAGTGTATATTTCCAACATCATGTTTGTGTTATCTGTTTCTGTAAGTTTTTGTGACGTGTTTCAGAAAGATAATCGCTTAGACAGAGCTAATAGTTTATTTTCATCTTAACCGACATCACAGTTGATCACTGCAATAATTCATAATTCAATATATTGATACCCGATTTCTTTATCAACTGTTTGTTCAATTGAGACATAAGGGGTGATTTCAAAGCATTTTGAAAGTGACACACTTCCTTCTGCCAGTTGGTGGCGCTTATAACTTTGACTCACAGTAGTCACATCCATGCGACTCGCCTCTTCCCGCAAAACACACTGCTGAAGTTTCATCGAGATCAGTTAATGTATGCAAAAGTTATAACACACTTCCTTGCTTTTATGCTTCCTTTGTGTGCTTTTTGAGCTTCAAAGTTCATTTGCAATGTGTTCCACATTCAAACCAAAATATCTGACTTTCTGTTGGTCTGTTTGTTCACTTGAGACATAAGAGGATGATTTCAAAGCATTTTGAAAGTGACACACTTCCTTCTGCCAGTTGGTGGCTTATAACTTTGACTCACAATAGTCACATCCACGCCAACCGCCTCTTCCAGTGAAGAAACTGCTGAAGTTTCATCGAGATCAAGTAATGTATGCAGAAGTTATAACACACTTCCTTGCTGTTTAAGCTGCATTTATGTGCTTTTTTGAGCTTCAAAGTTCTTGTACAATGTGTTCCACATTCAAACCAAAATATCTGACTCTAGGTCAAAGTATGAAACCAATACCCCACTTTTGTCTGAAGGTGGCGCTTACTGAGCCCCTGCACCAGGCATCAAAAAAGGAAATTCAAGTTTGAAGAGCTGCCACTACAACAGTATTTAAGATATCAATAATCCTTTCACACGCCTACATCTGCCGTGTGTTTACATTATACACCTAAAGTTTGAAGTAAATCGGTAACAATAAGTGGGTGATTTTAAAGCATTTTGAAAGTGACACACTTCCTTCTGCCAGTTGGTGGCGCTTATAACTTTGACTCACAATAGTCACATCCATGCGACCGCCTCTTACAGCTAACACACGGCTGAAGTTTCATCGAGATCAATTAATGTATGCAGAAGTTATAACACTCTGACTGTTTCTCGCTTCGCCATCATTTCGCTTCTCGCCACGGCCAAACCGCTAGAGATATCAAAAATCTGCCGGCAATTTTTCATGCTCAATGTCTTGACATCATGCTGACCGAGTTTGGTGGCGATTGGTGGAATTCTCTGGGAGGAGTATTCCAAATTCCATTGCGTATGCTTTTCAAACAACCCTAAATAGACGGTTTCCTGTTGGTCTGGGGTAAAAAGTAAAAGTATGAAGGATATATGAAACGATGAGATCTATATGTGTACCCAGTTTCATATTATTACATGCAAGCTTGTTTGAGTTATAGACCAAGTTTTCGACCCTGTTCCAGGGGCGCTGTCGAGCCCCCTGCCACGCTCGGTACCAGCTTCAGCCCGCCCTAATGACCGCAGGTTCTGACCCGTGTGCAAAGTTTCAAGAGTTTTTGAGCATGTTAAGAGCCCCAAAAGTGCCCCGTAAGTCGTAAAAATAATAATAATAATAATAATAATAATAATAATAATAATAATCCTAACGAAACAATAGGGTCCCACGACTTTGTGCTTGGGCCCTAATAATCCTAACGAAAACAATAGGGTCCTACGACTTTGTGCTTGGGCCCTAATAATAATAATAATAATAATAATAATAATAATAATAATAATAATCCTAACTGAAACAATAGGGTCCTACGACTTTGTGCTTGGGCCCTAATAATAATAATAATAAATATAGCTGCAGCAGCTATGGCGGGTCTAGCCGGTGGCACCGCCACCCCGTGCCTTTAGGGTCGCTGTGCACGTATGGGCAATAACGTAACCTCGCTTTGACTGCCGAGAAGACGTGTGCTGTAGAGCTCGTGATCAGCGTGGGCTCTGCAAAAGTTCGCATGGAGGGCACATATCAACCACAAAGTATGCGTGAGCACCCTTCCGATACCTAAAATGAAAAATGAGACACCCTACGGTCTCATGGAGTTAATGGACACACTAAATAAGTACACAAGACTGAAAAATTCATATGAAGTGTGCCATTTGAGACAGGGACAGTGCCTAGGACCGTGAACCACAATAGTCACATCTATGAGGTAATTCAAATGTAGAATAATTTTTGATGTCATAGGTCAATATCTTTTGCAGCACTTAAACGTGTTAATCCAGAAGGCCAGTATTTATCCGGAGGTCTCTGTTCAGGTTTATTAATGTAATTATAATTTACGC